>NC_091621.1:108348951-108651981 GCF_027580195.1 Bos mutus
ATGCAGGAGACCTGGTTTCAACCCCAGAGTTGGGAAGATGCCTTGGAGAAGGGAAGAGCAACCCACCCCAGTAGTCTTGCTTGGAAAATCCCATGGACAGAGGAGTGGTGGGCTGCAGTCCATGGGGTCACAAAGAGTTGGACACGACTGAGTGACTAACACACCGGAAGGTTAATTTTCTTATGTCATTGTTCCTAGAAGATCTCAGCAGTAAGCTCCTTGAGTGTAGGGGTGGCGTCTTATTTCTCTGTCCTCAGTTCCTGTCATACAGCATACCTGTCATAGTCATTTTTATTTAAGGACTAAATGAATGAAAGCATTTTGAAAGTGAAGTGCTGTACAAATGTAACCGTATTTTTAACAGTTGCATTTTCCTGTACGCATTAGGCCTTTCCTGACTCTGAATTTCTGTGATCTGTAGATCAGGTCTGAGGGTACCATTCTGGTTTTGTTTCATTCTTCTCTCTGTCTGCAAGTGACCAGAGGTCCAGGAGCCCTCCCAGCCCCTCAGATGAGTTTGCCTTCTCTGTGATCAGCCTGATCCTCTTTCCCTGAGAAGTTGATTAAACATCCTTCACTTTGGTTTTTCCCAGCCTTCCACCTTGATACATATTTTGACCCTAAATAATGATTTGCTTCACATGTGACTCCATTTCTTTACCCCACCGCCACCAGTTTGACTACTTAGCTTTAGTTGCTCTAGTTACCATAAGTTATGTAGTGGCTGGAAATGTACACAGTATTAGTATTCTGGAGCTTCTCTCAAGGACCTCAAGAACGTCTGTCCATTTGGCTGGACTGCTGCTTCTGCAGCTGCCTTCTCTCCCACCCCGCAGCTCTCGTCCCAGTTCTGTGCTCCTACTTGTGGCCTTGGCAGAGCAAACAGTCTATAGTTGAATTTCACTCACCCTTTATTTTTTAGAGCTTGGCTGTTGTTTCTTGATTTATTGCACTGGGAAGAATAAGTTTTTATTTATTTATTTTTTCTTGTTCCTCCCTCTGAGGGAGCCTGCGTCATTGAGAAATGTTTAACCTCGTGGCCTTGCATTGGGGCTGGAAATCTGCCTAAGGGAACTTGAACTGGTAGTGTTTTTACTCAGATTCCTCCTTATGAGGGGGGTGGGGGGATTTCAGCAGGGCCTGCCAAGACAGAAAGATGTTGGGAAATTTTTTTTAATAGCAAAATATTTGAGGAGTATATTTCGGAGAGATGCTTAGGCATTTTGAAATCCCTCTGGGAGCAAGCTGTAGTTTCTACCAGGTAAAAATAAAAATTCAGGATGAAAAACAGCTTTTCAGGTATGTGGTGTGTTGTGATAAGAAAACTTTGACTAATTGAATGAGAACGAGAAGCTAAGCAGAGAGTCTGAGGAGTTAGAAACTTTGACCTAGGGAGAGTAGTGGTAGGCCGAGGCAGATCTCTGTGGACTGTGGGAAGAATTTGGCTCTTTATCAATTCTGGATTAGCCCAAGAGTCGATCATCCCAGGGATTTTCTTTGGCAAGCCTCTCTTTGAAATTCTTACTGATGTTGTCACTCTGTTCTATTTACAAAAGCACTTTGTTGATACAAACAAGGTATTTGCCCAGTGAGAGTTCAAATAGATGATCTTTTGTGCCCAAACAATGATCTCCCTATTAGGAGAAGGTGTGAACCAGCAAAGGTTTAGAATATGACTACCTCTGCTTATTTTTATCTTTGTGTCACTGATGAGGAAAAGTTATACAGTTGTTTGTCAGTATGGAATGATAAGCTGGGAAAGCCTTAGACCCTGACAAGGGAAGACTTGTGCAGCTAGACCATTTGTGGCAACCTTGTGACTACCTGTGCAACTGGCAACAACCAGTATTTAATATGAGTGTAGGTGTGGCCAGACCAGCAGGTTGTCTCTCTGTGTGCTGGCTTTTCTGTTATTCTGGGTGATTGAGGGTTGATAATGTGCATGGGCTAATGAGATCTCTTAATCAGCAAGTATTTATTTATTACTGATTTTATACACACACACACACACACACACACACACACGTATATATATGCACGTAACACTCTGCTAGGATTCCTGAGAAGTGTAAAGGAATGATTCTGAGACTCAAGAAATTTGCATTCTTGTTGGAGATACTGTGGTTATTGAGGATTATAAAATCCTAAGAAAAAAGAAGGAAATGAGGTTAGGAAAACTTCACAGTGGAGATAAGATTAGAGCTGGACCTTAGAGGAAAAGTGCTGGTAGAGTAGATGAGGAGTCGAAGGCGGGAAGGTTTGAATCCCATGCTGATCAGGCAGATGGAGTATCCTAAGGGAAGCTTTGGAAACTAGACGAGGCTGGTATGTAAGGAAGAATAAGGCTTTCGCCTTGATCAGAATAGGAGGTACAGGAGAGCTGGAAGAGAAGACTGGGTTGAAAAGGTAATAAGGAGCTGGATAATTGAAGATCCTGAATGTTAAATCGGACGATTTGGCCTTAAACAGATAGTGGGGAGTCATTTTAAACTCTTGAGTAATTATTTATCAATCCATTTCTTTCAGTAATTATCTTTTAAAGTTTTTGTTAATCATAGATTCATAGGCAGTTGTAAGATATAATACAGAGAGATCCCTTGTACACAATAATTACTTTTTTTTTTAAGAGCAGAATTTGTAAGCGTCACTTGAAAGCTCACATAAACCTGAAAAGATGTGGCTGCTTTTCACCAGCATACAGGAAAAGGACACATATATACATCATTTTTAGTAGATACTGTATAGCAAAATATGAAGCGTATAATGTGTGTCCTGGGGGCAGGGCTCTTAGAGATACAATGAATTGCTTTGGGCTGGCGTTTGAGGAAGGCTGCATGGTGCCAGTGCCATGTGAAATGATTCTCTCAGCCCCTGGCATATCCCAGGGCCATGCCAGGGTACAGTGGTGAACAACGCAGACATGGCTCTTGTCCTCGTGCAGCCTGAAGTTTATTGGTGAAGGCGGACCAGTAATTACAGTAACAGAGAATGGGAGTCATAATGGGAAATTCAGAGTGCCATGGGAGAGCAGGGCAGAGGGATCCCAACAAAGCCAGGGTATGTTGCAAGAAGGCCTCTTAGAGGGATGTTTAAGCGGTGATCTGAGGGATGGTCCAGCAGAAAGAACAATGTGAAGATCTGACAGTGGGAAGTAAAATAGCACCTTCAAGGAGCTCATGGACTTCTGTTACAGCTGTGTGTAGAGATGGTGGAATATCATAGATTTGAGGGTGGGCTCTAGAACCTAACTGCTCGGATTTACATCCTGGCCCTACTGCTTACTGATTGCCCTTGGACAGTTATTTAGTTGTGCCTCAGTTTCCCCATCTGAAAACAAGCATAACAGTAATTCCTACCCCACAGATTAGGGCTGAATGATCTCAGACATGTAATGCCCCTAGATTAGTGCATGGCACATAGCAAGTGCTCAGCGCATATTAGCTAGTACTGCTGTCGCTGTGACTACAGCTATAAAACATAAAATGATAAATGGTAAGAGTAGCTCACAGATACGAGGGCGTTTTAAAAGTCATGTTAGGAGTTTAGATGTTATCCTAAGAGCAGTGGGAAGTCACTAAAGGGATTTCAGTAGAGACATGACATCAGACTTGCACTTTAGAAAAATTCTTCTGGTTTCAGTGGAGAAGATGAATTGAAGGGGCCTAAGAAAGAACCCACCTGCCAATGGAGGAGACACAGGTTTGATCCCTGGGTGGGGAAGATCCCCTGCAGTAGGAAATGGTAACCCACTCCAGTATTCTTGCCTGGAGAATCCCATGGACAGAGGAGCCTGGCAGGTGCCAGTCCTTAGGGTTGTGTAGAGTTGGACACAACGGAAGCAGCTGCGCACACACCGAAGAAAGATGGCAGGGAGACTAAGTAAGGAGCAGTCTCAGGATCCAGGTGAGGGGCCATAGTCTTGAAGAAATGGTTTGGTTGAAGAGGCCATGTAGACTTCCCAGTTCTGGAGGTGGATCTCTCATGGAGTTTAGGTTCTGTTGGTAAGAGGGAGGCCTAAAAGGGAGGTAGTGACAATGAGAAAATACATAACACACTATTAGGAATGATAAGTGCTGTTTCGAAAAGTAGAGAAAGGGGACGGATGATAAGAGCTTGTAACTAATTTAGAAATGGTGGTCATGGGAATTCCCTGGCAGTCCAGTGGTTTAAGACTCTGCGCTTTCACTCCCCAGGGTGTGGGTTCAGTCCCTAATTGAGGAACTAAGATCCTACAAACTGTGGGGTGAGGCCTAAGAAAAAAAAGAAAAAAAATGGTGGTCAAGGAGGGCCTTTCTGAGGAAGTGACATTTACGCAGAGATGTGAAGAAAGTGAGGGTTTTTCCTGGGGAAACACTTGCCAGGCACAAGTGTGATCATGCTTAGCATGTTCGCTAGCAAGGACTGTAGGGGAATATTAGTGAGGAACGCATGTGCCACAAGAACAGAGATACTGTTCACCTAGAATTGCCTTGAGCAGACCTGGCATGTACCCTCAACAAATACTTGTTGAATGAATGGATGGGCAGATAGATTGGATTTCAAATGAATGAGCAAATAAATGGTAACATTCTCCCAAATAAGCCTGGAAGCCAGGAAGAGGGGGAGAAAGTTGTAGGTAAGCTTCCCAACTAGTGCTTTTTTCTTAGGACAGGTTAAGAGAAAGGGCTCTGGAGCTAGACCTCAGATCCTGGCTTTGCCATCTGCTAGATGTATGACCTTAGGCAAATTACTTATCTTCTTGGTGCCTCAGTTGCTTCATCTGAAAAATGGGAACAACAGTAGTGCCTTCCTCATAGCATCATTGCAGAGTTTCTCAGCCTCAGCATCGTCGACGTTGGGGGCTGAGTCATCCATGTGGGGGAGTCGTGGAGGCAGTCCTGTGCTCTGTAGCGTGTTCAGCAGTTCACCTGGCCTCTGTACCTACTAGATGCCAATAGCACCCTCCAGTGTGACAAGCAAACATGTCCCCACATACTTCCATTTGTCTCCTGGGCAAAGTCACCCTGAGTGAGAACCCTGGGTTTGTGTGAGGATTAAAGGAGTTGATCTGTGTAGAGCATCTAGAACAGTACCTGGCAAGTGAGCTGTTACTAAAATTAGCATAGTGGTTTCTAGGGAAGAATAAGTGTTTCTCCTAGACAGTTTAGTTTCCCATTTGATTAAGTAAATGACAAAAACTTTAAAGCACAGATGCTGATGGAGTATTTGAAAATGGATTTGTCTGTCTCCAATTAAATTTATTTATACATACTATCACTTTCTGTGGGTTGAACTGGTTCTCTTCATTCAGGAACCTCTGGGCCTACCTTTAGATACAAAAAGTATCTCAATTGGAAGTTTCTTTAAAGTGGAGGAATGTTAACAATAGGTTCTTGCCATAGAAACTGTAATTTGGGGCCACTTTTTTATAATGTAAGAATTTGGTTTCTAATATTAACATGCACTTTTATTTGGGTACACAGTGGTTTTCAACAGCTGTTAATGGAAACCATCATCTATCCTAGTCAACTCACCAGCCATAATCAGCATGATCAGTATTTATTGTATTTGGCTGTTGAAGAATTGAAATAATAGTGTGTTCAAGAACATTTTGTGGTTTTAAATTTTTTTCCAGTTTCATTGGGAAACAATTGACATATACCACTGTGTAAATTTAAAGCAAACAGCATGATGGTTTGGTTTACATATATTCTGAGATGATTACCAAAATAGCTTGAGCAAACATCTAGATATCTTCTCATATGGTACAATAAAAAGTAAGATGAAAAGAAAAAAGGAAAAAAAATTCTTGTTGTGATGAGAACTCTTAGGATTTACTCTCTTAACAACTCCCCTGTATTTCATATAGTGCTGTTGACTATAGTTATCCTGTTATAGTCATGGTTATATTTTATAGAGTCCGTTTTTGTGTGTTTCATCTGTGCTTGCTGGTAGCTGGTGCATTGGGTTAACTTTTGTAAGTAGTGTTTACCTTCTGTATATCTTAACTCTGCTTACACTGTGAAAGTGGTGATAAATTGAGGAGGATGTTGTTGTTTTAGAAACATGGTGTAGAAAAACATCAACATGAATGTGGCAGTCAGAATGAGATAATTGAATAAATCTTTTAAAGTCATAAAATCAGGAACAGGACAGGGATGCTCCCACTTGGCACTTTATTCAACACAGTATTGGCAATCTTAGCCACAGTAATCAGACAAGAAAAAGAAATAAAAGGAATCTGAATTGGAAAGGAAGAAGTAAAACTGTCACTGTTTGCAAATGACATGATACTATACGTAGAAAATCCTAAAGATGCCATCAGAAAACTATTGAAGCTCATCAGTGAATTTGGTAAAGGTTTTAGATATAAAATTAATATACAGAAATCTTATATTTATATACAAGATATACACTAACAGTGAACTATCAGAAGTGAAGGAAACAATTATTTTTACCATCACATCAAAAAGAATGAAATACCAAGGAATGACCCTGCCTAAGGTGGTAAAAGACCTGTCCTCAGGAAACTATAAGATACTGTTGAAAGAAATTGAAGACGACATGAACACATGGAAAGATATACCATGTTCTTGGATTGGAAGAATTACTATTGTTAAAATGACCATACTACCAACGCATAGTTTCAGTGCAATCCCTGCCAAATTATCAGTGGCATTTTTCACTGAACTAGAATGCATAGTTTAAAAATTTATATGGAAACACAAAAGACCCTAAATAGCAAAACAGTCCTGGGAAATAAAGAACAGAGCTGGAGGAATCACAATCATATTCCTTGGCTTCAGACTAGACTACAAAGCTACAGTACACAAAACAGACACGCGGATCAGTGGGACAGAATGTAAAGCCCAGAAATACACACGTGCGCTTCTGGTTGATTAGTCTATGACAGAGGAGGCAAGAATGTGTGTGGTGCTGAGAGAACTGGATAGTTTCATGTAAAAGAGTGAAATTAGAACATTCCCTAACATCATAAACAAAAATAAACTCAGTAGATTAAAGACATAAAGGTAAGACTGAAAACCTTAGAACTCCTAGAAGAAAACATAGGTAGACCACTCTGACATAAATCATAGCAATGTATTTTGAATCTGTCTCCTCGAGCAAAGGAAATAAAAGCAAAAATAAACAGATAGGACCTAATTAAACTTAAAAGCTTTTGCAGAGCAAAAGGAACCATTTGCAAAACGAAAAGACAACTGGCTAAATGGGAGAGAATATTTGCAAATGATGTGACTGATAAGAGGTTAGTATCCAAATTCTATAAAAAGTTAATACAACTGAACATAAAAAAAAAAAAAAGTAAACAACCCAACTTTAAAATGGGCAGGAGGTGCTGTCACGTGGTTCTCAGGTCCGTGAGCTTCCACAGCTTCCCTCTGGTTCCTGGGTCGGGTTTAGGCCCTGCCTTTCCTGTGTGGAGCACTGAGAGACGAAGATGCTATCAGGTGGAGGGTTTAAAATAAATGCCTTTCAGAATATCAGTAGTGCTGTATAGAAGGAGAAGTTTTGAAACTACTGTAAAAATAAGACCAGTAACTGGAAGCAGGAGGCTTAAATCCAAACCCTGACTCCAGGGAACTTCTGACTCCAAGGAACATTAATTGACAGGAGCTCATCAAACGCCTCCATACCAACACTGAAACCAAGCACCACACAAGAGCCAACAAGTTCCAGGGCAAGACATACCAAGCAAATTCTCTAGCAACAAAGGAACACAGCCCTGAGCTTCAAGATACAGGCTGCCCAAAGTCACCGCAAAACCATAGACATCTCATAACTCATTACTGGACACTTCATTGCACTCCAGAGAGAAGAAATACAGCTCCACCCACCAGAACACCAACATAAGCTTCCCTAACCAGGAAACCTTGACAAGCCACCTGTACAAACCCACACACAGTGAGGAAACGCCACAATAAAGAGAACTCCACAAACTGCCAGAATACAGAAAGGACACCCCAAAACCAGCAATTTAAACAAGATGAAGAGACAGAGGAATACCCAGCAGATAAAGGAACAGGATAAATGCCCACCAAACCAAACAAAAGAGGAAGAGATAGGGAATCTACCTGATAAAGAATTCCAAATAATGATAGTGAAATTGATCCAAAATCTTGAAATCAAAATGGAATCACAGATAAATAGCCTGGAGACAAGGATTGAGAAGATGCAAAAAAGGTTTAGCGAGCACCTAGAAGAAATAAAAAAGTCAATATATAATGAATAATGCAATAAATGCAATTAAAAACACTCTGGAGGCAACAAATAGTAGAATAACAGAGGCAGAAGATAGGATTAGTGAATTAGAAGATAGAATGGCAGAAATAAATGAATCAGAGAGGATAAAAGAAAAACGAATTAAAAGAAATGAGGACAATCTCAGAGACCTCCAGGACAATATTAAACGCTACAACATTCGAATCATAGGTGTCCCAGAAGAAGAGGACAAAAAGGAAGGCCATGAGAAAATACTTGAGGAGATAATAGTTGAAAACTTCCCTAAAATGGGGAAGGAAATAATCACCCAAGTCCAAGAAACCCAGAGAGTCCCAAACAGGATAAACCCAAGGCGAAACACCCCAAGACACATATTAATCAAATTAACAAAGATCAAACACAAAGAACAAATATTAAAAGCAGCAAGGGAAAAACAACAAATAACACACAAGGGAATTCCCATAAGGATAACAGCTGATCTTTCAATAGCAACTCTTCAAGCCAGGAGGGAATGGCAAGACATACTTAAAATGATGAAAGAAAATAACCTACAGCCCAGATTATTGTACCCAGCAAGGATCTCATTCAGGTATGAAGGGAGAAATCAAAAGCTTTTCAGAAAAGCAAAAGCTGAGAGAATTCTGCACCACCAAACCAGCTCTCCAATAAATACTAAAGGATATTCTCTAGACAGGAAACATAAAAACGGTGTATAAATTCGAATCCAAAACAATAAAGTAAATGGCAACGGGATCATACTTATCAGTAATTACCTTAAACGTAAATGGGTTGAATGCCCCAACCAAAAGACAAAGACTGGCTGAATGGATACAAAAACAAGACCCCTACATATGTTGTCTACAAGAGACCCACCTCAAAACAGGGGACACATACAGACTGAAAGTGAAGGGCTGGAAAAAGATTTTCCATGCAAATAGGGACCAAAAGAAGGCAGGAATAGCAATACTCATATCAGATAAAATAGACTTTAAAACAAAGGCTGTGAAAAGAGACAAAGAAGGTCACTACATAATGATCAAAGGATCAATCCAAGAAGAAGATATAACAGTTATAAATATATATGCACCCAATACGGGAGCACCGCAGTATGTAAGACAAATGCTAACAAGTATGAAAGGAGAAATTAACAATAACACAATAATAGTGGGAGACTTTAATACCCCACTCACACCTATGGATAGATCAACTAAACAGAAAATTAACAAGGAAACACAAACTTTAAACGATACAATAGACCAGTTAGACCTACTTGATATCTATAGGACACTTCATCCCAAAACAATGAATTTCACCTTTTTCTCAGGCGCACATGGAACAGTCTCGAGGATAGATCACATCCTGGGCCATAAATCTAGCCTTGGTAAATTCAAAAAAACAGAAATCATTCCAAGCATCTTTTCTGACCACAATGCAGTAAGATTAGATCTCAATTACAGGAGAAAAACTATTAAAAATTCCAACATATGGAGGCTGAACAACACGCTGCTGAATAACCAACAAATCACAGAAGAAATCAAAAAAGAAATCAAAATTTGCATAGAAACGAATGAAAATGAAAACACAACAATCCAAAACCTATGGGACACTGTAAAAGCAGTCCTAAGGGGAAAGTTCATAGCAGTACAGGCATACCTCAAGAAACAAGAAAAAAGTCAAATAAATAACCTAACTCTACACCTAAAGCAACTAGAAAAGGAAGAAATGAAGAACCCCAGGGTTAGTAGAAGGAAAGAAATCTTAAAAATTAGGGCAGAAATAAATGCAAAAGAAACAAAAGAGACCATAGCAAAAATCAACGAAGCCAAAAGCTGGTTCTTTGAAAGGATAAATAAAATTGACAAGCCATTAGCCAGACTCATCAAGAAACAAAGGGAGAAAAATCAAATCAATAAAATTAGAAATGAAAATGGAGAGATCACAACAGACAACACAGAAATACAAAGGATCATAAGAGACTACTATCAACACTTATATGCCAATAAAATGGACAATGTGGAAGAAATGGATGAATTCTTAGAAAAGTACAACTTTCCAAAACTCAACCAGGAAGAAATAGAAAATCTTAACAGACCCATCATAAGCACGGAAATTGAAACTGTAATCAAAAATCTTCCAGCAAACAAAAGCCCAGGTCCGGACGGCTTCACAGCTGAATTCTACCAAAAGTTTAGAGAAGAGCTAACACCTGTCCTACTCAAACTCTTCCAGAAAATTGCAGAGGAAGGTAAACTTCCAAACTCATTCTATGAGGCCACCATCACCCTAATACCAAAACCCGACAAAGATCCCACAAAAAAAGAAAACTGCAGGCCAATATCACTGATGAACATAGATGCAAAAATCCTTAACAAAATTCTAGCAATCAGAATCCAACAACACATTAAAAAGATCATACACCATGACCAAGTGGGCTTTATCCCAGGGATGCAAGGATTCTTCAATATCCACAAATCAATCAATGTTATACACCACATTAACAAATTGAAAAATAAAAACCATATGATTATCTCAATAGATGCAGAGAAAGCCTTTGACAAAATTCAACATCCATTTATGATAAAAACTCTCCAGAAAGCATGAATAAAAGGAACATACCTCAACATAATAAAAGCTATATATGACAAACCCACAGCAAACATTATCCTCCATGGTGAAAAATTGAAAGCATTCCCTCTAAAGTCAGGAACAAGACAAGGGTGCCCACTTTCACCATTACTATTCAACATAGTTTTGGAAGTTTTGGCCACAGCAATCAGAGCAGAAAAAGAAATAAAAGGAATCCAAATTGGAAAAGAAGAAGTAAAACTCTCACTATTTGCAGATGACATGATCCTCTACATGGAAAACCCTAAAGACTCCACCAGAAAATTACTAGAACTAATCAATGATTATAGTAAAGTTGCAGGATATAAAATCAACACACAGAAATCCCTTGCATTCCTATACACTAATAATGAGAAAACAGAAAGAGAGATTAAGGAAACAATTCCATTCACCATTGCAACGGAAAGAATAAAATACTTAGGAATATATCTGCCTAGAGAAACTAAAGACCTATACATAGAAAACTATAAAACACTGAGGACACTAATAGATGGAGAAATATACCATGTTCATGGATTGGAAGAATCAATATAGTGAAAATGAGTATACTACCCAAAGCAATTTATAGATTCAATGCAATCCCTATCAGGCTACCAACGGTATTCTTCACAGAGCTAGAACAAATAATTTCACAATTTGTATGGAAATACGAAAAACCTCGAATAGCCAAAGCTATCTTGAGAAAGAAGGATGGAACTGGAGAAATCAACCTATCTGACTTCAGGCTCTACTACAAAGCCACAGTTATCAAGACAGTATGTACTGGCACAAAGACAGAAATATAGATCAATGGAACACAATAGAAAGCTCAGAGATAAATCCACACACATATGGACACCTTATCTTTGACAAAGGAAGCAAGAATATACAATGGATTAAAGACAATCTCTTCAACAAGTGGTGCTGGGAAATCTGGTCAACCACTTGTAAAAGAATGAAACTAGAACACTTTCTAACACCATACACAAAAATAAACTCAAAATGGATTAAAGATCTCAACGTAAGACCAGAAACTATAAAACTCCTAGAGGAGAACATAGGCAAAACACTCTCCGATATATATCACAGCAGGATCCTCTATGACCCACCTCCCAGAATATTGGAAATAAAAGCAAAAATAAACAAATGGGACCTAATTAAATTTAAAAGCTTCTGCACATCAAAGGAAACTATTAGCAAGGTGAAAAGGCAGCCTTCAGAATGGGAGAAAATAATAGCAAATGAAGCAACTGACAAACAACTAATCTCAAAAATATACAAGCAACTCCTACAGCTCAACTCCAGAAAAATAAACGACCCAATCAAAAAATGGGCCAAAGAACTAAATAGACATTTCTCCAAAGAAGACATACAGATGGCTAACAAACATATGAAAAGATGCTCAACATCACTCATTATCAGAGAAATGCAAATCAAAACCACTATGAGGTACCATTTCACACCAGTCAGAATGGCTGCGATCCAAAAGTCTATAAGCAATAAATGCTGGAGAGGGTGTGGAGAAGAGGGAACCCTCTTACACTGTTGGTGGGAATGCAAACTAGTAAATCCACTATGGAGAATAGTGTGGAGATTCCTTAAAAAACTGGAAATAGAACTGCCTTATGATCCAGCAATCCCACTGCTGGGCATACACACTGAGGAAACCAGAAGGGAAAGAGACACGTGTACCCCAATGTTCATCGCAGCACTATTTATAATAGCCAGGACATGGAAGCAACCTAGATGTCCATCAGCAGATGAATGGATAAGAAAGCTATGGTACATATACACAACGGAGTATTACTCAGCCATTAAAAAGAATACATTTGAATCAGTTCTAATGAGGTGGATGAAACTGGAGCCTATTATACAGAGTGAAGTAAGCCAGAAAGAAAAACACCAATACAGTATACTAACGCATATATATGGAATTTAGAAAGATGCTAACAATAACCCTGTGTACGAGACAGCAAAAGAGACACTGATGTATAGAACAGTCTTATGGACTCTGTTGCAGAGGGAGAGGGTGGGAAGATTTGGGAGAATGGCATTGAAACATGTAGAATATCATGTATGAAACGAGTCACCAGTCCAGGTTCGATGCACGATACTGGATGCTTGGGGCTAGTGCACTGGGACGACCCAGAGGGATGGTATGGGGAGGGAGGAGGGAGGAGGGTTCAGGATGGGGAGCACAGGTATACCTATGGTGGATTCATTTTGATATTTGGCAAAACTAATACAATTTGTAAAGTTTAAAAATAAAATTAAAAAGAAAAAATAAATAAATAAAATGGGCAGGAGACCTGAATAGACATTTTCCCAAAGATGCAGATGGCCAACAGGTTCATGAAAAGATGCTCAACATTGTTAATCATCAGGGAAGTGCAAATCAAAACCACAGGAGGTGTCACCTCACGCCGGCCAGAATGGCTGTCATCAAAAAGAACACAAATGGCATATTGATGGGGATGTGGGAAAAAGGGAATCCTCGGATACTGTTTCTAGGAACTTACCAAAATTGATGAGTTTTTGTGTAGCCATTTCAGTATTGAAGATGTAAGAAAAAAAGCAACGCTTTTGGCATATTAGGCTTTATTATTTCAAGAAAGGTAAAAACACAACTGAAACACAAAAAAGAGTTTGGAGTAAAAGGTAAGGTTAAAAACGAAACTGAAAAGGTAAAAATGCAACTGGAACAACAACAAAAAAAAGTGTATGGAGAAGGTACTGTGACTGACTGAACATGTCAAAGTGGCTTGCGAAGTTTCATGCTAGAGATACCTTGCTGGACAATGCTTCACCATCAATCATGTAGGCCAGTTGAAGTTGATAGTGATCAAATCAAGACATTAATTGAGAACAGTCAGCATTTCAACATGACCTGCTCCAAATACCCAAATCAGGTTTTGAAAATCATTTGCACCCGCTTGGTTATGGTAATCATTTTGGTGTTTGGGTTCCATGTAAGTTAAGCAAGAAAGACCTTGACTATGCACGCGATTTTCTACTGAAGCGTAATGAAAATGTTCTGGTTTTAAAACATATTTTGATCGGCAAGGAAAAGTAGATACTGCATAATAGTGTGGGACGGAAGAGATCATGGAGCAAATGAAATGAACCACACCCAAAGTCAGTCTTCATCCAGGGAAAGTGCTGTCATGTATATGGTGGGACTGGAAGGGAGTCCTCTATTATGAGCTCCTTTTGGAAAAGGGGACAATTAATTCTAACAAGTACTGCTCCCAGTTAGACCAACTGAAGGCAGTATTTGATGAAAAGCATCCAGAATTAGTCAACAGAAAACCCCTGATCTTCATCGGATAATACAAGACTGAATGTTTCTTTGATGACCAGGCAGAAACTGTTGCAGCTTGGCTGAGGGGTTATGATTCATCTGTCTTATTCACCAGACATTGCACCTTCAGATTTCCATTTGTTTCCATCTTTACAAAATTCTTGTATGGAAAAGCTTTCAGTTCCCGGAAAGACGGTAAAAGGCACCAGGAACAGTTCTTTGCTCAAACAGATGAAAAGTTTTGGGGATATGGAATTATGAAGTTGCCTGAAAAATGGCAGAAGGTAGTGGAACAAAGTGGTGAATATCTTGTCCAGTAAAGTTCTTCGTGAAAATGACAAATGTATCTTTTGTTTTTACTTAAAAACTGAAGGAACCTTTTGGCCAATCCAGTACTTTAACATAGTCAGACATTTCCCATATCAGAGGATATTGTATTTGTTTTGTTTCTTTCTCTTTTGCTATTACAAGCTTGTTGCAATAAATGTCCTTTTTACATATGTTTTGTTTTTATTTCTCTGGTGCCTATTTTTAGGAGTGGGACTGATGAGTTAAAGAGAATATGTATTTTTAAGCTCCATAAATGCAGTATTCAAATTGTTTTTTAGACTATAATGCTTCCCATTCCACTGGTCCTGTATGAGAGTACCATTTTCCCTACCTCTCTGTTCGACATAGGTATTATAAACCCTTAAACATTTTTGACTCGTCTAATGGTTATGATGTGATAGTTTGTTGTTCATTTGTGTGTGCATGCTAAGTCACACACAAATGTGTGTGTCCGACTCTTTGCAACCCCATGGATTGTAGCCTGCCAGGCTTCTCTGTCTTTGGAATTCTCCAGGCAAGAATACTGAAGTGGGTTGCCATGCCCTCCTCCAGGGGATCTTCTTGACCCAGGAATCAAACCCACATCTCTTACATCTCCTGTATTGGCAGGTGGGTTCTTTACCACTGCACCATCTTGGAAACCATTGGTGTTAATTTAATCTCTCTCCAGTCAGGATTTTGGTTAGGATTCTTAACAGGTTTGCTGAGTAAGCCATGTGAAAGCCCACCTTCTTTGGACACTGCAGCCACATCTTGAGATGCAAGTGACATGTGGATTGTGAGGGACCAGGGGACGAATACAGTAGTTTGCTAACAGTAGAAAGTTGGGCTTTTGGATTCTAAGATGTGTTAATGTGAAAATGTTGCATAACACTGGGTTTTGCTGGGACATATGTCTTTATGTGAGTACAAAACCTTCTTCCCGAGATCCCTGACAAACTACCTCGCAGCAGAGATCGTTTTTCTAGGGAAGTTTAGCATAGTGGTAAGCAGGTCACATTTGAGAAGGGACTGTATTTTATGTACCATATTTTATCAGGGAATTAATGTCATAGTATAGTAAAATTTATATTGTGAATAATTTTTTTAGCTTTATAATTAATTGTGTTGACAGTAATGATAAGTACCATGTATTGACTGCCTCCCTTGTAGTAGGCACTTTAAATAGTCACCTCATTTAGCTCCAACAGCAGTCCTTCAAGTTAAGTAAAATTTTGCCTTGAGTTAAACTGGAACCTAGCTAGAAACTAAACTGGAACCTAACTGATAAGTGCTAGAGCTCAGGGCTGTACCTTCAACTTAAGAGCTCCTAACTATGAAAACCATGCAGTCTCTTGATTAGATACAGTGTGAAAGAGCTTGGGTAAGACTCATGAATAATTTTTTAAACTCTATTTTAACATAAACACAGACCACCACAGTCTAGACCTTATCACTTCCAGGGGCTAATTTGAGTTTGACCTTTTACCACTTGCCTTTGTCTGGGATCTGGCAGCGATGACAACATTGCTAAGGGTTCAGTAATTAGTGAGCATCTGGTTGAAAGATAGTGGGTTAGATTCTGTGGGTATTTGATAATGTTTACTGAGTATGGAGAAGCTCTGTAGTTAGCAAAAACAAGATCGGGAGCTGACTGTGGCTCAGATCGTGAATTCCTTATTGCCAAATTCAGACTTAAATTGAAGAAAGTAGGGAAAACCACTAGACCATTCAGGTATGACCTAAATCAAATCCCTTATGACTATACAGTGGAAGTGAGAAATAGATTTAAGGGACTAGATGTGATAGACAGAGTGCCTGATGAACTGTGGATGGAGGTTTGTGACATTGTACAGGAGACAGAAATCAAGACCATCCCCAGGAAAAAGAAATGCAAAAAGCAAAATGGCTGTCTGAGGAGGCCTTACAAATAGCTGTGAAAATAAGAGAAGCAAAAAGCAAAGAAGAAAAGGAAAGATATTCCCATCTGAATGCAGAGTTCCAAAAAATAGCAAGTAGAGATAAGAAAGCCTTCCTCAGCGATCAATGCAAAGAAATAGAGGAAGACAGTAGAATAGGAAAGACTAGAGATCTCTTCAAGAAAATTAGAGATACCAAGGGAACATTTCATGCAAAGATGGGCTCAATAAAGGACAGAAATGGTATGGACCTAACAGAAGCAAGAGATATAAGAAGAGGTGGCAAGAATACACAGAAGAACTGTACAAAAAAGATCTTCACAACCCAGATAATCATGATGGTGTGATCACTCACACTCACCTAGAGCCAGACATCCTGGAATGTGAAGTCAAGTGGGCCTTAGGAAGCATTACTACGAACAAAGCTAGTGGTGGTAATGGAATTCCAGTTGAGCTACTTCAGATCCTAAAAGATGATGCTGTCAAAGTGCTACACTCAATATGCCAGCAAATTTGGAAAACTCAGCAGTGGCCACAAGGACTGGAAAAGGTCAGTTTTCCTTCCAATCCCAAAGAAAGGCAATGCCAAAGAATGCTCAAACTACCACACAATTACACTCATCTCACACGCTAGTAAACTAATGCTCAAAATTCTCCAAGCCAGGCTTCAGCAATAAGTGAACTGTGAACTTCCAGATGTTCAAGCTGGTTTTAGGAAAGGCAGAGGAACCAGAGATCAAATTGCCAATGTCTGCTGGATCGTGGTAAAAGCAAGAGAGTTCCAGAAAAACATCTATTTCTGCTTTATTGACTATGCCAAAGCCTTTGACTGTGTGGATCACAATAAACTGTAGAAAATTCTGAAGGAGATGGGAATACCAGACCACCCACCTGACCTGCCTCTTGAGAAACCTGTATGCAGATCAGGAAGGAACAGTTAGAACTGGACATGGAACAACAGACTGGTTCCAAATAGGAAAAGGAGTACATCAAGGCTGTATATTGTCACCCTGCTTATTTAACTTCTATGCAGAGTACATCATGAGAAACGCTGGACTGGAAGAAACACAAGCTGGAATCAAGATTGCCGGGAGAAATATCAATAACCTCAGATATGCAGGTGACACCACTGTCATGGCAGAAAGTGAAGAAGAACTAAAGAGCCTCTTGATGAAAGTGAAAGAGAAGAGTGAAAATGTTGGCTTAAAGTGCAACATTCAGAAAACTAAGATCATGGCATCCGATCCCATCACTTCATGGCAAATAGATGGGGAAACAGTGTCAGACTTTATTTTGGGGGGCTCCAAAATCACTACAGATGGTGATTGCAGCCATGAAATTAGAAGATGCTTACTCCTTGGAAGGAAGGTTATGACCAACCTAGATAGCATATTGAAAAGCAGAGACATTACTTTGTCAACAAAGGTCCGTCTAGTCAAGGCTTATGGTTTTTCCAGTGGTTATGTATGGATGTGAGAGTTGGTACTCTAAAGAAAGCTGAGTGCCGAAGAATTGATGCTTTTGAACTGTGGTGTTGGAGAAGACTCTTGAGAATCCCTTGGACTGCAAGGAGATCCAACCAGTCCATCCTAAAGGAGATCAGTCCTGGGTGTTCTTTGGAAGGACTGACGGGGAACATGTGTATACCTGTGGTGGATTCATGTTGATATATGCCAAAACCAATACAATATTGTAAAGTTAAAAAAAAAAAAAAAAAGAAGAACTGACAGTATTTCAAGTAAAAAAAAAAAACTCCAATACTTTGGCCACCTGATGTGAAGAACTGACTCATTTGAAAAGACCCTGATGCTGGGAAAGATAGAGGGCAGGAGGAGAAGGGGATGACAGATGATGAGATTGTTGGATGGCATCACTGATTCAATGGACATGGGTTTGGGTGGACTCCAGCAGTTGGTGATGGATAGGGAGGCCTGGTGTGCTGCGGTTCATGGGGTCGCAGAGTCGGACATGACTGAGCGACTGAACTGAACTGAGTATCTCTTGGATAGAGCCCTGTTTTATTTTATGGCAAAATAAAATAATCAAGATGCTAATCCTTTTCAACAAAGAGTTTAACATTCAGCTCAAGATAGACTTGGTCATTATACTACAAAATAAGAGAAAATATTATGCTTATCCTTATAAGAACGTACAGCAGGTGGAGTGACCAGAGCTTTCAGAGGATAATTAAGGAAGGTTTCTTGCAATAGGTAAGTTTTGAGCCAGGGTGGTTTTTTTTCTTTTTTTCTTTTGGAGCCAGGGTTTTAAGACAATGCACGTGAATAGTTGGCATATCTGAGTTTCCTAGAAGATTATATACTCAAGAGTCAGCTTCAACTTGGAATATTTCATAATTTTAAAGTGTCCCTTATCACATATCTTGAGATTCTAAATTGAGGATTCTGTTTGATCAAACCCTTTGCTAGGTTCTCACTTAGTTAAGTGACTAATTTGCTATGCCTCTGTTTGTCATTTTGATTGCTTGAATTTGTGGGAATGAAGTTTATTATAAGACTTGGATTCAGAAAATAATTTTTTAGTTCTCTGTTGCTTTTCATAAAAATGTAAGGTTTAGAGGTAATTTTAATTTTTCTTTACCATTCACCTAGTTTTACTACTCAGAAAAGTTACTATTTCCTTTTTTAAGTCTAATTTTAAAAGACCTGTTTCTTAATTAGTCACACATATGAATAATATTATATGTTCCTTTGTTGTCATTTAGTTGCTAAGTCGCATCTGACTCTCTGGGATCCTGTGGACTGGAGCTCACCAGGCTCCTATGTCCGTGGGATTTCTCAGGCAAGAATACAGAAGTGGGTTGCTGTTTCCTTCTCCAGGGAGTCTTTCCAACCCAGGGGTCAACCTGAATCTGCTTTGTTGGCAAGTGGATTCTTTACCACTGAGCCACCTGGGAAGCGCATGTCCCTATGTATGCAAACCAAAAAAGTGAAGCCCTCCTAAAAGTATTTAAGAGCACTCTTTAGCAAATACATTCTTTTAACAACAACAACAGGAGAAAGTTACTGTTTTCTAAAAGGCTGATGTATTGATACATTGGCCTGACTTCTGACCAGATGCAGCATTTATCCTGAAATTATCTGAGAATTTGAGACCTAAGAAATTTGAGGAATCTAGGTAAATTTTTTTTTTAATTACAAAGCAAGTGGTAGTCAACTTTTAATCTTTAAAATTAATTTTCAATTATAGAACAATATAATATTTGTTTCCTTAAAATAACAAAGTTGTACAGAGAAGCCCCAATCCAGCTTTGAACTTTCTTAACCATTTATCTTTAAAGCTATGAAATTAATTGCATGCATCTACGTGCTGAGTCACTTCAGTCGGGTCTGACTCTGCAACCCCACAGACTGTAGCCCTCCAGGCTCCTTTGTCCATGGGATTCTCTAGGCAAGAATACTGGAGTGGGTTGCCGTTTCCTTCTCTAGGGAATCTTCCAGACCCAGGGACTGAACCTGCATCTCTTTTTTCTCTGCATTGGCAGGCGGGTTCTTTATTAATTAGTTAGTTCAGTTGCTCAATTGTTTCCAACTCTTTGTGACCCCATGGACTGCAGCACTCCAGGCTTCCCTGTCCATCACCAACTCCTGGAGCTTGCTCAAACTCATGTCCATCGAGTTTGTGATGCCATCCAACTATCTCATCCTCTGTTGTCCCCTTCTCCTCCCTCCTTCAATCTTTCCCAGCATCAGGGTCTTTTCCAAGGAGTCAGTTCTTCGCATCAGGTAGCCAATGTATTGGAGTTTCAGCTTCAGCATCAGTCCTTCCAATAAATATTCAGGACTTACTTCCTTTAGGATGAACTGGTTGGATCTCCTTGCAGTCTAAGGGACTCTCAAGAGTCTTGTCCAACACCACAGTTCAAAAGCATCAATTCTTCTGTGCTCAGCTTCCTTTATAGTCCAACTCTCACATCCATACATGACTACTGGAAAAACCATAGCCTTGACTAGATGGACCTTTGTTGGCAAAGTAATGTCTCTGCTTTTGAATATGCTATCTAGTTTGGTCATAGCTTTTCTTCCAAGGAGGAAGCATCTTTGGCTGCAGCCACCACCTGCAGCGATTTTGGAGCTCAAGAAAATAACGTCTGTCACTATTTCCATTGTTTCCCCATCTGTTTGCCATTGATCTTCATTTTTTGAATGTTGAGTTTTAAGCCAGCTTTTCATTCTCCTCTCACTTTCATCAAGAGGCTCTTGAGTTCCTCTTCACTTTCTGCCATAAGGGTGGTGTCATCTGGGTATCTGAGGTTATTGATATTTCTCCTGGCAATCTTGATTCCAGCTTGTGCTTCATCCAGCCCAACATTTCACATGATGTACTCTGCATATAAGTTAAATAAGCAGGGTGGCAATATACAACCTTGACGTACTCCTTTCCCGATTTGGAACCAGTCTGTTGTTCCATGTCCAGTTCTACCTGTTGCTTCTTGACCTGTATACAGATTTCCCAGGAGGCAAGTAAGGTGGTCTGGTTTTCCCATCTCTTTAAGAATTTTCCACAGTTTGTTGTGATCCACAGAGTCAAAGGCTTTGGTGTAATCAATAAAGCAGATGTTTTTCTGGAATTTGCTTGCTTTTTCTGTGATCCAACAAGATATTGGCAATTTGATCTCTGGTTCCTCTGCCTTTTCTAAATCCAGCTTGAACATCTGGAAGTTCTTGGCTCAGGTACTGTTGAAGCCTGGCTTGGAGAATTTTGAACATTACTTTGCTAGCGTGTGAGATGAGTGCAATTGTGTGGTAGTTTGAGCATTCTTTGGCATCACCCTTCTTTGGCATTGGAATGAAAACTGACCTTTTCCGGTCCTGTGGCCATGCCTGAGTTTTCCAAATTTGCTGGCGTGTTGAGTGCAGCACTTTAGCAGCATCATCATTTAGGATTTGAAATAGCTCAACTGGAATTCCATCACATTAGTAATTGTTCTTATCGAAATTTAACTGAATTTTTTCAGTGGGTCTCTGCAACCTTAGTTTATTTCTTTTTAAATATCCTAGGAAGTGTTGATACTTTCTTTGCAGTACAGTCTTGATAAAAATTTTTTTTGTTATTGAATAATACCAGTCTCAGGTTAAGATGTTTGATGGACTCTAATCTTTTTAAAATTATGAAGCATTGCAAATTGGAATTGACTCTCTGAGTATAAGGAGTTCAATAAACTCACTATCTTAGGGTTCTTCCTGGTGATCGAGTGGTTTAGACTCTGAGCTCACAATGCAGAGGGCATGAGTTTGATCCCTAGTCAGGGGACTAAGATCCTGCATGTTACAGGCAATGGCAAAAAATAAATAAATAAATAAACTCAGTATCTTAAAGGGCCAAAGCTTCTTCCAGCTGGCACGTTACAGACACCATGTAGTTCAGTGGCTGTCCTGTGTGTACTGTCCGCAGACTGCGTCTCGTGTGTGTCTGTATGGACTGGAGAATTGATGTCTGTGACAGGAAACATGTAACCCTGGTGAGTGAGTCTCCACTGAGCACCCTGAATTCCAGGGAAAATGTCTGGATTTGCAGAAGAATTAACATGCAGTATACTCTTGCTTCAGTGGAGAAAAGTGAAGGGAGGTAACTTTGTGCTGGAGGAGTTCTAGCAGCTTTTGACTTTGAAAAATATGAAGAATCAAAGACATAGGATAAGAATCAAAGACAATGAAGAGCCAGCAGAAATGTAGTTTGACATCAGCTAATAGGTTTTTCCCTGGAACTGTGCACTGATAACTTGGTTGTTAGTTTATAATATGGGCAGCTTGTTTGGCTGGTGGCATCTGGGCTGCTGAGGAAGAGCAGATGGTGGTATGCGAGAGGCTAGCACAGACTCTTGGATTCCTTGCCTCATTGGCTCAGCACCCCACTACCTAAAGGGAAGAACCTGCCTTTGTGGTTTCTTTAGGCTCGTCTTGCTGATACACAGTGCAGCCTGGAGACCTTGAAGAAAAACGGAGCACGGTGGGGATGTCAGTCGTTCAGAAGCTTCTCTAGCTGCTGCCTTCCCTGTGCACTAATGACAGGAGGAGACTGGAGGAAACTAGCTCCAAAAGGGGGCCCTCTGTAGCATGAGGTGGGCAGAAAGATCCTGGGGTTCCCTGGAAGGATGACAGTTACCTCCAGAGCACTGTCTGTATAAAGAAGACTGTAAACCACTAAAGAGAGAAAGAGCCATAAAAGTGCGGTACTCTTTCTGTTTGTAAATGTAGACTTTTACTTCAGTTTAAAAAAAAAATGTAAACTGTACTTGAAATTCTTCTGTTTAGGCTGAAGTGTCACTGCCTCGTTTCACTGTAGAGGGAAATTTAAGGAGGAAGGTTTAAATACAGTCCTTTTGGCCTTTACAGTCTGGGGTCCCAAGGAAGACAGTTTCTTTTCGTATTGTACAAAGTCATTTGTAAAAACTAAACATTTTAAAAAGATGGTTAAAACATTTTTGAGTATGTAATTTTAGGAAGGTTGCAGCCTCTAATTTTTTTCCTCGAGAAGCATGTTAATCGGTATGCCTCTTTCTCCTCAAGGCATCATTGCTCAAGAAAGGCACATCCAGTTAGAAAACTCTGTCTCGGCCTTTCTGTTTCAGAAAGCGGTGCTTGCGGGACCCGGTCAGCCTGCTCCCCATGGTGTGCTGACTGCTTATCCGTGCTCTTTGTTGTCTCTGGTCTTTGCATGACTCAGTGTTAGTCAGAGGCCAAACGAAGAAATCCCAGGGGAGATTGTGACTGGCTCCCTTTTTTGGGTGATAGCTTTTATTTAATTTACTCGGTCATGTAATGTAGGCAGATATTAACAGTTTGAGAAATCCTAAAGGAATGTCAGTTCCAAGCACAACATCTTTATAAGAAAACAGTTGTGAATTCACTAAAATGTGAACTTAGTTAAACAGATTTTTATACCTTGTTCTCCCTATTTTCTGCTCAGAGTAATTTTGTCTGTTTAATGGGAGATCGTGGGCTGCCCTAAAAGTGGAAGACTGAAGTTGAACAACAGTGAAAAGAACCATTTGCTGAACATCTTCTGTACCTGTGGCATACTGATTGTTGATTGATTGTCCCACTAAAGTCACCCTAAAACCACATGAATTTGGTGATGTTACCCCCATTTTCAGGAGGGACGAAAGCTCAGAGACGTTAAGAGACTTACTCAAAGCCAGACTGGTGGTAGGCGGTAAAAGGCAGAGTTGGAACAAAGATCTGTCTGGTTCCAAGTGCAAAGCGCTCAGCCTCCTGTCACATTGCCGCTATCGTGCTTCAGAGGGTAGAGAATCTTGGTAGATCTCGGACAGACGAAAAAGCAGTCTGGTTCTTTGGTGGTTCATTTGCTTACTCTCTGTGTCTCCCCTTCTTCCCCAGCACCTAGCATGTGCATGACGCACACTCAATAAATATTTACTGAAAGAACAATTAACCACGGAAAATGGAAGTGAAAGGACATTTTTGTAAAATTTTTGCAACTATATGCTGTATTTGTAAGTATAGTAAAGTACATCTTAGACTAATATTTCTCAGGTTTATTCATGGCACATATAGATATTTGAATAAGAATAAAACATTTACAGTTCTATATGATTTCTGGAGATTATCAACAGCCTGACCTCTCATTTCCCTCCTCCTAACCAGCCTCCCCACTGAGAGAGTCTTGATTCTCTTTATTTCACACTGCTGTTAGATTGTCCTTTCCTTCTCTCTCTCCTCCATTGCCCAAGAAATTATTGTCACATCTTTGCTTTTGTAGCTTCCTCTCCCTTTGATTGCAATTCCTTTCCCCATCTTTTTGGTTTGACTTTTAAAACAAAACAAAACATTCAGGTCTTGGCTTGCGTGTCTTCTCTGACTCCTTCCAACCTAATTAGTTCCCCTCTTTATGTTCCTCTCAGAGTATTTGTCATGCTGATGATTGTATAATTGGGTACACGTCTGTCTGTTTCTTTGCACAGCCTGTATTGTAAGCTCCATGAGGGGAGTGAATAGAATGTTTTTATGTGTGTGTCGTGGTGCCTGGTTCATGGTAGGCAGGCAGTAAATGTGGAATGAAAAATAAGTAAACGGTGTAGCTTGCACAGTTCCACCATACATCTCACAGAACCATTTCATTTTAGAAATGGAGCCTCTCAGCTCTAGCCCCTCCTCCCATTTAGAGATGAGGATGACGCTCTGCAGTCCTACAACTAAGTAATTAATAATTAGCTGCACAGCTGAAAAACAGAGCTCCCGAGTTCTAGCCCAGTGTCCTTTCTTTCATTGTTTTTTTTTTTAAAAAGGATTTTTTTGCTTATTATAAAGGCAGTAGTTGTTTAATGTAGAAAATTTAGAAGATACAGATAAACAAAAGGGAAAAGTAGAAAATAAAAACATCCTATTCCCACCACCATCCAGACATGTTTATCTGTGTGTTCTATGACTGTGTGATGACCACAGCGTGCATTTACTGAATCCCATGTTTAGGACAGGCACTGTCATAAGTGCTTTGTAGGTATTTCATCATTTATGATAGCACCCCTGTGGGATGAATACTGTTATCCGCATTTTTCAGATGAGGAAATGAAGGCATACAGATGTTATCTTAAGGTCATACAGCTGGAAAGTGGTAGAGAGAGACAAGATTTAAACCCAGGCAGTCTAGCTCTAGAGTTTATATTCTTAACTCTTACATTCTTAACTATGATTCCATTCTGTCTCTATGCATATTATTTCATAATCTTTTTTTTTTTAATTGAGATCAGTGTATATACAGTAATGGGCACCCTTTCTAGGAGTACAGCTTAGTACATCTTGGTAAAAGGCAAGCAACAGCCACAACCGAGAGAGACTATTTCCATCAGAAACACTCCCAGCTTCTGGCAGCCACTGATCTTATTTCTGCCCTTACAGTTTGCCTCTTCTTGAATTTCATATAAATGTGTGGTCATTTAACGTGTGGCCTTTCGTGTTTGTCTTGTTTCACTTAGCACAGTGCTTCTCAGGTTCATATGTACTGATGTCTATACCTGCAGTTCAGGGATTTTTTAAAAATCACTGAATAATATTTCATTGTATGGATACACCACAATTTTTATTCTGTTCACAAGTTAAAGGACATTTGGATTTCCCCCCTCCCTAGTTTTTGGCAATAAAACTGCTCTGAATATTCATGTACAGCTCTTTATGTGGTCATTTGTTTTCATTTCCCTTTGTTTGAATACTCAGGAATGAGATTACGGGATTGTATAAGTTTAACTTTCCAAAGTGGCATTATCATTTTGCATTCTGCCCAGTGTCTGAAAGTCCCAGTTGTTCCCCATCCTCGCCAGCAAATTATTTCATCAGTAGTATTTGTATTCTGATGTGGGCTACATCCATGGGGTCGCAAAGAGTCAGACATGATTGAGCAACTTAACACTTTCACTTTTTCATTAGCCAAATAAATCTCTTCGCACAGTCTTGTTGGGAAAAGTTGTTGCTTAAATTTTCTGATATTTTTTCTTTTTCATTTCCCATTTGCTTTCCTTTCCATTTTACAAATGTTTATTGATCATCCTGCAATGCAGCGGGGTGGATGAGGATGAGTGAATCTACTCGGAGCCCTCCAGTTGGTCCCTGGAGTGGAGGCTATGCATGTGATGGTGATGCCGTAGATTATTAAATGACACTTAGACTTCACCTGTTTTCCTGTTGGAACAAATTGCTCTGCATGGAGGTTTTTGCTTCTGTGTCTCTGCCCTGTATGCCTTGCACAGCTTTCAAGTGCGTATGAGCCTTGTGAGGAGAGGAATATGGTGCCACATCGGGCACCAGCTGTGCCGCCAGCCTTTCACCACCACCTGCTTCAGGTGGAAATGCCAGGGAGTATCATGGTGGCAGCTGTTGCTATAATGAGCTGGGTAGGGTTTTCAGCTCACTCTGTTAGTGTAGTCGCCCCAGTCGCCGCCTCAGTGACTTGCATGGTGGGACTGTGACGTCTAAGGAGCAGAATCAGATGGTGAGAGAAAGTGCGGCCAACGAGGTGGGAGTGTGGGTCTTACCTGTGGATCTCAGGTTCGGGGCTGCCACTGTTGCTGCAATGCACTGTCTCTGACGTCAGTCAGCTTCTTAAGAGCCTTTGTTTTCTTTCTAAAAGAGCAAGTCAAGTATGTCTCGAGCTGTATCTTTTTTTGGAGATTTTTATCAGCAAAATACTTTGCTAAGAAATGTGTCTCTTCACTCATTTCGTTCATTCATTGGGCACCTTTACTAGCTAACCACTGTTTGTGGTTCCCTTCTTAGTGTTGTGATATGGCTTGTTTCAAAGTAAATTCTTTTGAGTTTTTCTCTTAGTATCTTCCCCTCCTCCCAGTTTGATATCTTTGATCTATAAACATTTTAAAAGCAAATGTCAAGTGAAATAAAATAGTATTATAGCTCCTTGTTCCACTTTGGTGCCGACTTTGCACAAGAAAGGAGGGAGGAGGAGGAGAGAAGAGAGCTGGGTCATGTGATGCTGCTTGTCTGGCAGAAGCCTTTTGGTTCTGAGCAGAGAAACCAACTGTTTACTATTTTGGGTGAATGAGGTTGGTTGGTTGCTACGAGCATTTTCTCTCAGGGAACCCTCCTGTCTTCCAGCTCTACACGTCGAAATCATCCCAGTGCTGCTTTTTGGCATTTGGGCAGAGGAGGGAGGTGTCTGTGTCGAGGCCCAGTGCTGACAGGAAGAAATGTTTTCCAGGAGACTTACTGATTCTGACCTTCTGCTGTCACTGCCTTTAATGCCACACTCCCTAAGTAAACTTGGGGTCTGGCTGTTCTTGCAGGTCCGAGGGCTGCAGAAATGAAGTACCCACTTTAACTAAAAGAGCCATGCTGATCAGATTTACTGCACATAATAAATGGACTCTTTAAAGAGCGAGGGCAGGAGGATGAGTTTGTTGCAACACTGGCCTTTGGAGTCTCACCTCTCCCCCAGCGTGCTGGAGGAGAGGGCCAGGATTTATCAGCCCACCTGCAGGATCCTGCCGCTCTCATGGATTGTCCTGAAGCCGGGGAAGGACAGCCGCTCAGCCATGTGCCTGGCCCCTTATCACAGTTTACGGGAAGGTTGGCATATTTGTCCCTTGGGGATTTGCATGTATTTTTTGTCTTCGCCTCTGTTTACTGCTGTCTTTTTTATCCCCTCCCTGTTTCTCTATAGCCATGCACGCTTTGACTTTGCATGGTTTATCCTTTGGATGGTTTTTATTGAAGCTTATTGAGCACTAAGCAGATAGATAACTGAGCAGGGACCTGTAGGGTGTATTTCATGACCTGATGGGACAGTGTCTAGGATGTTTCACTTTATTACTCCTTTCCTTTCACCCGTGCAGAGCTCATGTATCAAATTGAGATTATGGAAGAAGAAAGAAAAGTCTTTTCTTTAGTAAGGTGGGATTCTTCCCATGTATGTAGATCAAACACAGTGTTTTTATTAGTAAAACATACACTGGCCATGAGTACTATACTAATCAGTAGGAGCTGTTGATGATGACTTCAGTTTCTTCTATTAAGTACTGAAAGCAGATAGATAACCTCTAAGAGCTTGTAACACTAAGACACCATAATTTAAAATAAAATACCACTTGAAAGGTTTTTATTTATATTGCATGTTAGTTTTGGTTAGGGTGGACAGTTTGAACTAGCCTTGCAGTCTTTTGTGTAATTGCAGAATTAGAATCATATCCAAGTCTATGGAAGACAGCAGGAAACTATTTATAAGGGAACACCCATGAGGAGTTTTCCTTGAGACCATCTCTTGGAGTTCTGGGCGGGGGGAATATTGAAACTGCTGGAAAAAAAGTCTTTCAGAGGGTTTCTGGGTTATGAAAAATAGGAGGATACAGACTTGATCCAAATTCTATCAAATGTAGATGGAAAAGAATTATTAACATTTACCTTCTCCTAGCTTGGAAATCTTCTATTATCCATGATCAGAATTTAAATACAGTCTCTACTATTGGTCACATAAATTCTGCTTCTCTAAAAACTTGGATATAACTTTTGAATTTTTGAGATTTCTTTGGGACTTTACTAACATTTGACAGGATGAGTTGAGCATGTGGCATCACAATGAATGAGTTCATTGAATAGGTCATGAGTGTTTATTGGTGCCCGGTTTGCAAAGAGAATACTTTAAAAAACTGGTTGAGAGGCAGTTGATTTTTCTTTGAATATCTAGATGTGTTCTGGACTAATGTCAAGGGAACACCATGGCAACATTAGTGGGAAGACTGAGCGGCAGAGAAAATATGACTCAGGACTTAAGACTTTGTGCTGCTCTGTTGACTTTTTATATTCCAGGGAACTGTGGTGTTTTAGATTCCCAGTCTGATCATTACGAGCATCTTTAAATGCAGGAGTATATAGGAAATAGAAATGCAGAGTTCTTTTCATAAGTAGGGTCAGAATGGTAGTTTTAGACAACTGTCCTAAGCAATTGACTGTATGTTTTTCTGGCTTTAAACCACGCTTAGAACCCTGTATTTAGAATTCTGTATGTCTTCCTGATCTCAAGTAGACTCATATTTTACTTTCTACAAATATATATAAACATTGTTTTTTAATATTAGCATTTTGTAAACTGCAGAAAAGAAATAGGCTGTGCATTAGATAGAAAAGATGCTTGATGTTACTTCTTTCGAGGTGAAGCAGGTGTCTGAAGAGTAAAGATAGTTCTTCCTTTAAATACTCAAAAGAAACTCAGTGGAAGTAACTTCCTACTCTTGTGCTTTATTATTATCAATGAATCTTGAATAATATTTTTTCTTCTTTCATAGTTTCTTAATTGTCTTTTTTTTTCTTAATAAAAAAGTAGATTCTAAAAGCTGGCACATGTTTTGAGAGATAATTGTTTATAGGAGGCCATGTGTAACACTTTTCTCATTGCTTTAGCTGACAGTTGGAAATGGCTAGAAGGATAGAGACCAACCTTTTTTATTTACCTTTTATGGCATTAGGACCTGTGGTTTTCTTTATTAACAGACTTTGGCAAGGATCAGATCTGCATTTTGGGGGAGGAGTGAGCTTGAAGGATTGATCAGCCTTGAAAGATTGACGTTTTGTAGTTGAATACAACCTTCTGTTGCAGTGTTGCCCAGTACCACCGCTGTTCTGTCCACTGTGGTAACCACTAGACACACATAGCTTTGGAGACTTGAAATGTGGTTGGAGTGACTCAGAAAATGACTTTTTAATTTTATTTAATTTCAAATAGCATATGTGGCAAGTAGCTACCGCATTGAATAGCACAGTTGTAGACCCTTCACATTCTGACCTTAGCCTGCTTTCTAGCTACCTTCTACCACTCCTTTTAACGGACTTAATGCTCCAGCTAGACCGCAGCGTGTTGATCGTGTGTTTACCCTTACAGTGTTTCGTAGGCCAGGTCTTGGCTCATGCTTTTACTTTAGTTTTTTGTGGTCCTTCAATGATGGTGTGCATGCTACTGCTCCAGTGAAGCGTACCTAATTCTTTTTGTACTCAATTGATTTATCATCTGCAGTCTCTTAAAGCACTTATAATACGGTGTTTGATTACAGTGATTTTGTTTTACATTTCCTGTCTTCTCCATTATATTTATATATTCCCTGGGGGCCTTATATGGTTGCTGTGATTGTACATATGTGACAGACTTAGCCTATTCTCCTTTTTCTCCTCCAGAATGCTTAGCAAAGTGCATTTATACACATGTGTATTTGTGTTCAGTTGTGTCTAATTCATTGCGACCCCATGAACTGTGGCACACCAGGCTTCTCTGTCCATGGAATTTTCCAGGCAAGAATACTGGAGTGGGTTGCCATTTCCTACTCCAGGGATCTTCATCGGCCCTGTGTCTCCTGCATCTGCAGGCAGACTGTACACCGCTGAGCCACCTGGGAAGCCCAGCGTCTATTCATAGAAGGCGGTTGCTGTGCATTAGCTGAGTCTGTTAAGGTTATTGTGCGCTAGAGGGCAGTATCATGCCCATAAGCAAAATGCGGTGTGTGTCCCACAGTGATAGGTTTGGAGCACTCTGTCCTAATTCAGTTTTATTCAATCTCATATTAATAATTATAGCCTTCAGAAGGAACTCACATCTTTTAATTGTCAGTGATATTAATAACCTTTTCACATAATTGTCTTGAATTAGATTCAAAATATAATGTCAGGAAGATCCCCTGGAGAAGGAAATGGCAACCCACTCCAGTATTCTTGCCTGGGAAATCCCATGAACTGAGGAGCCTGGTGGGCTACAGTCCATGGGGTCACAAAAGAGTCGGATATGACTTCATGACTAAACAACAGCAACAATGATGTTGGAACCGGAGACTGGTGAGATTCTCACTGGAAAGAAGTGTAGTGCATCTAGGAAACACTGGCCAAGGCTTTAGGTGTCAGAGATGACTTCCTTGAGGGCAGAAGCCTTTTTATGGTAGACAGCTAGCGCTCGACACTGAGCCAGTGGTCAGGAACCTGAAGTTCTTGGTTTGATCTTGCCAGTGAGGAGCTTGGCTAAATGATTCTAAGCTGAGCAGACCAGTTTCTTTCATTGTGTAGTGAGTATAATATCTGCTCTCCCAACTGATAAGATTGTATGTGTGAAAGTAGCTTTGAAAAGTATTATATAAACGTATTGGGTTATTTTCCTTCTTAATTCCTACCTTTTACCAAGACATGTACATAGTAAGTGATTGATTATATTTATGACGTTAATTTTTTACATTTTATGTAAACCATTTACTCTGTTAAAGGTGGCTGAAAGAGATATTGATGCAATTACTCCCACCTAGAATGCATACACTGAGAAGTGATTATTGTCACAATAGTTTGGTTAAAATATATCCTGTCTTTTGATGTTATGCAGCTTTAAAATTGGGCTTCGCGGGTGGCTCAGCTGTAAAGAATCCGCCTGCCAATGCAGGAGACGTAGTTCAATCCCTGGCTGAGGAAGATCCCCTGGAGAAAAAAAATAGCAACCCATTCTGGTATTCTTGTGTGGGAAATCCCATGAATAGAGGAGCCCGGCAGGCTTCAATCCATGGGGTCAGAAGAGTCAGACAGGACTTAGCAACTAAACAGTAGCAACCACAAGCCTTAAAATTAATTATATGTGATGTATGTAAATTGCAACCCACTCCAGTGTTCTTGCCTGGAGAATCCCAGGGACGGAGGAGCCTGGTGGGCTGCCATCTATGGGGTTGCACAGAGTCGGACACGACTGAAGTGACTTAGCAGCAGCAGATGTATGTGTGTGTAAACTATGTATATATAGTTAAATATAGAGATTCTTTCTCAGTCTCCTCTGTAATGGATTTATCTTTGTGTATCTTCTACCCTTCTTAATACTTAAAATATTCAGAATGAGTCAACTATTCTGAGTTTTTTTTTTTTTTTTAACTCATTATAGAAAACCAGGTTTTGGAAATATGTATTAGGATATGTTCTTACAAGGTTTATGGGTTAGAAAAGGAGCAGTCCGTTCTTGAAGGAGGATAGGGTACTGGTTGCTTTTTGCTGAGAACAGCCATCAGCCTGGAGCCTTCTCTAGTAAATCATTAGCTGCATCAAATAAAATGTTCAGCCGAAGTTCACGCAATCTCACAGTTACTAAATGCTCTTGCCAAAGAGAGTTGCAGTCCTAATATCTGCAATCGAATCACTTCCTGTTCAGGCTTGCAGGTGGGGGAAACTGTCTGAAGCTGCAGTCCTGTAAGATTAGTTATAAAGAGCATGCCTTGGTGAGAGCGGCCTTAGTGATAAAAGTGTAGGCTAGCAAGTGGGGAGCTGCAGAGGCTACCCCGCGGATCCCGGGACTAACCAGACTTTGAGGTATGGATCAGGATATGCAAGTGCACTCCCGTGGGGCCACCTACTGAAAGCTCTTCTGGGGCATTCAGATATGTGCTGAGCACACTCGGGCACGGGGCCAGGCAGATGGCACATTCCTGCACCGACCTTCGGAGGCCCGCCAGGCTCCAGAGCTAGCATTGGAGGCGTGGCTCTGCTCTGGAGCGGACAGCCTGCGGGCCTGCGTTTCATCCAGCGTCTGGTCCTCCCCGCTTGAGGGGATGCCCTGGGACTTGGTTTGGTCTCCGAGTCTACCTAGGGGTTGGCACATACACTCATCCCCTTGCCCCTGCTCCATCGTGGAGTTGATTTTCATTGTCTGCACAGCCCCAGAACTGTCTCACATCCTCTAGTGGTTCCTGCAGATTGGGGGTGACCCAGGTTAGCCTTTGTGATGCTGCAGCTCCCCCTGGCCCTCCCCCAGCCTGTCGTCATTGACCCGCATTTTTAGGTTTGACTCAACCTTCCATCCGAGAATAGGTGGGGCTCAATGAGGCTGCAGCCCCCCGTCCCTTTATTTTGCTTTGGTGCATCCCTTGGACTGTGTAAAGGAAATTCGGGTGTGATACACAACTTGGGCTTCACCTTACCCCTCTCCCCGCCCTTTTCCTGTTGCCCTTTTGATTTGTTTTAATCTGATACTGAGCCTCTCCTCCCCCCAGTCACTCACCAGTGGAGTCTCCGAAGCTATTTCTGTCGGTTTAATGATCCCCAGCTGTTGCTGTAGTTCTGGTTGCTTTCATGCCCCAGAGAGGCAGAAGAGCCAGAGACAGAGGGGTCTTGCTTGTGTATCACACAGTGTGTCAAACACGTCGAATGCACTTTTCTGAAACAACTACAAGGAGACTTCTTAGGGAGGGATGTTATTAATGCTGGGACGATTCGAAAGTGCAGGAGGAAGGAAGCTATAAGCTGGTATCCGGGATAATTTAAAAATAAGCATTCTGCTAAAAGGCGTGGCACCCTCTGCCGTCACTCAGAATCATGCTAGAAGGTGCGGTGTGTGGTCACTGGGTAATCGGCTGGTCCCTTTGCATTCTACTTCCATTTTAGCTTTGGAGCTGCACTGTCCCCTCTGACCCATTGTATATGTTGAAGAGCCAAACATCTAAATTAAAAGGAGGTTTCTGTGATGGGAAGACAGAGAGAAATCATTCCTGAAGTGGCCAGAAGGCATGGATTTCAGTTCTGCTTTAACTTAATGCAGGTTTGTTTCGTAAAATTCTGTGTAAAACCTGCAGTAATGAAATGCTCCACTTGCAAACCTGACCACAGAAACTTCAGGAAATAGAGAGTTGTAGTTCTCCTAACAACCCTTAGACCGCCCTTAGAGTTACTTACACATTTACTTTTGTGATGTCTTTACTAAGTAAGCCTGGGGGGATGGGGCATGGGAAAATCCTACAGTAGTTAGATGGGCTACTGTATTTTAATAGACTGACTTTTCTGATCTTGAGAATTTTAACTCTTCCAACGATTTTAGCTGATAGAGTTGTAGCTTTCACACCTCATATACTACGTGAAATTTAATTTTATGGATCTCGTTCTTCTGCAGAAAAGAATTTTGCTGCTGTTGTTCAGTTGCCCAGTTGTGTCCTACTCTTTGTGACCCCAGGGACTGCAGCACGCCATGAGGGGCCTACCTGCCCCTCACCATCTCCCAAAGTTTGCCCAGCTCCATGTCCATTGCATCAGTGACGCCATCGAGCCATCTCATCCTCTAACACCCTTTTCTCCTTCTGCCCTCAATCTTTCCCACATCAGGACTTTTCCAGTGAGTTGGGTATTTGCCTCAGGTGACCAGAATACTTGAGCTTCAGCTTCAGCGTCAGTCCTTCCAGTGAATATCCAGGGTTGATTTCCCTTAAGATTGATGGCCTCCTTTATCACAGTCATGATTATCCCACCATGTTGTGTGTTTTCAAATCCGTATTATAAAGATACAGAAGGAATAAATGCTCTCATATAGTTTTAAGAGAAAACTTTTTGGGCTCACTTCTGGCTTGCTGTGGAAGAACTACCCTGTTCCAAGTTTTGAATCTGTTCGCCTGTCACCTGCCCACAGCAAAGTTGGGTGCACATGTCAGCACCAGTTACACAGGGCATGCATGCTTGGTCACTTCAGTCACATCCAACTCTTTGTGACCCTATGGACTGTAGCCCGCCAGGCTCCTCTGTCCATGGGATTCTCCAGGCAAGGATACTGGAGTAGGTTGCCAAGCCCTCCTCCTCCAGGGGAATCTTCCCGACCCAGGGATCGAACCCACGTCTCCTGCATCTCCTGCATTATAGGCAGGTTCCTTACCACTGAGCCGCCTGGGAAGCCCCCACCAGTTATACGGCAGGGAAATAGCAAGTGAAATTTGAAGCAGCCCATGTTTTCTGGGTGAACGTGCAGAACTAACGTGACAGGAAAAGTGCTGTTCCTGGTGCCTTTAAAGCTGGAAGGGCTTGTTCAGACGGCTCTGCCAGTCTAAAGGAAGTACATTCCCAGTTTATCTCCATCTTTCAGACGTGTGGTGCAAGTACACGTTATTCTCAGGTCTTCTGTGGTGGGTCGTTTGAGCGCTGCCTTGTTGATCCTCCGGCAAGAGACTGGAGACATTGAAGTGGCTGGCAATTTGCAATCTGTCTGCTGCAGTTAGAAAAGATCACTTCAGGGGTGTGATGAGCAGCTACCCAAAATGAAATGGTGAGCCTCAGGTTTTTGAGGACGTGGGAGTTTAATTTATTTGCTTACTTATATGTAATTATTAGTATTTTTGCCATGACTCTGGCATTAAATATGATGTAATAGAAAAAGCACAGACTTTGGGATCAGACCAACTTGTGTTTGAACTCTGGCTCTACCTCTTACTAGCTGTGCAAACAGTAATTAACCTCTTTGAACCTCTTCTTCTTCATCTATAAAATAGAGGCAGTACGTACCTTAAGTAGCTGCCGAGATTGAATGAGTCCTTGTAGTAGGGTACCCAACTCAGTGACTGCATAGTAAAGTTCAGTGTGTTCAATTCATTTCTTAAGTCTCAGTTTCTTTCTCAAGACAAGTCTTTTCTAATTTTGGTACCTTTGCATTTGCTATTTTTGTTGCCTGGAATACTCTTTTCTCCAGATCTTTTCATGGTTTCTCATATTATTTAGATTTCTGCATCTGTCTCCTCAGAAGGGCCTTGCCTGTGAACTCAGTATAAAATGACCACCCAACCTCTCTCTCTTTCCTTTTATTCTACTGTTATTTTTCTTCATATAATGTCCACTGTAAGTTATATAACTTATTTACTATGTTTTCCACAGTAGAACATACACTGTGTGAGGGCAGGGATGCCATCTGTCCATGTTACTGCTATATCACCTGACACAGTGCCTAGCGCATAGTAGGTGCCTGATAAATATTAGTTTGATTAATGAATGAATGAGTCAACCCAGAACCTCCCTAGTACCAGGAAAGAGCCCCTGGCAGGTTGCAGAGAGGTAATTGTACCAGGAAGCAGGTGCTCTCCGCCTGTTCAGCATGGATGTTCCCACATTTGAGCTCCAAGTGGAAAGTGGGCCTGTGGAGTTCTCTGGGATCCTACCCGACTGCCTCCCACCTCTGGGAGGAGCCCCTTTGAATGACCTTTACAAGTGACCACTGTTATCTATAGTCTCTGTTTCTGTTGGAATTTGAATAGAGGGAGCCTTTTCAATTCTGGAGTTCTGGAATGCCATATGCTATTAGCTGAAATCACCTGGACTTTCCCCTGGTTCATAAGAATATAGATCATTTTTTTCCAGTCACTCATGCAGATAACATTACTAATACAGTGTCATTTTTAAAAGTGTGGAACTGGTGTGTGTTGTGGAAGGAGAGAAGCACAATATGTAGTAGTGGTCACAAGCTCAGCTTGTCGGTTGAGATAGAGCTGGGCTCCAGTTTCTGCTCTCTACCCTTTACCTACCCTATGACCTTGAGTAATTGCTTAATTTCCCTAAGGTTCAGTTTTCTCATCTACAAATAGTATAATTATAACATCTTCCACATAGCTTTGTTTCAAGAATTAAATAAGATGATGCATGCGTGTTTCCACCATTTTATAAGTATTATTACACAATACAGAGCCCTTTTATTTTTCATACTTCAGTAGTTCAAGTTAAATTTTCACAAGCTTATCTTTTGTAAATTACCAGATTTACCAGCCCAGGAGAATACCTCATCACTGCCTGTCTCTCTGCTGGTATTCAGATTAAATAGAAGATATTTATCTTTTTTTGATAATATTATTTCTGATTTCTAAAGCAGATTATTTGAGAGATCATATTTACATATTTCATCAACATTACATATTAAGTCGTATTTACACACTGTTTAGAGAGATGAGACATTTGTGGGATTTTGAAAGGGTTGAATGAGCATATCGCTAAAATAGTGATTTTGGTATGTGTAGTTTTTAAAGAATTAGGTATTCCTGTCTTCAAGTCTTCAACGTTCCATTGTTTATTGTATTTGTTTATGCCACAAATCATTTTATAATTTGAATTTATTAGACTGTTATTTGTTACAACCAATCGTTTATAGGAATTAGTCATTTCTTTCTGTCCAACACATGGTAGCACTTCAGTTTGAAAACCCTGACCCTGAATATGTTTTCATAACTGATTCATACATCTCTCTGAAAGGAGAGTCAAAGTCATGGGTTTCTAAAGTAAGCTTTTTGTTTCAGAATAATTTTGCACTTACAAAAAGGTTGCACAGATGGAACAGGGAGCTCTCGTATACCGTTCACTGGCTGCCCCAAATGTTAGCATCTTGCATACCTGTGGTGCATTTGTCAAAACTAAGATTAACATTGGTTACACTGCTAAGTAAACTCCACGCTTTATTTAGATCTCATTTGTTTTCCCACTCATCTCCTTTTTCTGTTCCAAGATCCAGTCTAGAATACCGCAGTGCATTTGGCCATATGATTTTTAGATGGTGGATCAGTAGGATCTCAGAGAAAATCAACTTTTCCTTCTCTCACCTCTACCTCCTCCTTTTTGTCTTTACTCCGTATCTGACTTTTAGCAGGTCCTTCTTTGGCAACAAATAAAGGGACCCTTCTGGGTCCGTTAACCACTGCTTTGGTATTGACAGCTCAGAATTTCAGGCACGTGCTTTGAACACTTACTGTACATTTAATTTTATTAATGAATGAGTGCTGATTCTTCTGCCTTTCTCTGTCTCTCACTCCTTATGCGTACCAGGTCGTCTGGAGTCCGGGAACAGAGCGTGCTGCTTCACTCACTGCGTGTCCCAGAACTGCCTTCCAGAAGCCTTCCAGAAGGAAGCAGTTCTCCCCTCCTCTTCCCTCTCCCCCTCCCTCCTGCCCCACACAACTTGGGGTGTGATTTTAAACAAGGAGGTTTTTATATAAGGCCCTTTTACTCTGCAAAATAGAGTTTCTCTTTGGGGGTATGGTACCAGGTTACACTCCTAGCAGTTCTTGCTCCTGTCCAAGAGAAAAGCTATCTGATGTAAAGACCTCTAGTGAGACATTTATAGTCTGTGATACGGTTTTTTTTTTTTTATTTTATTTTTAAACTTTACATAATTGTATTAGTTTTGCCAAATATCAAAATGAATCCACCACAGGTATACATGTGTTCCACTTTCACATACATGAGGTTTTTTGGAGCTTCAAAGGGCAGGAGTTATTTTACCAAATTGTATTACAGTGAGAAAAATTGAGGCTAAAAAGAAATCCAGTGACTTGATTAGGTAGCAGCAGAGCCAGGACTGGAACCCCTGCCTTCCCATTCTTCCATGTTTTGGTCTACCCTTAAAGGTTAGTACTGTTTAAAATACTGTTGTTTACATTAAAAGCACAGGCCAGAAATACATTTTTAGTGCCATGTACACTATGCTAGGCTTCCCTTGTGGCTCAGATGGTAAAGCATCTGCCTGCAATGTGGGAGACCCGGGTTCGATCCCTGGGTCGGGAAGATCCTCTGAAGATGGAAATGGCAACCCACTCCAGTACCCTTGCCTGGAAAATCCCATGGATGGAAGAGCCTTGTATGCTACAGTCCATGGGGTCTCAAAGAGTCAGACGCAACTGAGCGACTTCACTCACACTGTGCTAACTGTTCAGGCTGATATTCCAAGTTGAAGGAAGAAAATCATGAAATGGTCTAGAAAGCTTGAAAAACTCTGTATAAGGAGCAGGAGAAGAAAACATTGCAGGGATGCTGTAGGACGGGGCAGAAGTTGAGAGCCAGGACGCAGAGAGGCAGGGGAGAGCAGTGGGGCGCAGAGGCCTCCCCCTGTCTGTCACATCTCTGTAGCGTCTGCAGGAAGGACTTAGAAGAGGCTGCAGTAAATAGGGGCCCACAGGAATGGTACTTTTGGGAATGATATCAGAAAATTACTTGAAACATCAGTCCACACTTGTCCTACCCCACGTAGAAAGGCTCTTGTTTCTCTTTCTCTGTGACTTCCAGCGTCGGGTAGCATCACCTCTGTATTCCCTTGGCACCTACAAATACATAACTATTTGAGTTTTTAAGAAACCAGCACTTCCTTTTTTATTATTTATGCACACGTGTATCACACATGAGGCCAAATGACTTGGAAATTGTCAGGGGCCCCAGTAGTAGGGCATGTGTGCTAGCTAAAGTTGCATTTTCCTGTGACTTAAGTAAAAATCTACATTACATCAATATCTTTCTCATTGCATCGTAATTATTCACTTTTGAGACCATTTTTCCCTCATTAGACTTAAGATTCCTCGAGCATGAGAACCATGTCTGTATTTCTAGCACCCAGCCCTAGCTTTGAGAGTACAGAATAATGTTTGAACGCATGAATTGAATTGTGGGCCCCATCAAACCACTTGGTTGGGATGTGGTGTCTGAGTGATGTTTTATTTGAAAATACTCTTCACTCTTATGCACACCTATTTGATGGTTATTGCCCTCAAACAGCCACTGAAGGCAGAGACTCTGTCTAGTGGCTACTTTATCCCCCCCAGCAAGCTCAGTGTCTGGCACAGGCAGTAGATCCTCAGATTTTTTGAGTGAACGCCAAGGAAAGTTTTGACAAGGAGCTGAGGAATAACTGAATAAGGCATGAATATGAAGTACGTAGGCATGCTCACCAACAAATGTGTGAGCCCTCAAGCAGCTAAGCAAATATATGTAAAGTGAATAAATGAAACTATGTCTTAACTTATTTTAAGACAGCTTACCCTGAGGTCTCTGTTTCTCACGGAGTGTTAGTATCTTAGGTAATTGACTGTCACAGTGAAGAGGAGAGGTGGAACGTTAGTTATCGCAGAATATTAAAGAAGTAACTGTGGATTCCAGAGTCTGAATCCTTCATTCTTTATTCTTTCTTATAAAACGTTAATTACAACTTGTACTTAGATATGTGCAGTTTGATGTCTTGTTTCCCACTGGACTGAAAGCTTTATGTGAGCAGAGACCATAGTTGTCTCCAGCCTACTAGCACAGACCCTAACATATTTATTTAGTAAATATGTTAGGTAAGTGGATGAGAGAATGCATGGAGGAGAACTCTTTGCTCATCCTGACCCCCAATCACTATTTTGGAGGTGATGCTGTAAAATAACCCAGGCAGCAGAAATGAGGAATAAATACCCTCCTCGGGGGGTACCTTCACTTACTTTTAAAAATAATTTAAAAATTGAGATGTAATTGACATAAACACCTTCACCTACCTTTATTCATATATTCTAATAATGAAACGAGTGAGCATACAGAGAATAGTCTGGTTTTCAGTGATGGGTGATGTGTTTTTACTATTTGGGTGATTTTGCAATTTATAGAATAAACTGAAGTATAAAAATACACCAGTGGGGGACACATGTACACCCATGGCTGATTCATGTGAATGTATGGTAAAAACCACTACAGTATTGTAAGGTAATTAGCCTCCAATTAAAATAAATAATTTACAAAAACAAACAAAAAATACACCAATAGCATCAGTATAATTCACTGCTGCAGAGATGAATTTTCTAATTATGAGCATGCTAAGCTTGCTCATAAAACCTACATTGTTCCTTCTCTCGTCTTCCCAGTAAAACACATTCTCCAGTTTGAAGCTAGGGGTGGTGGTATCTATTGCTGAACTGAATTGTATTTGTTTATTTCTTCTGGGATTGATATCTGAACGTTAATGAGGAGGAAAAAATGTACCAGTTATTATGAAATCAGACTTTGGGGATTTATAGAAGGAACAGAATTTGGAGTAAGAATATATACTATCTAAAATTAGTTGTAACAATATTCTAAACGTGCTAGGCTGTGTTCAGAATAGAACTTAGGAGATATTACATCATATCAAGTGCATTAGATTTAGATCAAAGACTCACAGAAACGAGTCGAGAGAGACCAGATTTTCTCTCTCTGAGGTGGTTCTTTCACCATTCTTTTCCCTTTGACAAACCTTCAATAGTAGAGAACACATGTACCCCAGTGTTCGTTGCAGCGCTGTTTACAGTAGCTAGGACATGGAACCAACCTAGATATCCATCGACAGATGAATGGATAAAGAAGCTGTAGTACATATGTACAATGGAATACTACTCAGCCATAAAAGGAACGCATTTGAGTCAGTTCCGATGGGGTGGATGAACCTAGAGCCAGTTATACAGAGTGAAATAAGTCAGATAAAAACAAATATTGTATATTAAAGCATAAATATGGAATCTAGAAAAATGATACTGATGAACTTAACAGGGAAGCCGTGGTGACGCAGACATGGAGAACAGACTTGTGGAGAAGGGCAGGGACGCGGAAAGAGAAGGTGAAATGAATGGAGAGAGCAGCATGCAAGCATAATCACTACATGTGTAAAACAGATGGCCAATGGAAGTTTGCCGAATGACTCAGGGAACTTAAACTGGGGCTCTGTAACAACCTGGAGGAGTGGAAAAGGGTGGGGAGGTGGAAGGGAGGTTCAGGGAGGAGGGGACATATGTACACCTATGGTTAATTCATGTTGATGTATGACAGAAAACAAACCAATATCATAAATAATAATGAAATACAATTTTTAAAAATGACAAATAATTTTTCCAGAAGAAATGTGTTAGAAAATGGGAGTCCTCTCCTGTTACAAACTTTTAAACAAATTTGAAACAAAATTTTTAACTTAAAAACACTGAACATTGTTCAGTGCACAACAAAAGATGATGTACTTTGTTGTCGTTCAGTCGCTAAGTCATTGTATTGACTTTGGCAACCCCATGAACTGCGTTGGTGACCATACTCTTTACTACTAAGCTACCTAGGAAGCCCATGATGTGCTTTAAAAGCACTTAATTGGGACTGTCAAAAGAAAGGTGAATTAAATCTGCTTAATACTAGTTACTTGGGTTTTCCAGGTGTCGCAGTGGTAAAGAATCCACCTCCCAGTGCAGGAGACATAAAAGACTGGGGTTTGATCCCTGGGCTACTGTCCATGGGGTCACAGAGTCAGACACGACTGAACACACACGTCAGCTCACTCAGCTCAAGTACTAGATACTCAACCTGATTTATGATTGGCATCATGAACATGGATGCAGCATGTTTAATTTTCCAGAGTAAAGTGAATTTAAGTTAGACCAAACTATCATTAAATGGGGCAGCAGTTCTTAACCTGACACTGCATTAGAATCACGTGGCAAGTTTTTGAAAAACCCTGATTCCCAAGCCTCACTCCAGACCAATTAAAAACGTTATCCATGAACTTATGGTTGAGGGGTGGGGAAGGGTGGGGAGGAGGGATAGGTTGGGAGTTTGGGATTGACAGATACACACTGCTGAATTTAAAATAGATAACACAAGGACCTACTGTAAAAAATAAGTAAATTTTAAAAATTCTCAGATAATTTTATTTGTGAAGTACGTGTTGCGAATCACTGGAATGGGGAAATAATGCAAGGATAAAAATTCAGCATATTTGGTTCTAGTCCTGGCTTCTGCTTTCTAATATTTTGTTGAGAATTTTTGTGTCAGTATTTATAAGCTGTTTTGTTGTGGTCTCTTTCTGGCTTTGGTATCAGAGTAACTAATAGAGTTAGTTGGAAAGTGTTCCTTTCTCTGTTTTCTGAAAGAGTTCTTAAAGGATTATTACTAATTCTTCTGTTAAATTTTTGGTAAAATTTGCCAGTGAAGCCATCTGAGCCTGAATTTTCTTTTGAGGAAAATTTTAAATTAACAAGTCAATCTCTGCTTTTTATACGTCTGTCTGGATATTCTGTTTTTTGGGTTTTTTTTTTTTTTTTTTTTTAATCAATGTCAATAGTCTGTGCCAGTCTAGGAACTGGTCCACTTTATCTGAGTTATCTAATTTGTTGACATGTGGTTCTTCATGGTATCTCTGTTAACTTTGTTAATTTCTATAGTTGGTGATAATGTCTCCTCCTACATTCCTGATTTTCTCTCTCTTTTCTTGGTTGTTCTAACTAAACATTTATCAATTTTGTTAATCTTTGTAAACAGCAAATTTTTGGTTCTATTGGTTTTCTCTATTTTCTACATAATTGCTTTATAATTTAAAGCAGTGGCATCACCGACTCAATGGAGATGAGTTTGGGTAAACTCTGGGAGTTGGTGATGGACAGGGAGGGCTGGCGTGCTGCAGTCCACGGCGTTGCAAAGAGTCGGACACAACTTTTGCGTGTCCGACTTCCATTTAACTTTCATTCTTCTGCTTACTTGGGTTTAGTTGCACTTCTTTTCTAGCTTCTGATAGTGAAGTTTTTCTTTATAGCATGAGTTTGAAGTCTTCCTTCTATTTTCATACAAACATTTAAATCTATGAATTTCCCTCTAAGCATTAGTTTAGATGTATAGCCCATAAATTTTTATATGTTCAGTTCAAAATACTTTCTAATGTCTCTATTATTTTTCCTTTGACCCATTGGCTATTTCATGATTTCAGTTGCTCAGTCGTGTCTGACTCTTTGCGATGCCATGGACTGCAGCACGCCAGCCCTCCCTGTCCATCACCAACTCCGAGTTTACCCAAACTCATCTCCATTGAGTTGGTGATGCCATCCAACAATCTCATCCTCTCTTCTCCTCTTCTCCTGCTGCCTTCAATCAGTCCCAGCATCAGGGTCTTTTTCAAGGAGTCAGTTCTTCACATCAGGTGGCCAAAATATTGGAGTTTCAGCTTCAACGTCAGTCCTTCCAATGAACACCCAGGACTGATCTCCTTTAGGATGGACTGGTTGGATCTCCTTGCAGTCCAAGGGACTCTCAAGAGTCTTCTCCAACATCACCATTTGAAAGCATCAATTCTTCGGCGCTCAGCTTTCTCTACAGTCCAGCTCTCACATCCACACATGACCACTGGAAGAACCATAGCTTTGCCTAGACGGATCTTTGTTGGCAAAGTAATGTCTCTGCTTTTGAATATGCTGATTAGGTTGTTCATAGCTTTTCTTCCAAGGAGCAAGCGTGTTTTAATTCCATAGCTGCAGTCACCATCTGCAGTGATTTTGGAGCCCCCCAAAATAAAATCTCTGTTTCCACTGTTTCCCCATCTATTTGCCATGAAGTGATGGAACCAAACGCCATAATCTTAGTTTTCTGAATGTTGAGCTTTAAGCCAACTTTTTCACTCTCCACTTTCACTTTCATCAAGAGGCTCTTTAGTTCTTTGCTTTCTGCCATAGGGTGGTGTCATCTGCATATCTGAGGTTATTGATATTTCCCCCTGCAATCTTGATTCCAGCTTGTGCTTCCTCCAGCCCAGCGTTTCTCATGATGTACTCTGCATATAAGTTAAATAAGCAGGGCAACAGTATACAGCCTTGACGTACTCCTTTTCCAATTTGGAACCAGTCTGTTGTTCCATGTCCAGTTCTAACTGTTGCTTCCTGACCTGCATACAGAGTTCTCAAGAGGCAGGTCAGGTGGTCTGGTATTCCCATCTCTTTCAGAATTTTCCACAGTTTATTGTGATCCACACAGTAAAAGGCTTTGGCATAGTCAATAAATCAGAAATAGATGTTTTTCTGAAACTCTCATGCTTTTTCGATGATCCAACAGATGTTGGCAATTTGATCTCTGGTTCCTCTGCCTTTTCTAAAACCAGCTTGAACATCTGGAGGTTCACAGTTCACGTATTGTTGAAACCTGGCTTGGAGAATTTTGAGTATTACTTTAGTGTGTGAGACGAGTGCAATTTTGCAGTAGTTTGAGCGTTCTTTGGCATTGCCTTTCTTTGGGATTGGAATGAACTCTGACCTTTTCCAGTCCTGTGGCCGTTGCTGAGTTTTCCAAATTTGCTGGCATACTGAGTGCAGCACTTTCACAGCATCATCTTTCAGGATTTGAAATAGCTCAACTGGAATTCTATGACCTCCACTAGCTTTGTTCATAGTGATGCTTCCTAAGGCCCACTTGACTTCACTTTCCAGGATGTCTGGCTCTAGGTGAGTGTGAGTGATCACACCATCGTTATTATCTGGGTTGTGAAGATCTTTTTTGTACAGTTCTTCTGTGTATTCTTGCCACCTCTTCTTAATATCTTCTGCTTCTGTTAGGTCCATACCATTTCTGTCCTTTATTGAGCCCATCTTTGCATGAATTGCTCCCTTGATATCTCTAATTTTCTTGAAGAGATCTCTAGTCTTTCCCATTCTATTGTTTTCCTCTATTTCTTTGCATTGATTGCTGAGGAAGGCTTTCTTATCTCTCCTTGCTGTTCTTTGGAACTGTATTCAAATGGGTATATCTTTCCTTTTCTTCTTTGCTTTTTGCTTCTCTTATTTTCACAGCTATTTGTAAGGCCTCCTCAGACAGCCATTTTGTTTTTTTGCATTTCTTTTTCCTGGGGATGGTCTTGATCCCTGTCTCCTGTACATTGTCACCAACCTCCATCCATAGTTCATCAAGCACTCTATCAGATCTAGTCCCTTAAATCTATTTCCCACTTCCACTGTATAATCGTAAGGGATTTGATGTAGGTCATACCTGAATGGTCTAGTGGTTTTCCCTACTTTCTTCAATTTAAGTCTGAATTTGGCAATAAGGAGTTCATGATCTGAGCCACAGTCAGCTCCCGATCTTGTTTTTGCTGACCGTTTAGAGCTTTTCTATCTTTGGCTGCAAAGAATATAATCAATCTGATTTAAGAGTGTGTTATTTAATTTCTCCATATTTTTGAATTTCTCGGATTTTCTTCTGTTGTTAGTTTCTAATTTAATTTCATTGTAGTCAAAGAATGTACTTTGTATCATTTAAATTCATTTAACCTTATTGAAAGTCGTTTTATGGCCTAGTATATGATCTGTCCTAGAGCCCGTTTCATGTATGCTTGAGAAGAATCTGTGTTCTGTGGTTGTTGGGTGGAGTGTATTGTTCGAGTCTTGACGTTCTTGTAGATTTTCTGCATGTTTGTTCATTATCAAGAACGAGGTTGATTGTAATTCATGAGTAGATAAATCAAACATTCTTTATTCTAAATCATGTAAGTATCATGAAGTTGAATTAAAATGGAGAAATCTTCTAGTATTAGTTGTATCTTAGGAATACCAGGAATGACATCTAATTTATTTTCTAGTGTATTCGTCCTTTTTATTTTAGTATCTTACTATGGCGATCACTTTTCATCCTCATGAAAACTCATAATTTCAGACTCAACTCCAACCAGGCCAGTCTGTCAGTTGATCATTTCTGGGTTTGTGTATCCTCCTTGGAACTATGAGAACCTCCATGGCTTAGAGTCAGATATCTTAGTGGGGTTTTGGGGTGGGGAGAAAAGATTTTTGAGAAGGCTTGTTTGCCTTTTGCTCTCTTCAAGCATATAAACCTCACTGAATTTCTAATACAGCACTGACTTTTTGGGCTAACTTGTAATATCTAGTCAAGGAGCATTTCCTTTATTCCCAAAATCAACAAGTTTATTTTGGAGCCTTTTCATAACATAAATATTCTGAAAAGCTGCAGTCAAATTCATGGTCTTTTGATTATGTTTAAAGTTTCATATCCAGATTTAAAGAATGGAGAAAAAGATTTATCGGTGTTTCTGACAGAGCCGAGGTAATGGGACGTTCCTGCAGTCAGATTCTTCGTTGAAGAGGTCTTTGTCCTGAGCAAGGATGGTACACGGGGAGGGGTTTTGCTCTTTCCCAGTTATTCCTGTACTAATTCTTTGCTCTTCTCTTCTATTTCCCTCATAACTCACACTTCCCCTCCCTATTCTAGAAGTCTTGGGGAAACCAGTAATGGGTGAATACAAATGAGGTAGGAGCAACCTACTGAGCTGCACATCTCCCTTCCCAGTAAAATACAGAACTTCTGACCAGTGGGAGCCACAGAGCCAGACTTGGGAGTATACCACCTGATAGATTCAGTTGTTTGATACATTCAGTCCTTGGGCATCAGCCCTTGAATACCATTGGCATACCTTTATGGTCTTACCGGGCAGAAGAACGTCAGGTTCCTCCCCTTGCTCTAATTTCCTGAGTAGCCAGTTGTTCAAATAGCAGTTGATCACCTTTATTTGAAATAGGTTGAAAACTTGGTTCTTTTCATGGGGATGGAGAAGCTCAGGTTCCCACTTTCTGGTTTGTTTCTTTTCTTTGAACCCTTTACTGGCAGGCAGCTCAGCTGATTCACCAGGCATCAGCTTCAAAGACATCTGTTCATCTATAGATAATAGGCTGCTTGCACAGATGCATTTAAAACCAGATGCTATATTAAATTTGTGGAATTCGGTAACAGTGAAAGTATAAAGACTCGTGCTTATACATAAATAGGTATTTTTGTTTAGTTTTTTATTGACTTGGGGACTGGAGAGGAAATCTAAATGGTGATATACACTAACATAGAATTTATCGCATTCCTACTTTTAAAAATTGCCTTGATCTAGCACTGTGTTTGAAAATAATCACTTGAACTAGTGTTAGCTTTATCTTGGTGAGGGTGGTTGTGTATTAAATTATGTTCTCTTAAATGTGCTCCTGATCTGAGTATCTTTTGCAGTGAATACATAATATATGACTCTTATGGTATTTAAATTATTAAATGATTTCTTCTAAAATGAATAATCCCAAGGCCTAGAAACATAAAGGCGTTTTATTTAGACTGCTTAGAATTAAGAGGAATTAAGATAGACTAAGGAAAGGGGAAATTCATGTAAATACTGTTTCTTTGTGGTCAGACATCTCAGAAGAAGGATTGTTGTATATATACACAGCCAAACAGATACCGTACACCATAATTCTGAATTTGCTGCTTATTTTCCTCCTTATAAACATTGTTAGGGTGAGCAGGGATTATGCAATGTATGAAGTAATACATACCTGCTGTCAGGTTGTAGCAGTACCCAGGGCATACTGACACAGGGTTGATTCTGTTACGTGAATGGGAAACTTGGTCAGATTGCAGATTAGACTAGAGTTTGGTATTAACTGCTGAGAGGCACAAATGGAATTTTCAGATAACTGAACTTTAATTTCATTTAGTTTGAGATAGAAAAGGTTTATTAGATGAATCTTCCCCTTTGAACTAGAGCCATTAAAAAAAAAAGCAACTAAACTCCGTGAATCATAGACTTAACCTTTTGCTTTCATGAAGCAAGAAGTTTTTCAGTCAAGAAGTTTGCATAATGGATTCCTTATGGCCCTATCTGTATATGGGTTTTTGGAAAGGCGCGGATTGCTATTTCAGAACTATTCTTGGATAATAGACGTATTTTTCATTCATTATTGTTTTTTTGAAGTGTTCAGACTTACTGCATTAGGTTTCCCTGTTCTCTGAAATGAAACAAGTTTGATACATTTAATCATTTTCCAGTAACTCATCTTACACTGGGCCTTAGAAACACTGTAAAAGCTAACAGATTCCCCTTTCCCCTCTTACTTTATTCTGCCTGGCCCTCCTCTTTCTTCCAAGGAAACATATGGCACAGTATTAAGTATTTCCCTTCACTTTAGAATCACAGAGACCTGATGTGAATCCTAGTTCCTGCACTTTTGAGCCATTTGACCTAAGGCAAAAGTTTAAAGGTTTGGTCCTTAGTTTTTCCATCTGTAAAATGGAGATAATAATTGTAATATCCCCACAGGGCTTTTTTTTTTTTTTTTAAAGTATGTCAGTCATTTAATATAGGACTGACACGTAGCAACACTCAATGATCCCTCTTATAATTTTATTATTACTGTTGCTGCTGATCTATAATTTATTCTGAAATCAAGTTCTTAATTTAAATTTATTTTACTGAAGCTGATCTCCTAGACTTCTTTGTCCCTGGCCTGAATCATCTATGTCCCTCAGCCCCTTTGTCTGTCTTGGCACAGAATGAACCCAGGCAATCACATTCCGGGCCTGTTATCTTAGCAGCACAGGCTTACAGGAGACCCTGGAGAAACAGAGAAGTGGGGAGCCCAGGTTCTGGAATCAGAGTGCTTGAGTTCCGAACCTGTTGTACCTCTATTAGTGGATAACCTTAGGGAAATTACTTAATCTCTCTGGGCCTCATTTTCCTTGCCTGTAAAGTAGGATAATAATACCTGTTCTGTCCATTGGTTCTATCAGTGTTAGCTATTAGTGTGGCTGTTGCCACTTTTATCTTTTATTCTGCAAGGCTTTCTTAATTTTAACAGTGTTAATTTGTAAATGATAATAATACCCTCCTATTTAGATTTCTCTGACTGTATGTATCATCATTTAGAGATGCAGTTCAATTTAAGAAACAAATTGTCAAATACCTACTGTGTATTGAGTACTATTGGTTGGGAGAGCATCATAGATTAATAAGATACATTCCCTGTCCTCCAGGAGTTTACATTATTTGGGGGTAAGTATTACACAGGGCAAAATATCTCTCTACTTTTTATAACAGATACAAGGTAGTTCATCGGAGGCCTGGAGTAATTCTCAGTTGGGAAGGTCAGGTGAAGAAGTGATGAGGTGGGCATTTCCAGGTGAAGTGAATTGTGAGTAATTGGACAATCCGGATTGTGGTGACTTAGAATGGGTGAGGGCTTCCCTGGTGGCTCAGATGGTAAAGAATCTGTCTATAATGCAGGAGACTGGGGTTCAATCCCTGGGTTGGGAAGATCCAGTGCTATCACTGCAGCATGAGAAGATGCAGTAAACTTGATAAAATAGGAGTGTAAGGAGGTAGCAGAGTTGAAGTTGGCTTAAAAATTTTAGTGTTAGTACTGGGGAGGAGGATGGTGATACCATTAAAGAGAAAAAGGATGGAATGTTGATTAGATTTGAGGAGTTGGGTGGGGAAGAGATGGCTCAGCAGGTAAAGAATCTACCTGCAATGCAGAAGACAGTGGAGATACAGGTTCCATCCCAGGGTCTGGGAAGATCCCCTGGAGAAAGAAACGGCAACCCACTCCAGTATTCTTGCCTGAAAAATCCCATGGACAGAGGAGCCTGGCGGGCTGCAGTCCAGTGAGTCACAAAGAGTCGGATAGGACTGAGCGACTAGGCACAAGCAGTAGGTTTTGGACCTGCTGGATTTGAAGGTGGTCAGGAGACTGGTTACAGGTCTGCCATCTGGGGAGGCCATCTTAAAACTGCTTTGTGGATGGGGAAGACAGACTTTAGGGTAATGCAATTCCACATAGATACAGGTCGCCCTCAGATGGGACTTGCAGGACCTTAGAATGAAGACTTATCACAGAAAGGAACTTCCCTTGGCCAGTGAGATCCTCTCAATCTTCCTTTTCCGAACATGTTCTCACTTCGCCTCTGATTGGAGGCCTTTGTCATTCCGCATGGTGTGCAGTGGTAATAATACCCTTTAGGTTTCACTCACATTTGAAATAAAGATAATTGGCTTTTAACTCTAAAAAATTCCTATTAACTTGTTACATCAGGTGGTGTTGCCAGAGTAGAAATAGGAGAAAACCCCCTCATCACCCTCCCCTGGCCCGGATGTGCTTTGAATCACCTAGCTTTGTGTTTCACGTCAACAGAAGGCTCAAAGTGCAGAGGAAGAGGCAGAGAAGAGTTGTCTTAATGGGAAAATAGTTTCTGGCCGAGGGAAGTGCATTGCTTGGTGAAAACAGGTATAATTTTTAGATCCAAAAAAGAAGATTTTACAAATAACCAATACTCCCTGATCTGTAACTCACTACACTTAACTGTGATAAACATTTACCACCAGGAGGAAGGCGTAGAGCAGCTAGAAAAAGCCTTTTCTGCTGGGCGGTGGTCCTCATTATGTTTTCTTTGAGTTAAGAATTTGTGTTTTTTCGGTCCTGGAGGAGGACACAGTGTTTGTTGTAGGAGGTTTTGAGCAATAGGCAAGACTCTGGTACTTTGTGGATTGTTATCGCCCTGCAAGACCCTTCGCAACTTCCTCTCGCCGCCCACAGCAGAATACGGAAGCCCTGCTGTATCAGGCCACTTCTGCAATTACAGCCACAGTTACCAGGGATCCTTGTTTCACACTACACCCTTGTGTGTCGAGGCTTTCTGTGCATTTGAAAATGTGTCTTTTGTGGTGGAACAGCTGCCTGAGCCTTCATCTCCCCTCTCTCTCTGCTGCCCTGCAGTGCTGCAGTTGAAGCTCCAGCAGCGCCGGACTCGGGAGGAGCTGGTGAGCCAAGGGATCATGCCGCGTAAGTACCCCCTGCCTCTCAGCCCCTGACGGAGGTGCTCTGGGGACTCGGTGTGTGTACCCAGTGTGCCACGGGAAGCACCTAACAGAAAACAGGGCCACCGGGCTCGTTTTTCGCTCCTTTCTTTGTCACACTTTCCCAAGTTCAGGGCCTCTCACTTGGCCATGGTTAAGAGACCTGTGCTCATTGATCAAGTTCAGAAAAACAGCATTCGGCTTATGGGTGCCATTGAATCACCCTTAGCTTGTGAGCTGCACCTTTAAAAGGGTTTCTCCGCCCTGTGCCACTTCCCTTTGTAGGAGGAACAGATCGTGAGCTGGGGTTCTGTGAGGGAGCGCTCTCCCCTCGTGTGTTTAGCCTGAATGTTGGGGTGCTTGGGGAGGGATGGCCCTTTCCCTAGTATTCCCTAGTATTCCTAGTATTCCAAGTCAGCCCCAGTTTTGTTTAGAGTGAGAGCCTCACGTACCCTAGCCTGGTGTAACTGGAGTCATTGATGGGGTATTGTAGGGCGGGGCTCGGTGCAGAACCGCATCACTCGGGAGAAATAAAACCCATCTTGGAATCTATTCAAAGTAAGAAAATTTGCCTTTAATACCAGCAGCCTTATAAAACAAGCAGAAGCTGACACCAGCAGGGTTTTGCTCTTTTTGACATTTCTTTTTGAGTCATCTGTGGAGAGCTTAGGCTCTCCCTCTTCGTTTTTTTATCTTTGTGTGTTCCTGCTACTTGGGCACAGCTGAATGAAATAAAAATTTATATATCATTTACCACTTCCAGCTTCATAGTGGAAGGACTGATGTTTTAATTTTTTAAACCTTAACTCAGTGCCTGCTAACCTGCTGCCGCTGTATCTTGCTAGTTCTCACTCACTCATTCATTCACAGTATTTGGCTAACTGGTATGTGCCTGCTGATGCAGCAAGATAAACCCAGCTCCTGCTCTCAGGAGTTTTGCACTTACTAAGTAGACTGATAACGTAACAAACAGGGAGACAAGTACACTAACACCGTTGCTTCAGAACATGGTAAGTGCTCTGAAGTGAATGTAACCGGTTGGCATAGTAACAGATAACAGGGATGAGAGGGGATCACTTTGAAGAAGTTGGTCAAGAAAGGCCTCCTCGAGAAGGAAATATCTGAGCTGAGATCTGAAGGGTTAGTTGGGGTCAGTCATTCAGAAGCAGGAAGAGGACCCAGGAAGAAGGGAAAGCAAGTCTGAGGGCCCAGTGCAGTTAAGAGCCTGGCATGTTTGAACACATCAAGGAAGCCATGGTTGCTGGGCCTACTGAGTGAGGGCAGAGTGAGGGCCAGCTAAGATAGGCAGGCTGGGCGGGGCCAGAACTGGAGCCCTGTCAACCGCACGGAGGAGGTAGATTCTACTCTGACTGCAATGGGAAGCCATTGAAGACTTTCAAGTAAGTGAAGACAGGATCTGATTGACCTTGTGGGGATGTCAGATCCATTTCTAAGAGCTGGAACTTCATAGCACGTATAAAGATCCTGAGGTCTGTTTCTGTCCTAAGCATCAGCCAGGAGATTCAAGTCTCAAGTTTATTTTTTTTAAAATTGCAGTTAACTACCAAACCATTTGCCCACATGCTGTCTCCTCTGACCTTGCAGTGAAGGACTCTTGTCCTTAAAGTGTGGGTCTGTTAATGTGCTCAGGTAGAGTGGTGGTGTGCTTTTATAAAACACTCCAAATCTGCCAGTCTCCAAACCTTGTAGAGGAACAAGTCACCCCGTGTCAGTCTCATTGTCCCTTTCGCCAAGGACATCCTGTGTTTAGGGTCTGCTTTTTGCTTGTGATAATTCTAGGTGCTCTAGAGATTAAAGAAATATTCAGCATGGGACCTGCCCTTAAGACACTTAACAGTTTATCTGGGTGGTAGGATTTGCCCATACACAACATAAAGAGCAGTTCAGTGCTGATCTGTGGGGTGCTGACTCTGATTACAGTACTAGTTCTGGGAACATAGTGCTGCTTCTCAGAATCTGTAGTATGTTCAGGATCTAAAAACCACTCAGAGGATGAGGGCCTTACATTTTTTTTGCAGCCTTTCATTTGATACCAGGGACTACTGGAGATAACTGCTTAGTAGGATTTAGTGTGTCGCATTTCTTACAGTATTCTGTGCTGTTAAGACAAACGATGCTTGAATATTGCAGTTATCTGCTTAGATGTTTGTCTCTCTAGTTAGACTGTGAGCTCCTTGAGGAGATATCTTATTTATATTTCTGCCCCCAGTACCTGGCACTGAATGAATGAATGAAGACAGCCAATTGTAAAATGGTATGTGTATGAGAGAGAAAGAGAGAATGAAAGACAGACAGAAACAGATACTACTTAACTGCAAACTTGTTGGAATTCTGGGCATGGAATTTGAAACAACACTCCTGTTCTCCCAGGAGCTCAGATTCTAAAATATTCTAAGTGTCTAATTGTGTACCTTGGGTGGTTCTCTGCATCTGTGAAGTGAGAGTAACTGCCCTTCCTATAGGAATAGAAATGCCCTGCTTCTGTGAGAATATTGCATTTTCCCTTGTAACACAAGCCACCTTCAACGATGGGCACAGCTTGTTTTTCAGCTTTTCCAGTGAAGAAAGTAGGTAGCAAACTCTCAGATTGTGAGAGAGGGAGTGTTGAGGCCTAGGAAAAGCTCCAGGTGTGAAGTGCCCTGCTCCTCAGCTTACCAACTGAGGTGCAGACGGGGCCCAGAGTTCCCAAAGATGAGGTTCCCAGCCCCTCACCCTCTGAGTAACCCCACTTCCTCACCCCAGCCCCTCGCCACTACCGTAACTCCTGTTATAATCTGGGACATTCTCTGCCTCCCTGACACCCCCACCAATTCCATGGTCATCCTTTGCTCACGTCTTTCAAAAGAAAATGTGAGTAGTGCTGGGGGCAAATCGTAACTGATCAGCAATTTGTTGGTTATTGAAGACTGGGCGATCTGGAAAGATAGCATCTGGTTTGAAGTGCCTGTTTCACTTCCATCTCGCTGGCCTGAGGAGTTTCTGAAAAGTGCCTTTATGTTTAAGTTACCTGTACAACTTATGAAAGTCGTTAAAGACCCTCACACCAGGGGAAAGGAGCAGTGTAGTCATGGCCGTATTCTGCCTCATCAGTTTCTGTTTATGTCTTTTATCCAATTCATCTCGTCCCGATCTTTCTGTAGCTCTGGGAAGAAAAACCCACCCACCTTGTTTCACAGAGCATTCCCACAGCTCCCACAGGGGTCTCTGGCTTCCAGTCTGGACATCATGTCTGCAAGGCACGATGTTTTCAGTGGCTGCCCTGCCTTCAGGGTTGTTGGTAGTTTTGCGTATTGTTCAAAGTTGGGCAGTGGCCTTCCCATAGATTTCAGGGGATTTAAGGACTTCCCTGGTGGCCCAGATGGTAAAGCGTCTGTCTACAATGCGGGAGACCCAGATTCGAGCCATGGGTTGGGAAGATCTCTTGGAGAAGGAAATGGCAACCCACTCCAGTACTGTTGCCTGGAAAATCCCATGGACAGAGGAGCCTGGTAGGCTACAGTCTATGGGGTCGCAAAGAGTCAGACACGACTGAGCAACTTCACTAAGAGCCTCTCAATTCCCATACACCTCTTTCTACTGCTTGATATGCTCTGCTCATGGCATCTGAACTATGGGGTCTAGAAGTTTGTGGTTTCTAACGTGTTTTTAAATAGGGTCATTTCTCAGAATCCCTCATTCTCATCATGTAAACCTGTGTCTCAAATTTAACACTACTTAAACCGTACCAAGTACAGAGTGCCAGATAGCAAAGAATTACATATTCTAGGTCCTATGCTTTCTTTCCTGATGTCTGAAGCTCTGCATATCTTGAGGGAACAGGAGAAATGGCACAGATAGGAAGCTGGTGTTCAAGTCCAGAAATTAAGGAATGCCTCTGTATTTCAGATGAAAAGTCATAGAAGAGGTGGGTCCTGTGTGGTTCACTTTGTTTCCAAACAGAGTTTTCCCCACAGCCTTTCTCTCTGACATTTGAAGTTGTACAAGCCAGAAAGTTAAGGTGAAAACTAAGAAAAATATTCTGGCAGTCAGGGCTGCTGCAGAGGAACAACCTTTTAAAGGAGAACATGGACGTTCTCCTGACCCAAACAAATGACAGATAAATTTCCTGTAATCTTCCTAGATATGAGAGAAGAGCCTCATTTGTCCTTCCCTCTCAGCCTCCTGTTACTGTCCTGTGAGCCCTTGAAGAAAAGCAGAGGTCACTTTTCTGATGCCTCGGTTCCCCCACCAGTTCATTATTGCCCCGTATGCATATGGGAGCAAAGCCTCAGTACCTCGGCAAACCCGTGAGGAAATCGTCTGTATATCCAATAGGTTAGGGACTTCCCTCTGTATTTCTTGGGTGAGTTTTTTTTGTTTGTTTGTTTTGTTTTGTTTTTCATTTTAAATGGTGTTTCTGCGCACCTAGCCACTGCCCCTGGTGACACTTTCTTCTGAATTGTTGGGAGAAAACACACACAGTGTGAAGGCATCACAACTCAGGGCAGCCGGGGTCGATCCAGAAGCCTCTCAATCAGCCTGGGCCCTGAGAGGCACTCAGCCTTGCTGCTGGGTGAGAAAGTGAACCAGTGGTCAGTGCGTTTGATTGGTTTGTGGCTCTGCTGGTAGGCCCCATGTTCTCACATTGAAACTGGAAAAAAATGGTCTCGTGTGATGGAGTTCCTGCAGCTGTTTTTAATAAGCTTTACCACATCTTGACTCCTGACCCTTCAGTTCGGTAGTTCGACCCCTTTGTCAAGCTTCAGCTTGTTGGCGTTGGCCAAGTGCTGCACAGAGACCCAGTTGCTTAAGCTGGCATTTTACTGGGTCCCACGTCAGCTGAAAATCTCCTGTTCATCTGACTATAGCAGTCTCTGTACCAGGAAGAAATTTCTTCTAAACTCTGACAAAAGATTATTTAATGGCTGAAAGTGTCAGGGTTAATTATTATGATCTCTTTTCCTCTGTAGCTGAATTTCTTCTTAATAATAATATTTTTGTTATTTGTAACTTGGGAATTATTCCTTATATTATTCTTCATCAAAGGTATATAAACCTTGTTTCAAGATTCTCTTTCCTGAGTACATATGGATAAAATCCATTTTGGTGAAGCTCTTTTAAAAATAACTCTTGGTGTTCATAACCCCTGAGAAGATAAACCAACCTCAGGCCTCAAAATTTCTTGTAATAAGAAAGGAGCTGTGATTTAACTTTGTAACTCTCAGTCCATCTTTATTAAATACTGAGATCCATGGCATCTTTTCCCCAAGTTTCCATGAATTCTAAAGAACTAGCCCCCCCAAAACCAGCCCTGTCCAGTGGCACTTTCAGTGTTGGTAGAAGTATTCTGTGACACTAGCCGCTACCCACAGGTACTCCTGAGTACTTAAATGTGGCTAGCTTGAGTGAAGAACTGAATTTTTTAATGTAATTTTAATTAATTTAAATGGTCACATGTGGGTGGTGGCTGTAGTATTAGACAATAGGATTTTAGGCTTTATTCGGCCACTTAGAAACAAGGTGACTTTGGACAACTCATTTCACTTTTCTGAATTCAAATTCTACTTTTGTAAAATTCTTATCTGAACATGGAAAAAACCTTAAATGTCCATCAACAGATACATGGATAAAGAAGATATTCTGCACACACCCTGGAATACTACTCAGCCACAAAAAAGAACGAAGTGATGCCTTTTGTAGCAACATTAATGAACCTAGAGATTATCGTACTAAGTAGAATAAGTCAGAAAGAGAAAGGCAAATACCATATGATGTCACTTTCTGTGGAATCTGAAGCATGACACAAATGAAACAAACAGACTCACAGATGTAGACAACGGCCTGTGGTTGCCAAGGAGCGGGGAGGCGAGGGACAGATGGACTGGGAGTTTGGGATTGGCAGATGTAAGCTATTATATATATGTGTATAACTGATTCACTTTGCTCCACACCAGACAACACAACATTGTCAATCAACTATACTTCAATAAAATACGTGAAAAAAATAAAATGCTTCTCTACCCCACAGTTAATTTTGGAGATAAATGAGATGATGTGTTGTTCCTACTTTTGAGATACGGGCAGTATTATTTGCAGTGAGTGGAGCTTTCGCTTGGATCTGCCATTTGGGTATCTGAAAGTAGCTTTTAATATATATAGCTCATTAACTTCTGTGAAAACCAGTGTTTGGACACAGGAACTGTCCTTCAGTAAACAAAATTCTCCTTAATTTCACTTTCCTCTCTACTCTTGGATTAAAAAACATTTGCTGAGGGACTTCCCTAGAGGAAGACTCTGCAGTTCCACTGTAGGGGCCTGGATTTGATCCCTGTTTGGGGAAGTAAGATCCCACGTGCCTTGAGGCACAGCCAATAAAATAAGAGCAATTTGCTGAAAATCGTTGAGAGAGAACCACTAGCCACACATGGTACTCTGTTAAGGTTGCTCCCCTTTTGGTTGAATATTAACAGGACGACTCTTTTTATTAGCGTGCCCTCTTCATGGTAATTTTTTTTTTTAAATCTCTCTTAAAACATGTAAGTGGATAGGTTGGAAATAATGTATATATTTTTAATTTCTGGGCAGCTTGCCAAGAGACTGAAATGTTCACCAGCGGGGACCCAGTGGTGATTCCAGTGCAGATGAGGGTCTAGTTTGCAGACAAATTGCTCGCTTTTTAAAAAACTTATAAAGATGGAAGATGACAGAATTGTAGGCTGAAAGGAAATGTTGTTTGTTTTGATTTGAAGTGAAGTGTTAGTGTGTGCGAGGCATTCTTTCTGAGAGGATCTTGTGTAGCTGATGCGTTTGGGTGAGAGCGGGCTCTCCCCTGGGCCTCGGCCCTTGCCTGTGTGCTCCAGTCCACTTGGGAGTCACAGAAGCTCTGTGTGGTCATCTCAGAATAGCTCTCCCTGTGAGCCAGAAAAGTCTGGACAGGATTGACCTGCACCCCTTTCCAGTAAGAGCTCAGAAAAAGACCTCCTCCAAAGCCTGCAGTTTGCACCCGGCTCCAGCCCAGGTGGGGACCCCGGGCCTGTGCTTCTCAGGGGCTCACTCTCACAGCTTTTAGTGTGGTCCCGTTGGCTCTTTCAGATACATAGGTATCTTTGAGTGAAAGAGCTAGTTTATTTCTGCCTTTTCTTTTTAATTGAGATATGGCTGGTATACGTGATGTTTGTTTCAGATGTACAACATTACTTTTTTTTTTTAAAGCAGAGAACTCTGCCTATCTGAGATGCTGTATCCTCAGCTCAGGAGCGAGACCATTTAACTCTAGTTGGATCCTAGGTTTACAGGACATTTGAGAAACGCCACGATCAAGCGTGTGTTCCAGGATCGGGGCTAACCTGATCCCTGGATTTGAAGCTGAGGGAAGACTGTGTTACCATATGGGCTCAGGAATCTTCTCTTTCATCTCAGGAGAAGACCAGCTGGGCATGTCGCTCCCTGCCATTTGATGTTGCTTTTCTGAGAGGTCCTGGAGAAGGAAATGGGAGCCCACTCCAGTATTCTTGCCTGGAAAATCCCATGGACGGCGGAGCCTGGTAGGCTACCGTCCATGGGGTCGCAAAGAGTCGGACACGACTGAGCGACTTCACTTTCTGAGAGGTAGCAGCCTTCTCATCTCTCTTCCTGCTGCTGTGGGTCACCAGCAGTGTGTGTTCCTACGTCAGGGGTCAGTGACTAGCACGGAACTGCCTCCTTGTCCAGTTGCTATCAAATCCTAAAATAGCTCTAGAATGAGTTGTATGTTCCATGCATTTTCCTTGTTGAATCTGAGGAGGAATCCAACAGGGAGCTCTCTTGGACAGACCATCAGAAGTAGTCTTCCTGATACAGGTTCTTGATACACTTTAATACCTAAAATGTATAATAGGTATTCACTTTCATTTAATAGTTCTGGAAGTATCTGCTTCGGCTGCTGCTGCTGCTAAGTCGCTTCAGTCGTGTCCGACTCTGTGCGACCCTATAGACGGAAGCCCCCAGGCTCCCCCATCCCTGGGATTCTCCAGGCAAGAACACTGGAGTGGGTTGCCATTTCCTTCTCCAATGCATGAAAGTGAAAAGTGAAAGTGAAGTTGCTCAGTCATGTCCGACTCTTAGCAACCCCAGGGACTACAGCCTACCAGGCTCCTCCATCCATGGGATTTTCCAGGCAAGAGTACTGGAGTGGGGTGCCATTGCCTTCTCCCGGAAGTATCTGAGATGCTTTTAAAGACAGTATCTGAGATACTTTGCCATATCTTTTCAAGATAGTGAAGGAGTTTAAGTCACTTGTTGAAGCTACGTACTAACTTTTCTTAAACAATGAAATCCTAAAGAATTATGCATTCAGGGGAGCCCTGATGGATATCTGATGATGGTGGTGATTTAAAATCCTTCAGCCTAATGGGAGGTTATTTGCAGAGGAGCGGAGGTGATTCAGAGCTTGTATTTAACAGGTGGCCTAGACATTTTGGTTATGGGGCTTCAAAAAGGTATGTCTGTGTGTGCTGCAGCATGGACTGTGTACTGGAATGACGGACTGATCTGGAGCGCTAGGCTGGGCTGTGGTGTGAAGGCTGGATACCAACAGGCCTGGCAAAAGGCCAAAGACAGACTTGGAAGGCCAAGTTCAGAATGTTTGACCCCTCACATTTTAAGCTTTTGAAATTCACTGTACCTGTTGGTATTCATGCCATGCAGAATTGTGTGATGCCTTTTACCTCCCAGTCTCAAGTCTTTTGCCCGTCTGTGGGGTCAAGGTTGAAGACCCGGGAGCAGCTTGCACTTCTGAAAAGGAAAAGCTGCGCATCCTTGAGCCTCCGTTTTTAACCTTCGTTCTTGGTAGTTGGCTCCCCTGCTGGTTTGGGTGGGGTGACAGCCCAAGTGCCGAAACAGGGGTGGTTGGCCAGCCTGCTACCAAAACAGGATGTGTGCGGAGCACGTGTTCTGCCTGTTAGTGGGGATCCTTGCTTGCCCTGGAGTGTGTGATCTTTCCCCATAGCCCATCACCAAAGCTTTTTCTTTGACTCTCCTGGACTTAGTTCTGGTTTTCGTTGTCATGGCCAGTCCCTGGACTGTCGACCCAGCTCTTTGGTTAACATCATTATTGCTGGTTATTTTTGTAGGCACTTTGGCGTGACAGATAAAAACAGAAAGACAAAAAATGGAAGTCAGCCCCAGTTAGCTCTCAGCATTTGACTCCACACCCACACGTTCTCTTCAGAAGTAGAATGGCACAGGGAAAAAAAAAGTTTAAAACAGTAACGATGCCAGAAGCTTATTAAGCAGAGCTTCCAGCAGGTGGTGGAGCACTTTCACTGTGATGCTGAGAACCACTGCCGCAGGGGTTTGTGTAGTTGCCATTTTGTGGATGAGGATACCAAAGAGCAGAGGCTCAGAGGCCTTGCCTGAGGCCACAGCACCAGTGGAACACAGAGGTGAATCCAGTCCGGGTCTTCTGGCTCCAGACCCCGGGCTGATTCCTGAAGGTCACAGTCTAATGATTCTTACTGATAGTGGAATCTCATGGTGATGGCCTGATGTAAGCTCACCAAAATGTCACATTTGTAAATATTAAAAATTGAAAACAGTGTCAGATCAAGAACCAGGGTTGGCGGGGAAAGTGAAAGTTAGTGGGGAGGGTATATGTGAAAGTAACTCCATCATTTTAAGCCATCTATTAAAGTTGCTTCCAAGTTGCTGCTCCTGTATGCTGGCTTGGAGGCCGTGGGCGTCTCTTCTCTGTCTCAACAACTCTTAGTTAAATCAGAGGTTCTGGATTTTTTTTTTTTTGGTGCCATTGATGCTCCTTGGGAAATCTTGCATGTCCTCTCACTAGACGGTTTCCCAGGCAAGTAACCCAGACCTCAGCACACAATTTCCAGGGATTCACAGATGATCCAAAGTAGTACAGCGTGCCCCAGGTTAAGAGCCCCTGCTCTGCCTGGATATGGAGTCCCAGGGAAAACTGTTGCCCTAATGGTGTTGTGAACCCAGTGACACAGCAGCCTCCGAGCTCCCCACCCACTCGCTCTAGAGCAAGGGCCGCGTTTCTGGAGCTGCCTTCCATGGAGTGGGATTGCCAGGCCAGTCCCAGCAGCAGCATATGGAGTCCATCCTGGCTGAAGCAGGCCCTCATCAGGGTGTGAGGAAAACGGCAAACGGGCAAACAGCCCCCGATGCGTTGACTCTCAGAAATACGTACTTTGCAGGTTGAAACACTGACCTGAAAGGGCTCAGGAGATTCACCTCCGCCAGTCTGTGGGTACCTGCACCGCCAGCAGAGACGCAGTTCTGAGTTAGCTGTTTAGAAAAGTTACCCAGACCTGACTCGGCATGCTGCGTAGTCACGTAGCCCCCGGTGGTGGGGAGTGAGCACGTAAAACTCTTTTTTTCTCATCTGTAGTGTCACCTCTCCTGCCTTCTGGACTAGGGAGACAGGGGTTTTCACATTTTACTGGCACCAGCCTCCTCGAAGAGCTTTTATTAAAGATTAAAATTCTTGAAGCTCAGAAATCTGCGTTAGATTCTTACCCTCCAAGACTTCCTAAGCAAGTATCCTCCTAGACTTTTGGAACCCCACTTGGGGAAACACTGGACAAGGGTCGAGGGCCTCTCTCCCCTTGATGGCATAGAATGGTGCTGTTCACCTCTCCGCAGGAGTCCTGGAGTGGAGGGTAGCCCCGTCCACCTGAGTCAGGAGTCAGTGATGGATCTCCCAAGACAGTTGAGGTTGTTGCAGTGTGCCTGAGCGCAGGCAGCTGGTGCCCCTCGTCTCCAGTGCTGGGAAAAGCCCACCTCGCTGCCGCCCGAGTGGCCTTGCACCACGGCTGGGGTGAGTTGGGCAGTTCCTGCGCTGCCCAGACCCATGTGACAGACTTCCGTGCTGGGGCCATGGGACATGGCAGAGTTCACTTTGGAGGAAATCTGATTATATAGCGACTCCCTCTGCTCTGTTGAGCCCTCTGAGAGAGGTCTGATGGGGAGAGGGGTGGGGAACTGTGTGCCCCTTGACATGGCCCGAGGTCGCGTCTGAAGTCCTTTCTGTCCCGTTGCCAGTATTTGAGTGAATGACGAGGCGGTGTTTGTCTCAAGAGGAAGAGCCAGGACAGGAAAGCAAAATGTAGAAGAGCAGATTAAAATCTCTGGTGGTGGTTACTTTTTAGTAACTTAAAAAAAAAAAAAAATCAGAGAAGTATGTTTCCTCTGACCCACTCCCACCCTCCTCCTACCTGGCTTATGTGGAAATAGACACACACGAAAAGATCTGGATTTGGACATCAGGAGAACTAGAGCCTGGTCTTCGTTCTGTAGCCGATTAGGATGTGACCCCACTCAAGTCAGTTCTCCTTTATAAAGTGTGGAAACAGCAGGTACTCAGGAGCTCACATCAGGCCATTTCCATCTTGAAAACCTCAGGGAAAACACACAGAAACTGTTCGCAGCAGATCCTGGGAGCCACTTTATCCATGGCAAGGTTGACGGGCACAATCCCGCTTTATTTCTTCTCTCCATTTCATTTTTTCTAGTACCCCTGGAGAAGAGAGCAAAGTCCTGAGTCCTCCAAGGCCCTGTGCAGCTCCCCTCTTCCTGCATCTCCTCCCACTCTTCCAGGTCACTCTGCTCTGCCAGCCTGGCCACCCGGCGGGTTCTGCCCCAGGCCACTCTGCTTGCTGCTCTCCTGCCTGCAGGGCTCATTCCCCTCCTCTGGGTCTCAGCCCTGGCATCACAGCAGCATCACACCAGGAATCCCTGACCACAGTGTATAAACCCTGCCCCATCACTCTCTGTCACCCATACCCAGCTCTGTATTCCTCAGAGCCTGTATTGCTTCCTCCTGTGGTAGGTGTTTATATGTCTGACACCTCATTCTTCAGTGGAGTGTAAGCTCCATGAGAACATGGACATCCCAGCGCCAGCTGACACACGGGCTCTCAGTTAACATGCATGGGGAGTGTTAGCACGTTGTGACGTCTGGGAGGACAACACCTCTGGAATCCACGTCCTCCTCTCCTCCTCCTCCATGTGTTAAAATGGCTTTCTGCCCCTACACCTCACTGGCATCACTCTGAGACTGCTGGCCTTGTCCTAAGTATCATGATCCTCTGGAAACTTGGCTAACCTTGTTTTGTCTGACCTGCCCACTGTCGGCATCTCTTTTTCTTGAAGCTTAGTTTCTGTATCCGTTTTGCATTGCTTTCTCCCACCCCTGTGAGCCTTCTCAGGTTCTTTTGCTGGGCTCTGTTTATCACTTCTGCTTAAATGCCAAGATTTTCTTAAGATTCATCCTGGGAAGTGTTTTCTTCCGTCTCTCCATGACATATATCACATCATCCCTAGATGATGCCGTATGCATGCACACACACATGTACACACGTGTGCATGCACACACACACACACCACTTGCACATCTCTTGAGAGGATGTCTCACAATCAGCTCACATCCAGCATGGCCCCCAGTAAGCATAGTCTCTTATGTAATGCCCCAGGCTTATTCTTCCTGTATCCTTTCTCTGGGAATATTGATGGCATGACCATGTACTTGGTCACCCCATATTTTTCTTCTGAAAAATGGCCTCTTGATCTCTACTAGAGTGATCGTGTAAAAATGCAATTCTCAATATTTTGCGATTCTCAACGTAATAACTGATTCCAGGTAGGTATTGTCAATAGATGCTAAAAGCATGAAGTGCTTAGGGAACAGGATTTTCGCAAGGCCTCCAAGTGTTACCCCACAGATTACGTATTAATTACAGAGGGGGAATGCTTGCTTCGGAATGAAGAGAGCTGGGGTCACCTTTCACACTCAGCACTGCCATCAGTTGGGCAGCACGGCATCGCGTGTGTCGCTGATGCTGAAAAGTACACTCAGCTCTGTGCTCCTCCTGCCAAAAACATTTAACCTAAATCTAATCATGGGGAAGCAGCCAAATTCAGATTATATGACATTCTTTCCACAGGACAAGCTGGTTTAGACACACTTAAGTCAGCATCAGGAAAAGTGAAAAAGGCAAGAGTCCCGTTTCAGATTGAGACTGAGTAGCAAACAGTTAAATGTAGTGCATGATTCTTGATTATATCTTGGTGGATTCGGGGGGAAAATCCAAACAGCTGTAGAAGACATGTGAGGGGCAGTTGAAATTCAGACACAGACTGTACTTTAGACTATATGATTGAATAATGTTCATTTTCTGAGGTGTGCTAAAGATATTTTAGTTACAAAGGAGAATGTCTTTATTCTTAAGAAATGCATATGTAGAATTTAGGGATAAAATATTATGATTGGCAGCCATCACTCTGTATCTACAGGTGGTGGATTCAACCAACCACAGATTGAAAATATTTGGGGAAAAAAATCCCAGAAAGTTCCCAAAACCAAAACTTGAATTGGCCATACACTGGAAACTATTTGCATAGCAGTCGCTTTGTATTAGGGGTCATAAGTGGAGATGAATTAAAGTACATGGGGGCTCTTCATGAAGATGGCGCCGAAGGTGAAGGAGGAAGCCCCTGCCCCTCCTAAAGCTGAAGCCAAAGCAAAGGCTTTGAAGGTCAAGAAAGCAGCGTTGAAAGGTGTCCACAGCCACAAAAAAAAAGAAGATCCGGAAGTTGCCCACCTTCCAGCGGCCCAAAACACTGCAGTTCGGGAGGCAGCCCAAATATCCCCGGAGGAGCGCCCCAGGAGAGACAAAGCTGACCACCATGCCATCATCAAACTCCCCTCACCACCGGGTCAGCCACGGAGAAATTAAAAGACAACAACACCCTGGTATCCACTGTGGATGTCAAGGCCAACAAGCACCAGGTTAAACAGGCTGTGGAGAAGCTCTGTGACACTGACGTGGCTGAGGTCAACACTCTGCTCAGGCCTGATGGCGAGAAGAAGGCGTACGTTCGACTGGCTCCTGACTGTGATGCTTTGGATGTTGCCAACAGAATTGGCATCATCTAAACTGAGTCCAGCTGGCTAATTCCAGATATAAAAGTTTTCACCATGTAAAAGCATAATAATTTAAAAAAGTAATAAAAAAGTACATGGGGATGTGCGTAGGTTACATGCATTTTGTGTAAGGGGCTTGAGCGTCCGTGGGCTTTGGTGTCCACGGGGATCCCGGAGCCAGTCACCTGCAGATGCCAAGGGACGACTGACTGCAGCTCAGTTTCAAGTGATTTCATCAACAAACCAGCAAAACCGTGTGTGTGTGCACGTGTGCACAGGAGAGGAACACAAATATGGCTGAAACGTGCCTGGCGAGTCTGGGTCAGAGTTGTAAGATTGGTTATTCCTTGCCCTTTCAGTGATCTGTAAGTTTGAAAAGTTGAGAATTAAAAGCAGCTAGTGCAGGGAAGAGTGAGGAGCCTGTGAGTGCAGACGTGCACGGTGAAATGAATACACCACCAGTTACTAGGTGTGTTTCTCCTCACTTAGCTTTTTTTGTCCACTTAATTTTTGACACAAAACATCAAGTTGGAAATAAGTCCACACCCCTCGTGTACTGGGTCACGCCCCTCGCCTGGGTGGTGGGATGGTTGATGGGATGGCCTCCATGGCCTCTGATGAGGCAGAGAACTGCTCTCATTCAGATTGTCTCTCCTCTGTCTGCTTTCACGGTTTTGCCTGTGTTTTAGCTTTCAGAAGTTTAGTTGTGATGTATCAGATCAGTCGCTCAGTTGTGTCCAACTCTTTGTGACCCCATGAATCGCAGCACGCCAGGCCTCCCTGTCCATCACCAACTCCCGGAGTTCACTCAGACTTAAGTGTATCGAGTCAGTGATGCCATCCAGCCATCTCATCCTCTGTCGTCCCCTTCTCCTCTTGCCCCCAATCCCTCCCAGCATCAGAGTCTTTTCCAATGAGTCAACTCTTCGCATGAGGTGGCCAGAGTACTGGAGTTTCAGCTTTAGCGTCATTCCCTCCAAAGAAATCCCAGGGCTGATCTCCTTCAGAATGGACTGGTTGGATCTCCTTGCAGTCCAAGGGACTCTCAAGAGTCTTCTCCAACACCACAGTTCAAAAGCATCCATTCTTCGGCGCTCAGCCTTCTTCACAGTCCAACTCTCACATCCATACATGACCACAGGAAAAACCATAGCCTTGACTAGACGAACCTTTGTTGGCAAAGTAATGTCTCTGCTTTTGAATATGCTATCTAGGTTGGTCATAACTTTCCTTCCAGGGAGTAAGCGTCTTTTAATTTCATGGCTGCAGTCACCATCTGTAGTGATTTTGGAGCCCAGAAAAATAAAGTCTGACACTGTTTCCACTGCCTGGCATGTATTTCTTTGACTTTAACTCGTTTGGGATTTACTCAGCTTCTTGAATGTGTAGGCTTACGTCTCTTGCCAAATTTGGGAAGTTTTCAGCCATTTATTTAAGTACCTTTCCTATCCATCTTTTTCCTCCCCTTCCAAAGCTTGGATGACATGATGTTAGACGTTTTTGTGGGTTGGAGGTGAGCTTGTAATGGTGGAAGTCCTGACTCTTCACCAGCGCTCCCCTGACAGTCCCCTCGGCGGGGACGGGGTCTCCTTACTGCTAGCGGGGATGTGGCTCCCTACATGGTCTGCACTTACTCCTTGGGTTGGGGCAGCTTCCTCCTCGGCCTCCTTCGACGCCCCGTGGCAGGAGGACTGGGATGCTTCATCACAGCCGTGGAGGGCTGGAAGTCTGGACTCCCCCTTGGCCTTTCCTGGCGGGGTGGGGCTTTCACAGTGATTGATTATTGTCTAAGCTCTCTCTTGCTGGGATGCCCTTTTCCTGGTCCTGTGGCTAGCGAGGGTAGGTTTTGTTGGGGCTTTTTTGTCCGCTTCCATCAGCATCTCCAGGTTGCTGGCTTCGTCAGCTCCAAGTCTGGGATGTATGAGGGACCCACCACTGTGTCCTTCGGGTTCCAAAATCCCTGGCCAGTCTGTCACCTTCTCTCCACCTTTGAGAACCTACTGTATAAGGTCTGGAGTGTTCATTTGTAGTCAGTGGGAGGAGTACAGGAAAGTATGTCTTCTCAGCTCCCCTGATGCAGCCCTGCGACGGCTCATTAGAGTTCTTCAAGGGCTGGGCCCTCCCCGGCCCCCCAAGCCTTGTGGTCGCCACATGAACACCCCCGACCCGCCACATCAGACCACTTGTAGTCCCGTGAAGCTGCTGTGCTCTCGGGTGACCGGCCCACTCCCTTCCTTGTCTGCATGTGGTATTTCTATTCCCTTCATTTGGGTTTTCTCTGTAAATCTACCCGGACAGTTGAAACACTTCTTTCCTCAGGCAGAATTTTGCCTCTTCTGTCTCATGTCGTTTCAGTTACTTCTGCACCTATACTTCTCTCTTATGGTGTCATTATTTGTCTTTTTCTGACCAGACTGTGAGTTGCCTTAGAGGGCTGGGACTCCATCCTGTCCATCCTTGTCCTTAGTAACTAGCACAGTAGCTGCTTAAGAATGCTTTATTAGATGGATGGATGGATCTGGCTCTCGTTTCCCACCTGAGTTGTTAAATACGTTTGCTCCCCATTCCCTCACCCCACTGCCACACACACCAGCCCCCACTGATGGCCTGTGCACAGGGCTGCTGCTTCTGCCGTGGACAGAGAGCCCCCAGGCTTGCCTGGCCCGTCACACTCTGTTGACCTCGCTGAGGTGTCCTGTGATCGCAGCCTTTGAGTTCCTCTGCACACAGCATCGGTGGTGAGCTTTAGTTCTAGCATGGTATCTTCCTGAGAATGGGAACGATCATTTTTGTGTTTATTATGTCAGCACCTAATAAAGTGACATTCAGACCCAGGCACCTAATAAATATTCCTTAATGACAGTGGTGAGGAAATGAGTCTTGGTCGTTCGTTGCTGTCGTTCTTGCTGAAAAGCTTTTCCAGAAGTGCCCTGTGGCTTGCAGGAGGCGTTGCGTTGTCTGCGTCTGGGGCTGGTGGTGGGAGAGCGCTGCGCCCCCTGCTGGGGAGGTCCTGAAGGCTGCTTGCACTCACGCCTCTGTGCACTCGGTCCGTGTCCTGAGAACTGCGCCCAGCACAGCACCCAGCTGGCCCTGGGAAGCAGAAATCTCCTTTCCTTTGAGAAAGGAAATTGAAGCAGTTTCTTCTCTTATTAGGTCACAAATGACCTCAGTTAAGGCAGCAGATCTGTTCAGGGAGAAGGAAGATGGGCGCTGAAGAGAAGGAACACAGTATATGGCTGGTGCTTAGAGCCAGCTGGAGCCGAAAACTGGGGTCAGGAGCACCGCACCGCTTAGCCACTTGCGCGCGTTTGATTTCCTTGCTGCTGTTTCCTTTCAGTGCATGTTTGCAGTCCTCCCTGTGTCCACACAAAGCCGTGCAAGCGTCCCAGGAAACCAGTTTCGAGAAGATGGAAATGAAGAATCCCGTTTCACTGCCCAGTGACACCACGCATGTGTGTTCTTGTGGACAGCCGTGCGCGGTTCTTGGGCTTGCGTTGGTTTCGGGAGGGGAACGTCTCTTTCAGAGACTGCCTTCTTGGAGTTTCTGGGAAAATAAAAGTTCCAAGTGAGCAGTGCCTGGGCTCCTCGGGCAAAGCCATTAAGGCAGTCTGGCACAGGAAGACGCGAGTCTAAGGTGAACACCGCCCTCGGACTCAGACACACACTTACGGGTTAACTTTTGAGTCTTTGGCGATTTTCCACAACTCGTAGAGGCCTGAACTTTGTAATGTATTTTCTGTGTTGCTCTGCTTCTTGGTGTCTCGTTCCTTAGTGGACAAGCGTGTGGTGATCATGGCTTGACACTGCCACCTGCTCCCATATCAAGAAAGGCCAGGGCTTTGCGTTATCACCCCTACCCCTCACTAGGCGACCCTCCACAGCCACAGCTTCTAGCAAAGCTGGCTGGACATGTTCAGGGATGGCCTCTCCACCACGTACCCCAGTCTTCCAAGAGCACTGGCTACCCAGCTCCAGGCATCCCCAAACGGGCCTCAGAAGCGCCTTCTAGGAGTCCCGACGAGAGGGGCCATCGCCTCCTCCTTTGCCTTCCTGGAAGTGGCGCTCGAATTCGCTGAACTTGCTCTCAGAGAGCAGAATTAGACATGGGGAGCGCAGAATGGGCTCTTCAGGGGCTGACAGTCCTCGCTTGTCACCCAGGTTGGGGTCCAGTACCCGGTGAACGGCCTCACGGGTCACCGCAGTGTTGGTTTCCTCACGTGTAGAACTGGGAGAGTGGCACCTGCCTCGTGGTGGTTAAGATTCAGGGAGATTATAATGTCATAAAATGAAGCCGTCTTTGGGGATCAGTGATCATGGTGTTGAATTTTTTGCGGGGGTCTTCACTTCTGGTTCTTTTGCCCAAGCTCTGAGCAACTACTGAGCTCCTCTGGTCTTCTTGTTCCCCTCCTGGCTCATCTCCTGGAATCGGTGCTGGAGGCTGCGCTTTCAGCCTCATGTGGGCTCATCTTTCTGACCGTGGCTCTGGGACCTGCAGTCACTGCACCCCTCCTCTGAGCCTCCCTCCCAGCATTTGTGCTCAGCACGGTGGTCAAGCCAGCCTTGCCACACCGCCTGCCCTCTGCCCTGCTTCTCAGCCTTCCTGCCTCCACATCCAGCGGGGTCATCCTTCTCCACCTTCTGAAGAAATTAAGAAGCCAGCCCAGAGGAGAGAGAACGCCAACCTGAGGGTGAGAGAGGATGGGGTTGAGAACCTTACTCTGCCGCTCACTGCCTTTCCTCCCGTTTCTGAGCCTGCCCACGGCTGTAAAACAACACTGCACACCACATGGAGTCACTAGGAACATTCGACTGGACAGCACTTCAAAGTGTCCAGAATGGTGTCCTCCACAGCACCTCGCTAGCACGAAGATGGAGCCACGCAGGAAGTCAGCTGCACCTGACATGCATCCCTACTCCCGACCACACGTGCTGGTGGGCCGGAGGGTGACACGGGCCTTTCCCATCGGGAAGGTCTGTGCAGCGTGAGCTGGTGCCCAGAGACTGGGTGTGTGCCTGCCCCCGTGGGCAGCAGAGTAGGCTCTTGCACGTCCAGCACCAAGACTGCTGCAGAAACTCACTAGCCCCTGTGGGGATCTAACCCAGAGCTCAGCCAGATCACCATGCAGGGTGCCAGCAGCACCCTACCCGCGGCGGTGGGGGTGCCCCCGGCCCCAGAGCGCTGTCACTCTCAGAAGTGGGCGGAGTCCACTCTGCAGAAGAAGACGAGACCCAGAGAGCAGGTGATCCCCCCGTCAAACCAGCAGCGACGGGAACACAGACGTCCTCATTTTCTGTTGGGGACCCCTGAGGTTTTGAACCCAGATGAGAGCTTAATCCTGGCTGCTCAAGGGAAAGTTCAGAGTTCACAGAGTCCTCCGGTTTTCTGTCACCAGGGTACAACTGTATGTCCATTCCACGTGGAATAGCCAGTAGATCACCAAATGAGCCACGCGCTGGGTGCCCTCGGCGGCGCTGGGGTTACCGTCAGAGAGGAAAGGAGGACACGGGCCCCTGCCGTGCCCGAGGGAGCTGGCTGGCAGTAAATTAGAAAGATACTGGTGCGACTCTCTGGAGTGTCAGACGGCAATGAGCTGTGGAGAAGGAGAAGGCAGAAGGACAGGCGGAGGCGGGGCAGCGGACACTGAGTTTCCCTCTGCTTCTCGGTCCTTACCGTCCTCTGCAAGGGCTGTGTGTGTGCCCTGCTGTCCGTCACCCCGCGCCCAGCAGGGCTCTCGGAGGCTGATGTTGGACTTGCGCCAGCTGTACTCAGCAGAAGCAGATGCAGGCTGGCCTGCTGGCCTGCAGAGATGCCCAGACCTTCAGACCAGAGTTGGGTGGGCTCTGGGAGCTTGGTGAGGGAGCCTGTGTGCTGGTTTTCCTTAGAGATCATTTGTTAAGTCTAGAGCTCCCCCTGCTGTTTAGGAGGTAGGGTGCTCTCAGCTGACCTTTCAAAAATGATGGTTTCTTTTTTATCCTAAGATTTAAAAACTTTTAAAAAATTACTACGGGGACATTTGGCACTTCCTTCTGGTTTGGCTGCTGTTGAGGCCCAGCCCGGGGTGGGGTGGGGCAGCGGGGGGCAGGGGCCCCAGCAGGATGGGGTCAAGTCTGTGCTCTGGCTACTTTTAGCGTCTCCTCACCCTGCTCTCCCACCACAGCCGGCAGCCCCTTCCACACCGTCTCACAGCTGCTCTGAAACCGTGGGGCGGCAGAACTGAAACTGACCCCCGTCTGGTGAATTTCTTGAAGTGAGCCAGGCCAGCCGTTCCCTGTTCAAGCTCAGGGTATCCCCACTCATCATTTGCTGAACTGGCTTCGCAGTGCTGCTTTGTAGAGGGTCCGACTCTGGTCTCCCTGCCCCCAGCATGCTTTGCCGAGTGGCGAGCTGTGGCCCGTGGGGTGGTTGCCCCAGAATAGTGCCGAGTCCCTGACGGGGCTCCAGAGGGGCCTTCTGGTCAGCCGCTGGTTGTGTGCACCGCAGTCAGCCATACAAGCCCACTGAAGGTTTTAGTCCTTCAAGATGAAATGCAGGTTAATTTTAGCAGCACTGTTAACACCAGCTGAACCGAAGAAGGAAACGGCACCAAGTAGACCTTCGTCCTTTTGGTTGAGCTGCCTCAGTCACACCGTCTGGTCATGTGGTGATTCCTGATGAGGTTAAAGGAGGACAGTGGGGGCGCCTGGCTTGCAGGGGTACTCTGTGTCCCCGTCTTCCAGGGTTGGTGGCTCCGTAAGGGTTGTGTTAGGGTTACGTTCCGTGGGTGCACCTTAGCAGTAACTATTCCCCATGAGAATGAAATCACCAGGATTGTAGTGATGGGGCCTCTGAGCCGTACAGACGTGTACTTACTCAGGCGCCCCCTTGCCCTTCCCGTCAGCCGATGTGAATAGCGCTGCTCAAGTGAACTTGAATTCAAGATGCCTTCTCCGCTGTAAACTGCAGCAGTAGACGCGGTGCTTCACTCTGATGTAATTATTGTACGCTTCTTCTCCCAACAGCTTTGAAAAGTCCAGCTGCATTTCATGAGCAGAGAAGGAGCTTGGAGCGGGCCAGGGTAAGGCGTCTTTCTTCCCAGGGACCCCCCAGCCCTGTCAGAGCCCACTGTGCTGCTGCCAGCTTCCGTCCGGCCTGGCGCGGCCCCAGGGTCAGCCCCAGCCTCACAGTCCTAAACAGAAAGCTCTGCCTTTCCGCTTCATCCCACCCCAGCGTCTGCCAGCATGAAGGTTTGGACGGTGATCAGAATGAGTGTCCTCCTCTGGTACATCCAAGGGTGTGTCATGGGCGCCAGCCTCCTCTGGGTTTGGAGACCGCTGGTATTTTCCAAACTTGAATTCCACTTGACCTTTGGTAGCTGTTAGGACATGAACACCGGCCACGGGAAAGCTTGCTGAGTGGTGGTCCCTCCGTGTCTCTGGCTGCACTGCTCGCATGTCTCCAGGTGGGCCTGGAGACCTCCCTGTTGCCTGAGCAGCCAGGGGCCACTGGAGGCCGTGGAAGCAGAAGCTGGGCCCCTGGGCGCCGGCTTACGCTGCCGCACCTGGCTTGCTGCTCTGTCCCCCTCGGTTTCAGTTCCCTCAGGGGCCTCGGAGGGTAGTCTGCTGCCTGGCGTGGGTGGAGATGGGGAAGTGGCCAGAGCGTGCTTCCCCATCTTGGCCCAGCACTTTTTCTTTTATGTAAAAGACAAGGGAGGAGAACCTCCCCTGATGGAGGCTCACAGGCTGCCCGGGACCCACAGCTCTGTCAGAGACTGAATCGTTTACCTCCAGGGCTCTCCTTACGGTCTTCTGTTTTTATCTTATTTTTAACCAATTTCTAAGGAAAATGATGATGAATTCTTAGAGTGAGCAGGAAGAATGAGGGCCTGGGTGCTGGGAACGAAAGGAGTGGCTGGGTGCACTGTTGCACTGGCCGGAGGATGAGGGAGTACGAGGAATGGCCTTGCCCGCGCCTTCCACCCAGTCTTAAGACTTGGTGCCACTTCTTGGCCTGCTTCTCCAAGGCAAGGAGTAAATGTGACCTGATTAGAAAAGGTGCTAGTTGACAGGTGCAATTCTGTCCTTTTCGTGTTTAGGTTCACGGCAGCTCTTATGCGGAGAAGGCAATGGCACCCCACTGCAGTACTCTTGCCTGGAAAATCCCATGGATGGAGGAGCCTGGTGGGCTACAGTCCATGGGGTCACTAAGAGTCGGACATGACTGAGCGACTTTGCTTTCACTTTTCACTTTCATGCATTGGAGAAGGAAATGGCAACCCACTCCAGTGTTCTTGCCTGGAGAATCCCAGGGATGGCGGAGCCTGGTGGGCTGCCGTCTATAGGGTCGCACAGAGTTGGACACGACTGAAGCGACTTAGCGGCAGCAGCAGCTCTTATGAATTAGGCATCTATCTTCACCTTAATAGATGCAGCTAAGAGAGGTTAGCTAACTTGTCCAGCTAGTCAGTGGCGGCCAGGGTGAAACCTTGGTCTGTGGACTCCAGGTGTTTCTTCCTCAGTACCTGGGCCTCCTCCCGCTGCTGTCCGTGAAGACCGGCTCCGGCCAGAGTCTGCTGTGCTTTCTTCTCCAGCAGCCAGGGCAGCACTTCTGCCCACCACAGATGGGTGACAGGCCCTGAGCCCACGGCCACCATAAGCCATCTCCTGGGAGCTCAGCACCACAGGGCTAGGGCCATAGCCAGGCCAGGGAGCAAGTCTTGACCTTGCTGCAGGCTTGATGTCTGCTCTGCCACTTTATTCTCCACCCTGTTCTACTCTACCTGCCTCTGCTCTGTCTCGTCGTGCCCTGTCCTCTCCTAACATGTGCTGGGTAGGAGAGGTGATGGTCTTGGCTGATGGTTTGAAAAATTCTGGTGCAAAGCTTAAGAACACAGGCTCTAGAGTGAGACAGATCCAGGGTCACATACACATTATACCAGGAGCGCTGGGTAGTGGGCTGGCTCCAGGACTGTCGGGGAAATGGTTTAATTTGCCTGGAGTCTCATAAGTGCAGAAATGAGGACATTAGACTTTAAGGAACTAGAACTATGACACCACGTATCAAAATTAGTTCAGAGTGAACAGAAAATGCTTGTGGTGTCGGGCAGTGCCAAAGATTTTGAAATAAGATGCAAAGTTATATTCAGTATGATTAGAGCTCTGCAAAATTAAACCTATCTTCTGCATGGAAGAATGACTAGAAACAAATATCCCTAAGTACTAACGGGATAATTACATGTTTTTTTTTCATTGTTGTCTAATTTTTAAGTTTTCTTTAATGAACTCATATTACTTTTGTGATAATAAAAGTGAAAGATTAGAACGTATGTTAGTAGTTTAGCCTCAGAGAGACAGACGGTCCTCACCGGTGGGCGAAGCCCTCAGCAGGTGCACTGAGGGTGGGTGCACCCTCCCCAGGCCTCGGGGCCCAGCAGTGTCCAGGCTGGGCTCCTGGGGCGGCTGAGGTCACCCACTGAAGCCACGGCTGCCTTTTGGTCTTGTCCAGGCCTTAAGCTTGTGACCTGCGTCTGAGAGCTGCTTGGTGTGTTTTTTCCGCAGACAGAGGACTACCTGAAACGGAAGATCCGTTCCCGGCCGGAGAGATCGGAGCTGGTCAGAATGCACATTTTGGAAGGTGTGTTAGGCCGGAAGTGCCTCTTCATGCAGGCCCTCTTGCCCACTGTTTCCACCCTGCGCCACCCACGCTGCTGCTTCACTCTTCCTCGTTGCCCCCATTCCTCACAAAAACGGGGTGTGCAGTCCTCTCCCCCAGATCTGTCTCTAGCGTGATTTACTTCCACTCGTTCATGCATTTACTCGGTATTTACTCCAGCACCTGTGCAGTACAAGCGAGGTCATCCCAGACAAACTCTGCGTGCCCCGCCCACACACTTCTTTCCTCGTTCTAGGGAAGGAAAGGCTTGGGCTTGAGTCTATCCATTTTTTGTTTGGTTTAGAACCCACTTTGGAGTTGGAAGAAGACTTTCCTAGTCTGAACCCTGCATGTGGCAGGAAGCCACTGAGGGGGAAGACACCGAGGCCCAGAGCAGGGAGGCAGATTGTCCCCCGCAGCAAGCCCCGTCGTCTGGGCCTGCTGTGCCTAGTGACCACGGCTGGGTGTGACCACACACTGTCCTCAGTGGGGCCCCCTTCCTCTGTCCTCGTGAAACTTCACACCGGGTCCCCCACTCTGCCTGGTTCTGCTGGTCTCTGCTCCTTCCCTGGCAGGAAGGGGAGGTGCCCTGGGGTTTCAGGGCAGAGCCTGCTCACCCCTGTATCCTCCTCCACCCTCTCCCACATGCAGAGACCTCGGCTGAGCCCTCCCTCCAGGCCAAGCAGCTGAAGCTGAAGAGAGCCAGGCTGGCAGATGACCTCAATGAGAAGATTGCACAGAGACCTGGCCCCATGGAGCTGGTGGAGAAGAATATCCTGCCCGTGGAGTCCAGCCTGAAGGAGGCCATCATTGGTGAGGAGCCAGGCCTCCCTGCGTGGACCCACGAGCCGGCGCGGGGGGAGGGCCACCAGGCTGCTTGCTCCCTAACTTCCTGCTTAGTGTGGGGCGGGGGAGCCGAGGCGTGGAGAACCAGAGCCTGACAAACAGGTCATGCGAGCCAGGGTCAGTGCCCATGGCCCCATGGATTAGCGCCGTGCCGGAACAGCTAAGCCAGTAACCGAGGCCTCCATCCGCTCCCCATCTCAAAACCCAGGGGTCACCCCTCTTTCTCAGAGAAAGTGGGTAGGTGTCAGGGTTGGTGTGCACGAGCACGTGAAGATGCCGAGAACTAGAAACCATGCCTGCTGCTCCTTTTCACTCGTGAAGCCCCCTCTTGGAGCCTGACCCTTTGCCCAGATAGTTCGCTTACAAAGGCCAACAGACCCGAGCGGCGGGCTAGGTGCACGGACCACGCCCTGCCAGGTGGACCACGCAGGGAAGTAGGCCCCAGTGGACCGAGGGCCACCCGGCCCGGCCCTGACGGTGGGGGTTGGCGTCAGAGGAGGTGAGGCCCAGGTGGGGGTGCAGGCCAAGCAGGAATTGAAGCGTCTGCGGGGGAGGAGGAACACCTGCACGTTGACCTCGAATCGGGGTGTCAGGAAGGGGCAGGGGGCGCTGCAGGGCCCTGTGGCCATGGTCAGGCGTGCGCCCCTGATCCCCTCACTGCCGCGGTGAGGGGACAGACGTGCTTCTGTAGCTGCTATGGGCCTGAGATCTGGCCTAGGAGGCAGCTGGAGTGCTCCCACCATAAGTGTGAGCTGGGTCTCTGGGCAGAGTAGGCACGGGTTGGCTCAAGGCAGGCCGGGTGGGGCCCGGGTCAGCAGAGGCAGGTCTGGGCCTCACCTGCACCAGTGCAGAGGTGGGCTGAGCTGGGGGTCTCAGTACCCTCTTCCCTGCATTCCCCACCTCGCCCAGGTGTTCGTCTTGCCTGTGTCAGCGTTCAGTCGCTTAGTCGTGTCCGACTCTGCGACCCCATGGACAGCAGCACGCCAGGCTTCCCTGTCCATCACCAACTCCCAGAGTCCACCCAAACCCAGGTCTGTTGAGTCAGTGACGCCATCCAGCCTCTCATGTCAGTGTGCTCCCCCTCAAATCTCCAGCACATTCTACAGCAGCCCCTAGTTACGGCCAGTGTTTGGGCCGAGGTCAGTCTGGACTCTCCCGCCATCCCAGATCTGATAAATGTTTGCCAAGAGTTGGCCGGGCGCCAGGCCTGCGCGAGCCTGGCCATCACAGACACAGAACACAGACACAGAACACACTGCTGCTGCCCTGCACGGGCTCGGCCTGACGGGAGAAGGCTGTGGTGTGCACCAGTGACTTCCGCATCTTGCTCCCGGGCACAGGTGGTGCTGCCTGCTGAGAAAGGCCCGGGCCCTGTGACTTGGGATCCGAGTCACCTGCCTTCCGGGAGCTCACAGGCTCCGCCTGGCGCAGTCCTAGCTGCCTGGGGAGGCTCGGGAAAGGGCTGTGCCATTGGCAGTGACGTTCATGATAGAGCAGCTGGCCCTGCTGTCGTGGACAGCGCAGGACAGTGGGCACGTGGCCAGGCAGCCGGGGCTCGTCCGAGCCAGACGGGGAGGGCCGTGGGGCGGGGAGGTTGCACGGCTGATGCGCATGATTGGGGTCAGCCTGGAGGTTGAGTCCGTGCACCGAGTAGAGCAGGTACTGAGGGCCATTCCAGGCGGAGGGGCAGTGTGAGCAGTGGCCTGGAGGCCTGGGAAGCCGGTGCGTTTGGTGGCGAGATCGTCACTGGTGGCTGGAGAGAAAGGGCCGTTCTCCAGCAGTGGTCACAAGCTGGAGGGGTGGGCGGGGGCAGATGTCGTCCGTTGTTCAAGAGGAGTGGGTAGGGTGGTCAGGAAGGATATTTAGGCTGAGAAGCAGGCAGGTTTAGGGCTGAGAGGATGCGTCACGGGCAGGTTGCGGAGGTGGGAAGATGGGAGGAGGAGGCAGAGGTTGGGGAGCCTGCTGAGGGTGGGGGCCCGGGAGGGGCCTTGCAGGTGGTCCCTGTCACCGCAGATTCCCCCACACACTCAGCCGCTTAACACTCACACACCTACTTCCAGTTGACCTGGAAGAGTTGTGTAAAAGCCCCAGAAGTCTTCCCCGAGCCTGGCTCCCTCAGCATCCAGGCTTCTGTCTAGCAAAGCATTGGCTGTGCCCCACAGCCTGGACCGTGAACTCCCTCAGGGCAGGACCCTGCAGTGACCCCTGGACTGAATTGGGGTGGACCCGAGGCTCCTCTGTCCACTCCCTGGTCCTGGTGGTCGCCTCTCTGGGAGTGGGAGGCCGGGGGAGGAACCTGGGCCTCGAGCGGCTGGCAGGAGGCACACGGTGGTCAGGAGGCTGTGCCCCCTCGGAGCTCCAGTCTAGGGCAGGTGAGGGGGGCCAGGAGGGTCACCCTGGCAGGTTGCGGCGAGGGGGGGGTGTAAGCTCAGGGGCATCCTGTCCAGGTTCCCGTGTCCTCGGGTCACGGCCCTGGAGGGGGAGCGCTCCAGGTTGTTCCTCTTCCTCGTCTGTGGTGTGGCCCCCACTCACCCCTGCACCTGGTTCCTCTGTGTGGACGGCGGCTCGTGCCGCGCTTCTCTTCTGACCGTGCTGGCCGCGGGGTCGTGACAGGAGTCCTGAAACACCCTGCTTGTCCGTCCCCTTTTTCCCCTCCCTCTGCGTCTGGGATTCCCACGCCAGGCCCCCCAACCCGGGCGCACAGGCCTCCAGGCCCTGCGCCCTCACAGCGGGGAGGGCGGGCGGTGGCTTCGCTGCCCCGGAGCTTTGCGAGCCACTGGCCCTGCTTCACCTGGGTGAGCAGGCGGCGCTCCTCCCCTCCTCTGCCCTGCCCTGCCCTCCACCTGCACGACTGCCAGAAGCTCGAGTGGTCTGTTCCTGGTCTTCAGGGAGTCAGGCAGCCCAGGGGAGGAGCTGCACCCCCATAGCTGTTCGCGACTCCTTCAGCCCTCCTCACAGGGTCCCCGGGGTGGAAGTATAGTGCCTGCAACAGCCAGGAAACAGGAGGTGGAGGCGGCGACAGGCTTGGGAGGGAGGGCAGACATTCACTGTGAAGACCGAACACGGGTGCGTCTTGTCTTAGAGGGCAGAGGACGGGCGAAGACGGGAGGGATGAGAGGAGCAGCCTCCAGGGTGGCGGTGCAAGGGGGCCTAGTGGGCCAGCAATCAGGCCTCTCCTGCCGAGATAGCGCCGTGAGGGCCGGTAGGACTGGCTCTCCTGGCCTTCGCTTCGGGGCCGTGAGGATGAGCTTTCCTCCGGCTTGTTTGGGTACAAGAGGCAGGGCGGCTGCCAGTTGCCTCCTCCTGCTGCCCACGGGGCGAGAGGACAGCCTCTGGCTGGGGAACAGGGCCCTCAGCCGAAGGAGTCTCACCCGGGCCTTGGCTTTCAGTGGGCCAGGTGAACTACCCGAAAGTAGCAGACAGCTCGTCCTTCGACGAGGACAGCAGCGATGCCTTATCCCCCGAGCAGCCTGCCAGCCACGAGTCCCAGGGCTCGGTGCCGTCGCCCCTGGAAGCCCGAGTCAGCGAGCCGCCGCCCAGTGCCACCTCTGTGTCCCCCACTCAGGTGAGCTTCCTCTTCCACTCCCCATGGGCCCAGACCTGCTGGAGCAGCCCCTGCGAGGTCTCTCCTTGGGACCAGGTGGGGCAGGGAAGCCGGGAGGTGCTGCCCCGCTAGCTCGGGTGGAGGGTGTCGGCAGCGGGCCTTTGGAGTTACATTTGGAGGCCTCCCTGCCGCCCTGTGTCCCCTCGTGCAGAACAGCTGCCTTTCCTGAGTGTGTGCAGGTCTGTGACACATTCTCCACATTCTGCTCCCCCTTTTCTAGTCCCCCCTCCCACCGCCACCCTGGAGGCTGCTCTTCTCAGCTTTCCTTCCTCTGCCCTCAACAGCGACCGTCAGAGTGGGTGACGGCCGCCCAACCTCCGGGCGGACCAGGCAGGGTTGCAGCACCAGCTGGAGCCTGGAGGTGGTGCAGCTTCTGGGGTGTCCTCACATCCCCATCTCTCTCCCAGGTCGTGTCTCAGCTCCCCGTGGGCCCAGAGTCCGGAGAAACGCTCTTCCTGGCAGAGCAGCCTCCTCTGCCTCCCAGCCTCACCAACGGAACCACGGTCCCTGCCGCCAAGCCCCTCCCCACCCTCATCAAGGTACAGACAGACCCCCAGCCCACTGCCCCGCGCCCCTGATGCCTCGCTGACTCCAGTGTGGGGACAGTGTTGGCAGTGGGGGTGCTCACCCTCTCCTCCTGGCCAGGGACCAGCAGAGGTCACCACGGGGCTACAGGTGGCCTGCCCACTTCCTCCGTGGACAGGGGCTGCAGTCACGGCCCCAGTGTACTGAGCGCAGGGCAGGCTGTCACTCCTGCCCGCCCCGTGCACGGCCTCGTGAGACCTTAAGGGGATCGAGTAGCGAGATGGTGGCCCACGGTCACTGGCCAGCTGTGCTGGGAGTTCGTCTTCATTCTCTTTCTCCGAGTCCTGACGTGAAATACCTGAGGGGCCCCAGTTAGCCTCAGCCCACGAGACACCCACGGGCACTGTGCTGGGCTTGGTGCTGGACCCTGAGGTTGAGTTCAGCAGCACCATGAGCCAGCGTCTGGGCCTCCCCACCCAGCTGAGCCTCCTGCCTCAGCCTCTGGGGCCTTGGCCCTGCCTGCCCCCTCCAGCCTGTGCTTCGCGCCTGCTGGGCAGGGGCCCTTCCTTCCAGCCCCACTTGCTTCTGCGCTTGACTGATTTCTGAAGTCCCTCCGCGTAGGCCCTGGCCTGGAGTCTCAGGCCACCCACGTTCTTCTCCCGATGCTCACAGCCTTGGCTGAGCCCTCTCTGTGTCTCCAGGTGCTCCTAGTCCCTTTGGGCTGGCGCCCCACCCTGGTCCTGCTCCTCCCGGCCTGCAGAGCTCGCGTGCCCCGTGGCTCCCAGCCGCTCCCTGGGCAGCCAGCCGCACCTTCCTTGTCTCCGTGGTCCGTTCCCGACTGGCCCAGACATCTGAGGTTTTCCCCCAGATTTCCTCCCCTAGACATACCCCTTGTCACAGGTCTCGTGCCTGCCTCTGCCCACCTCCCCTCTGTGAGAACCGTGTGTGTGTCTTTATCTAACTTCCTCTTTTCTGGAAGCACCTCGGCTTCTGGCTCCACAGCCCCGCTGTGAACGCTCCTGCAGAGGAGCCCCAGCTACCTTTGACCGCTTGGGTCGCTCTCCTCTCTGGGTGGCTTCCCTGGACTCCCTGTCTGCCTCCCTTTCAGTGAGGTGCTCCTGGGCCATTCTCGGCCTCTTTCTTGCACCCTCGGCCTGGCTGGGCCCTCTCCGCGGGCCCCGTCCATCCTCTCGGGTGAGCTCTGGCCCCAGCGGCCCCTCGCTTTCTCCCCTCTCCACACCCAGGCCACCCAACCCTCTTCCCCACCACCATGGAGGGGCTGCCGTCAGAGCGCAGAACCCTGAACCGTGTAGCTGCTCGGCTGCCGCAGCTCTGCTGCCCCTTCTTCCCCTAGTTGGTCACCTCTTTCCTCATCCTGTCAGTCCCCACAGCCCCCTAACCAGACCCCCACTGACCCCGCACGGAGTCTCCGCCCTTCCCTCTGCTGGTCTCTGCGCAGATGCTGCGAGGCCTTCTCGGTCCTGCCCGGCCCGTTCCCTGCTCACGCACCCCACTCGGCTCCACCCGCCCTCACCCCAGAGGACCCTCGAGGCCCAGCAGGAGGCCGCCCTGTGTGCCAGCTGTGGGTGCATGAACAGGAGCTTTTGGAGTCTTGGGCTTGGATCTCGGCTCCTTCGTGGGCGAGATCACAGCCACTGTGTGACCTCAAGCCACTGACTGCGCTGAGCCGCTTCCTCATCTTCCAGTAGACACGCCGGCTCCTGGCAAGGCAGGGTTCTCGCCAGTCTCTTTCACCCCATGTCCTGTTCCCGCTGGAAGCTCTGTGAGGAGCAGGGCATGTCACAGCACCGCGCCCCCATCAGCTCTCGCCCCCTCCCGGGCACACTCCGGGGCACCAAGGAGGCCGCTTCTTTGGGAGGGGTGTTATCTGGCAGGGCAGGGTGGATGCACAGCCCTCACGGGAGCCGCCCAGGCCCCTAATGGTGCCCTTTGTCTCACGCCCCCAGCAAAGCCAACCCAAGTCTGCCAGTGAGAAGTCACAGCGCAGCAAGAAGGCCAAGGAGCTGAAGCCAAAGGTGAAGAAGCTCAAGTACCACCAGTATATCCCCCCGGACCAAAAGCAGGACAAGGGGGCTCCTCCCATGGACTCCTCCTACGCCAAGATCCTGCAGCAGCAGCAGCTCTTCCTGCAGCTGCAGATCCTCAACCAGCAGCAGCAGCAGCAGCAGCAGCAGCACTACAACTACCAGACCATCCTGCCCGCACCGCCCAAGTAGGTGCCGCCCTGCCACCCACGGGCCCCGCCTGCCCACAGGCCCTGCCCAAGTAGGTGTCGCCCCGCCCACTCATAGGCCCCGCCCACGTAGGTGCCATCTTGCCGCTCACGGGCCCTGCCCACTCACAGGCCATGCCCAAGTAGGTGTCGCCCCACCCACTCATAGGCCCCGCCCACGTAGGTGCCATCTTGCCGCTCACGGGCCCTGCCCACTCACAGGCCCCGCCCAAGTAGGTGTCGCCCCACCCACTCATAGGCCCCGCCCACGTAGGTGCCATCTTGCCGCTCACGGGCCCTGCCCACTCACGGGCCATGCCCATGGCCCCCCCCCCCACCGCCCATAGGCTCCGCCCAAGTAGGTGCTACCCGCCCACTCAAGGCCCCACCCAAATAGGTGCCACCCTACCCGCCCACAGGCCTGGTGACCGGTGATGTGTGGGTGACCCTGGACTGGCAGGGACCCTTTGGTCCCTGTCCCGTCAGAGTGGTCTGGGAGCAGGGCCCTTCCTTGTGCCCCTCTCCAGCAGGCCCAGCAGAGGCCAAGGGCGACGCCTGGCGTGGGCTCATTCCTGTGCTTTCTTCCTCTCAGGCCGGCAGGGGAGGCTCTGGGCAGCGCTGGGGGCGCCCCGACGCGCAGCCTTTCCGCTACTGGCAGCAGCTCTGGCTCGGGCGCCCCTGGACCCAGTGGGCTGGTCCGACAGAACAGCACCTCGCTGGCAGGCAAGCCGGGGGCCCTGCCCGCCAACCTGGATGACATGAAGGTAGGTGGTTATGCCCTGGTGGCCTTGGCTGCTGCCAGCCTGGCCTCTCGTGGGGCCGTCAGGTGCTTGGCGTCATGCAGGGAAGGTGGCCGGCTGGGGACTACAGCCATGGAAGGCAGAGCAGGGCTCCGGACTCTGGTCTCCTGCAGTGGAGGCACCTGGAGCCTTCCTGGAGGCTCGCCTGGCTCTGCTCATCATGGTCGTTGTCATTAAAGATGCCAGCTGGTGTTCATCCCGGGCGTGGGCTCACCGAGCACTTGTGTGCCTCTGATTTCCCAGCCTCCCATGCAGTGTGAGGAACGGGGGTGTCACCCTGGATTCAGGGTGAGCAGGCCGAGGCCTGGGGGAGGGGGTGGACAGGCTTGCCCGAGGTCACAGGCCCAGGTGGTGGTCGAGCCAGGGCTCAGGTCAGGGCTCCTCTGCAGCACTGCCCTTTCCTCATGGCTCCTGACATCTCGCTGAACCTGCTCTGTGAGTGCTGCATCCACCTAGGAGAGAGCGGCCGCACTTGGGGCACTGACCCCACTGTGTCCTGGGCCTTGGGGGCGGGAGATGCCCAGGCCTGGCCCGCGCTCTCTGCCTTGGTCAGAAGGGGGATGGATCACATTCTCCCTTGAAAGTTTGTGCCCTGGACTAGCCTGCTCCCTCCTAGTCATGACCCGGGTCCCAGCAAGACACAGCCCTTGGGCGGGGACCTGAACATGGGCCTCGGTGTCCTCAAGACCCGGCCCTCACTCCTAGCTCTGCCCACCATGACATCACCAGTATGACCCCCAGGGAGTCATTTCACTGTCCTGAGCTCAACTTTCTCATCTGTAAGATGCAGTGAGTTCACTCAAGTGTTGGTTGAGTACAGGCTGGGGCTGGAGACAACTGAGGACATGTCCTGCCCAGCCGAGGGGCGAGGACAGGGAGGAGGGGCAGCAGAAGCAGGCCTCTTTCTCCAGGGTGTGGGAGGGCTGGGGCTTGGTGTGTCTGAAGTGGCCAGTGGGGCCCAGACAGACGAGGCCCAGTGGTTGGAAGCTGGTCTTGCTCCCCGCCCCCCGGCAGCCCTGACTCCCGTGCCCTTGCAGGTGGCAGAGCTGAAGCAGGAGCTGAAGTTGCGGTCACTGCCCGTCTCGGGCACCAAGACAGACCTGATTGAACGCCTGCGTGCCTACCAGGAGCAGGTCACCCCTGCCAGCCCCGGAGCGCCCAAGGCCCCCGCCACCTCCCTCCTGCCCAAGGCGGGCGAGGTGGTGGTCGCGTTCCCCACCGCCCGGCTCAGCACGGGGCCCGCCCTGGTGGCAGCGGGCCTGGCCCCGGCCGAGGTGGTGGTGGCCACGGTGACCAGCAACGGTGTGGTGAAGTTCGGCAGCACGGGCTCCACGCCGCCTGTGTCTCCCACCCCCTCAGAGCGGTCGCTGCTCAGCACAGGCGACGAGAACTCCACACCGGGGGACAGCTTTGGCGAGATGGTGACGTCCCCAGTGACCCAGCTCACGCTGCAGGCCTCGCCGCTGCAGGTCCTTGTGAAGGAGGAGGGCCCCCGCCCCGGGGCCTGCTGCCGGAGCCCGGGGGCGCGGGCCGAGCTGGAGGGCCGGGATAAGGACCAGATGCTGCAGGAAAAGGACAAGCAGATAGAGGAGCTGACGCGCATGCTCCGGCAGAAGCAACAGCTGGTGGAGTGGCTCAGGCTGCAGCTGGAGCAGGAGAAGCGGGCCCAGCAGCCTACCCCGACCCCGGCCCCCGCCCCGCTCGCCCTGGGCCCCGCGGTGAAACAGGAGAGCAACCTGGCTAGCTGCCAGCTCAGCCGGCGGCCCCCGGGCCCCGAGCTCCCCTTCAGCCCCAGCCTCGCGGCCCCTGCCGCCCCCCACGCAGACGCCCGCGCCCTGGTGTCCCCAGCTGTGGTGGTGAAGCAGGAGGCTGTGGGGTCCGAGCCTGAGCCGGCCCCGGCCCTGGTCACTCTGGGCCCCACAGTGAAGCAGGAGAACAGCTTCACCAGCTGCCAGCTGAGCCGGCAGCCCCTAGGCCCCGAGCTCCCCTTCAGCCCCAGCCTCGCGGCCCCCGCCGCCCCCCACGCAGAGGCGTGTGCCCTTGCGCCCCCGGTCGTGGTGGTGAAGCAGGAAGCCGTGCCGCCCGAGCCTGAAGCAGCCCCGGCCCCGCAGCTGCTGCTGGGCCCACAGGGCCCCAGCCTCGTCAAGGGGGTCACACCGCCCCCACTCCTCACTGACTCCGCAGGGACCCATCTTGTCCTCACCGTGACCAAGAACACAGACAGCCCTGGCCTGGCCAGCGGGAGCCCCCAGCAGGTACCTGGGGCAGGGGGGTGCAGAATCCGCAGGAGGGCAAGAGGGCGTTCAGTGGCAGTGGCCGGTTCACAGGTGCTCCCAGGGGAGCAGGTTGTGCTCATGTCCTTGGATCGTCCCCTTCAGCCCTCCCAAATGAGGGCTGCCCACTCGAGGTCACCCACGCAGGGCTGAGACTGCGTGGAAGTTGGGGAGGTTGGGGCCCCTGTGTGAGACCCCCAGCCTTGCAGGTGGAGCTGTGAGGGCCTGCCCCCGGCTGCGGCCCTTAGTGTCAGAGCTTGTTTGTGGCCCCACCAGGCGGGCCACTCCTACCCCTGCTGCAGGGTGGCGTGCACCCGGAAGGGGGGGCGGGGCCTGACGGGAGCCCCGCCCCTCCTCCCCTCAGCGAGGCCAGTCGTCCCCCAGCAAGGTGACGCTGGCCTCTGGCTCCCTGCTGCCGCCGCCCTCACAGCCCAGACCGTCCACTCAGCCTGGTCCAAAGGTAAGCCTGCTTTAGGCTTTGTGTGGCCTTGCCCGGCAGGGCTTGGGGGGTGGGGCCGGTGACAGGTCCTGGGGACTCGAAAAGGGACCTGGGCCCTGAGCAGAAGCTCTGGGGAGGGGAGGGGCGGTCAGCTTGGCGCCCCTGCCTGTGCCCTGGGACCCCAGGGAGCCACTCGTCCTCGCAGGGTCAGAGGTCAGGGCCACCCCCATCCTGTATGGCTTCTTCCCCAGGGGTGTCCACGAAACTCCCCGAGAGCGCGTGCATCCGCACCGACCGCTGGCCTGGGCGGAGGTGGACGCTCCCCGCCTTGCCTGCCTGGCATGGGCCCCGGGCTGCCGCCCTCAGCCGGCCATGGTTCTCTGTCCTTTTCAGCCCCTGTCCCAGCCTGAGTCTCCAGCTCCCGGCCCCCCAGGCCACATGGACCTGGAGCCCCCACCCCAGCCCCTGTTTGGGACCCCTGCTTCTCAGCCGAAGAAGGAGCCGCCTGGCTACGAGGAAGCCGTGAGCCAGCAGCCCAGGCGGCAGGTAAAGAGGGTGGCCGGGGGCCCGCGGAGTGGGTGGTTACAGTCCCCCGGGTCTTGTGGGAGTGGGGCTGGCTGGCTGGAGCCAGCCTTCTGGGTCCAAGAGGCCTTGGAGAGGGGGTGTCGGGCCAGGAGAGAGGCTGCAGGAGCCTGGGCGCAGCCCGCTGGGGCCTGACTGCTGGCTTAGGGCCGGGAGGGTCTGTGCTCTGAGTCCGGCTGGGGCTCCCTGTTGTAGGTCCTCATCTTTTTCTGGTCTTTGGCCCACAGGAAAATGGCTCCTCGAGCCAGCAGATGGATGACCTGTTTGACATTCTGATTCAGAGTGGAGGTAAAGTTGAGGCCCCACGCTGCCTCTCCCCACCCTCCTGCCTGCCTCGTGTCTCTAGCCTGGGCTTGGCTGATTGGGTTTGGTTTGGTTCTTGACACAGTGCCTGGGGGGCTTGGTGAGTACTTAGGAGGCAGCAGCGTGTGAGACGCGTCCCAGAAGCTGGGCAGGGCCCCCCTGGGGGTGCATCTTCAGCACACGTTTGTTGTATCCTGAGCCGCTGCACCGCGTGCCCGGCGCTGTGCCCGCAGCCCAGGGTGAGGCAGTGAGAGAGATGCCCACCTCAGCGGGGCTTGCAGCCTATTGTGGGGAAGTGATGGAGGAATAAAACAAACTGTCCTTCGGAGCGTCAAAAAAAGCAGGGGAGGCAAGGGTCCCAGGTGCGAGGGGTGGTCGGGGTCAGGGTTGCTGGGCAGGTGCTGTTCATCGCTGCAGGGCAGACTGGAGCAGGTGTGGGTGGTCCAGACACCTGGGGGCGCCAGGCTGAGACACGGGGACCCTGGGTGATGCTGGGAGCCATAGCACAGCTTCGCGTGAAGGGTGGCTCCTCTGGAAGGGCAGACTGGGAGGCTGGTGATCCAGGAGAGCGGGGTGTGAGGGGGGGCCACAGGAGGGCTGAGTCCAGGAGTGTCCGCAGAGCGCCAGTTCAGTTTCCTGTGGCTTAGTTAGGTGTGTGGCCAGGAGACACGGCACCCAGGGGCGCGGTGTTAGCAGCAGCGTGAGTGCCCGGGAGCGTGGGCGCCTCAGTCCCTAGACTGAATGGAGGGGCCACAGGGCCAGGCCAGGGGAGGTCTGGGCTGAAGGCAGGAGTCAGGGGGTTGCTGGTGTCCCGACAGCATTCAGAGCGGTGAGGCTGGGTGTGCAGAGAGGAGGAAGTGGCGGGGGGGGGGTGGTGGTTCAAGCTGCTGAGGCTGACCAGGGGGCAGAAGGGGAGCTGCACCCTCATGAGGATCAAGGTCCAGGGCCGCTGAGTGCTGCTCAGGAAAGCTGAGGACCGAGACCTGGCCCCGGGCCGTGGTGGCGGCCGCCAGTGACCTCAGCCTGGACAGTGGGTTGGTGGCCAGAGCCTGCCTGAAGCCGGTTGGAGAGGCTGGGCTGTGGGAGACAGCGGGTCTAGACTGCTCTCTGCAGGGGGTCCCCCGCAAAGGGGTGGGTATGGAAAGGAGGCGTGTTTGCCTGCTGGTGGGACGAGCTGGTGGTCTGGAGGTGAAGGAGACCCCAGGGGCGTGTCTGCGTGGGCAGAGAAAGAGGCAGCTTCTCTCCTGAGGGATTTAATTGTGTCAGTAGGAAGAGCAACAGCTTATCAGCTTGGACAGTTTAAAGTGGTGGATTTTACCTCAATTACAAAAAAATCGAGGTCACTGGTTTTGATCTCGGGGAGACTCCCTGGATTGCAGGGTCTGCAGTAGGGGCCTGGGGTGCGTTTCTAATAAAGGCGGGTGGCGCTGAGGTTCCAGGAGAGGGGCTGTGGGAAGCCGAGAAGAGACAGCAGAGGAGGAAGCTGGGGCTGTTTGCCCCCAGAGGGCCACAGGGCCGTGGAGGAGGGCGTCAGCAGCAGGGGCGCGCAGGCAAGCTGAGGGAGAGGGAGGCGGGGAGTGGGGCTGGGCGTCTGGCGCTCAGCTGGGACAGGACCTAGAGGGCCAAGGAGCAAGCCTGGTTTCTGCATTAATTTTTTTTTTATTGAGATAAAACATATGTAACATGGTTTTCCATCATAATCATCTTTGAAAGGTGCAAACTCAGCAGCATGAAGTTCATTTTCATCGTTGTGCAGCCATCACTGCTCTGTTTCTAGGACTCTTGCATCATCCCGTGCTAACAGTCACCTTCACACACTAACTCCCTGTTTCCCACCCTTTTCTGCTTCCTGTCTCTGAATTGACTGTTCTAAACCTGTGTGTGAGTGCAGTCATACACTATTTCTCCTTTTGTTTCTGGCTGGCTTCACTTAGCATAATATCCTCAAGGTTCTTCCCTGTCACAGCTTTTACCAGAATTTCTTTTGTGCTGAATAGTGTTCCATGGTGTCAGTACCAATGTGTTTATCCCTTCATCCACTGGACATGTGGGTCGTTTCCTATCCCTTCATCCACTTTTGGCTATTTCTGCCTTTTGGCTGTTGTGTACAACGCTGTCACGAGTGCTGGTATCTGAGTCCGTGTTTCCGTTCTTTGGGGTGCGCACCTAGAGGTGGGGCTGCCGGATCAGTCATTCTGTGCTTTTCACGTTTGAGGGACTGTAGGACTGCTTTCCACACAGCTGCACTATTTTCATTCACACCAGCCACTCACAAGGGTTCCCGCTGGTCCACATCCTTGCCAACACTCACTTTCAAATTTTTGTCTTTCCCTGATGATTACTAGTGTTGAGCATCTTGGCTTCCCTGGTGGCTCAGCGGTTAAAGCGCCTGCCTGGAATGTGGGAGACCGGGGTTCAATCCCTGGGAAAATTCCCTGGAGAAGGAATTGGCAGCCCACTCCAGTATTCTTGCCTGGAGAATCCCATGGAGGGAGGAGCCTGGTGGGCTACAGTCCATGGGGTCACAAAGAGTCGGACACGACTGAGTGACTTCACTTTTCACTTTTTCATGTGCTTACAGCCGCCTGTTATATGCTGGAGAAATGTCTTGATTTCTTGGTCCATTTTCCAGTTGGGTTTTGTTGCGTTCTAGGAGTTATTCTGGATATCAATCACCTACCCAGATACACGGTTTGCAGATTTTTCTCCCATTCCAGGGCTTGTCTTTTCACTTAACTTTTTTGAAGTATAGTTGCTGTATGGTCTTTTCATTCTCAATAGTGATCTTTGATGTACAAAGTTTTAAGTTTTTATGTAGGCCAGTTTATTTTTTCTTTGCCTATGCCTTTGGTGTTACAACCAAGAAATCACTACTGACTTCAGTGTCACAAAGATGTTCCCTTTTCTTCTTTTATAGTTTTGGCTCCTAAATCTAGATCTTTGCCCCATTTTGAATTAATATTTGTACGTGCTATAAGGGGAAGCTCCAATTGCAGGTCACACTCAGGCTGGCTTCTGACGCCCCTTTGCTTTCTCGATTGGCAGAGATCTCAGCGGATTTCAAGGAGCCAGGGAAAGAGAAGGCGCCCCCGACAGCAGCCTGCGGCTCGCCCCTGGCCGCCCAGCCCTCGCCCGCGGCCGAGCTCCCTCAGGCCGCCCCGCCGCCTTCGGGCTCGCCGGCCCTGCCTGGGCGCCTGGAGGACTTCCTGGAGAGCAGCACAGGGCTGCCGCTGCTGACTGGCGGGCACGAGGGGCCGGAGCCCCTCTCCCTCATTGACGACCTCCACAGCCAGATGCTGAGCAGCTCCGCCATCCTGGACCACCCCCCATCCCCCATGGACACCTCGGAATTGCACTTTGCGCCTGAGCCCAGTGGTGTGGGCCTGGACTTGGCCGACGGGCACCTGGACAGCATGGACTGGCTGGAGCTGTCCTCGGGCGGGCCGGTGCTCAGCCTGGCCCCGCTCAGCACCACGGCCCCCAGCCTCTTCTCCACGGACTTCCTCGACGGCCACGACTTGCAGCTGCACTGGGACTCCTGCTTGTAGTTCCTGGGGGTGGGAGGGCTAGAGGCCCCGAGAACTCTGGGGCGCCCGGCACTTTCCAGCCCCATCCCGCCCCTCCGTGAGGCCGGAAGTCCTGACAATCACAGGCCCTGCCCGCTCCAGGGAGGCGGTGCTGGGACCCACCCCGGGCTCCGGGAGGCCTGCACGGGCCGGGCTCCTATTTGACGACCTTCTGTGAGGTCCGGGTGCACTTGCTGGCTGCGGTCTGCTCAGGAGGCGAGGCCCGGGGCTGAGGCAGAGCCAGGGCCCGCGTGTCCTCTTCCCCCCCAGGGGGCACGAGCTAGGCCTCTACCTCACCATCCTCGCGGCGCCAACACCAGGGTCCCAGGCTTCCCGGGAGGGGCTCCCTGCATCTTAGTGTCTTGGTGTAGTGCAGCCACGTGTGGTTGGTGGCAGTTTCTGTACAGGTGTACATACCTCTGTTATATATCGCCATACGTATACACATATCTCGGCGGGGGCGGCCGCATCCACCCCCGCCTGGAGACCACCGCTCCCAGGGCCGGGCGGGGCTCACCGCGGTCCCGCCCATCACTTGTGTTTGACGTGTAGCCACCTCGCCACAGCCTGAGCCCCACCCTCCTGCTTCCTGCTCCTTATCAGTGCCACGAGGGCGGGGTGCTTCCTGCCCACATTCCGTCTGCTGCCTCACTGCAGCCACCACGGCCCTGGCGGGGGAGCCCCTCAGGCTCTGGCCACCGCCTCCTGCCCCTCACGGTCATCCACGGGACGAGGGGTGGCGTCACCAAAACCGGAGGTGGGACAGCTGTGTGAACTTTTTAAAATAAAAACACCTCTTGCTGGTCCATCTCGTTCAATCCACGTTAGACGAGACATGGGTGGTAGGGCTGGGCCCAGGTGTCCACACTGTGACCCTGACACCACTTCCCAGCCCTGCCTGGATGGGAGACGGGGAGGTGCTTTCTCAAAGACAAGAGTTTATTTATAAATCACGGAGGCCCAGGAGCCTTCAGCCACCCCACCCTCTTCCTGAGCAAAACCTGACAGCCCAGAGTTGGCGTGCCACCCCGTCACGAAGTTTTTGGTTGGCACCATGGAGCTGGGCCCAGGGCCTCTGTAAAGACGCTGGCAGGACAGGGCCCTGCTCCAGCCCTGGGGGGACCTGGCAAAGCTGGGCACCCCCGCCTGTTCCTGCCACCCTCTGCCCTCTGCCACTCTGACCCCCCCCACCACGGTGCCCAGTCAGAACTCTGGAGCCTGTCCTCCCCTCGACCCTGCAGCTCGGGGCTGGCCGTTCTCTCCTCGCTTTGCGGGGGGGGGGCGCGGTGGGCGGCGCCTGGGTGAGACGGGGCCCCTGGAGGAGCACGTCACCCGTCGATGTCCCAGCTGAAGAGGTGGTGCTTCACCAGCATGTCCTGGACGCCCTCCTTCAAGGGCTTCTTTTCCTCCTGCACGAGACAGCCCCCCTGTCATAGCTGCTGGGCACACGGCGAGGAAGCCAGGTGGCAGGGCCAGGGTGGTCGTTGCAGGTGGCGCCAGCACTCAGGGCCCCCCCGAGGCCTCAGCCACCCAGAAATGCTTGGGGAGGCGGCCCCCGGCACTGATGCCAGCCTGCCCCACCCGCTACAGTCCCCTGGGAGGCAGGCCCCACTACCCACCTCTCTCTTTGCAGGAAGCTCCCAGTCCTGGGAGAGGCTGAAAGCGAAGCAGCAGAGGACCCTGGAGAGCGAAGGGGGGCTGTCAGACGCTGGCAAGGCTCAGCCCCCCCCCGGCCCACCCTCACCCCCGGGCTGGGCCTGCAGGAGCCCAGGGTCTCCTCACCGCAGCTCGCACTTGATCTGGACCCAGCCGGGGCTGCGCAGGAAGGACCAGGGCTGGTACCACTTCTCCACGGTGGGCAGGCTGGAGCAGAGCACCTCCAGCCACAGGTGCAGCACCTGCTCGCTAGGGGCAGGGAGGGCACCTGCTCAGAGGCCCGCGCCCCCGACCCCTCGCCGCCCCTCCTGCGTCTGAGGCTCCATCACCACCTCCCTCAGCCCTGCTGGTCGCTCAGCCTGTGACACGCCCCACGGCATGCTCTGAGCTCATCGCGGGGGCGCCCCCAGGTCAGCGCAGCCTGGACGCCGCCCCTCTGCCTGGTGGCAAGTCCAGAAACCCCACGCTCAGCCTGGCCCACCCGAGGCCGGCATCCCTCAGCCTGCAGCCAGGTCCCTGGTGAGCCCTGACCGCTCACCTCACTGGAACCAGTGCTTCACCAGCCCCAGTGCCCCTCCCTGCCAAGCGGTTGCTGGTCTCACACTGGAGGACGATCTTCGGGAGCCACCCTGGCCGCCACCCACCTCCGTCCGCCCAGCTCAGCCCCGCCCCCCGTGAGGGCACGCACACACACAGCCCCCGCTCACGGGGGCGCACACACTCACTTGAGCCCCACGCAGATGAGGGAGCGGAGCTTCACGTCCATTTGTGCGTGAGCAGCGTCGTGGGTGACGTTAACAGACTGCACAGCCTGGGGGGCACAGCGGTCACTCAGGTGTCCCCAGCTGCCCACCCTAGAGGCCGGTCCGCCCGCGGCCCCCTTACCCGGTAGAGCAGCTCCTCTGGGGTCAGGACTTTGCCATCTTCATCCAGCCTGAGGGGGGACCAGAGCTGCCCACACCGCCCTGGTGGGCTCGGGCCACGCCCTCCCTCCATCCCGGCCCCAGGCTGCTGGGAGGGCGACCTGCAGGAGGACGCAGGAGCCAGGTTACCTGTACGTCTTGCACAGCACCAGGCGCGAGTACACGGAGTCGAAGTCTCTCTCGACCTCCCGGCCCGCTGCCTGGGGGCACAGTGAGTGTCAGCGACCCGAGGGTAGATACCAGGTCAGAGCCACAGAGCCCAGCTGAGCAGGTCACCTCCCCACCAGCTCCACGGGGTCCGGACACTCACCTCCTCGATGAACAGCCAGGGGTGGCAGGCACCCCCGAGCAGTGAAGGCTTCTTCAGTCCGTGTTCAAACAGGGCCTTGAGGGCCGGGCAGAGGGTCCCTCGCACGAGGTCTGTGACCCCCTCCGTCACAGCATCGTCCCCCGCGATGGAGTACTGAGGGGGGAGGACGGGGTCTGAGGGCCCCAGCCAGCCCCTCCTCATCCTCACAAGCGCTCCACACGCCCAGGGGGACAGCCTGGGGCCAGGAGGGCGCCAGCCTTGGGGTAGAAGGGGCACGGCCCCCGGGGACAGGCCCACCTCGCGTGCGCGCTCACCTCCTTGCTCCGCTCATCCAGGACTTCCACGAACTTGGCTGGAAACCAGCCTGGGGGAGAAGCAGAGCCTGTGAGGCGTGCGGCTCTGCATCCTGAGGTCTCCCACCCGCCACGGGGCTGAGGACACAGGCGACAGAGACACTGAGCAAACCCAAAGCCGCCGCAGCTTCACGGCCTGGCCCGCCCTCCCGCCGGCCCGGCACGACACGGACCAGACGGAGGCCTCACCTCTCAGGCCGTTCAGCTCGCCCACCCAGCAGTGCTCGTCCTTCTGAGAGACGATCTGCCAAGGAAAAGTGTGGGAAGCTCGGCTCCGGCTGCCCAGCTTTGTCCTGGGTCAGAGCTCTGGCCAGGCGAGGGCTTGGCCACCCCACCCGCTGCCAAGGGAAGGCGCCCACTCCCCACTCACCGTGATGATGTCGTTCTTGCGGAAGCCCAGCTCGTCGTCGTCATGGCGCTCGAAGTCCAGCAGGGCCCTGGCTCGGCGCGGGTGGCCGCGCGAGCAGGCCACGTAGTTCTCGTGGTCCCGCTGGTGGCTCTCCATGCTGTAGTCCGGGGTCAGCTCCTGCCAGGGCGGCAGAAAGGCCACTGCTCAGGCCAGGGCCAGGGCAGCGAGGCCCTGGTCAAGCCCTGCACCCAGGGCTGGGCCCCAAGACTCACCACATTGCAGTTCTTGGGGTCCGTGCACTGGAAGTGGCGGGCCACACGCAAGATGGCTTCCCGAAGGTCAGCCACCAGCTCCGTCTGCTTGATGTTCTTGGCCTTCATTGCCTCCAGGTCATCCTCCCCTGCGAGGCCCAGAGACCAATGGCAGCCGTGGCCGTGCCCCATCCCGACTCCAGGGAAGCGCAGAGTCCACGTGGGGTGTGAGTCTGATCACCCCCATCACCCCACTTTCAGAGCCCAGCCCAGCACCTGGCCACAAGCATGGAGCTCTCACCGAAGAGCAGCGATGTGATGCCAGACTTCCTCCGCTGAGTCCTGCGGCGGACCACCTGTGGGCACGAAGTCAGGTCAGCGAGGCTGGGCACCGGGCACCCAGCACCCAGACCACCTGTGGGCACGAAGTCAGGTCAGCAGGGCTGGGCATCCAGCACCCAGACCACCTGTGGGCACGAAGTCAGGTCAGCGGGGCTGGGCACCCAGCACCCAGATGGCACCCCAGCACAGGAGGAGGCCCGGCCAGCATCTCACTCACGCTGCCTTCTCTGACGTGGCCTCTGACGCCAGCTCTGAGGGTCAGATCAAGCCTGGGTCTATCCTATGCCCAAAGAGGGTAGCTCTTGGCAGAGACGTGCCAAGGCCAAAGCGGTGGTCCCTCCACAGCGGTGGTCCGGCCAGGCTGGGCCCTGGGAGCTGAGGGGCAGAGGTGAGCGTGGCCTCCTCCCTCCCACGCCCACCTGAGAGAGGCCGGTGGTGGCAGGGGCGCCCAGGAGCTGGCCCTGGTCGGCCAGGAGGTAGGCCAGGTGCTTGCGGCGCTGGGTCTCCAAGGCCACGGCAGTGAGCGAGCCCGCCAGCCGCATGGCCTCCGCCAGCAGCAGGTCCGCGTCCTCCAGCTGTGACGGGATGTCTGACAGCGTGTTGAAGATGGAGGCCGAGTTCTCCGACTGGATCAGCTCGTCCTCCTGGGCCGGGCAAAGGGCGGGCGTCACCGCCTGGCGGACCCGAGCCACCAGGGAGACTTCCCTGCACGGTCAAGCTGAGCACAAGGAGGCCCTGCCCCTGAGAGACACCCCCGCTCCCCGGATGGGCCGGTGCACAGGCCGCAGGAGGCCGCAACCTGGACCGGGGAGGTGGAGGGCCGGCCCTGCGGGGCTGCCAAGAAGCCACCTCTGACGCGGGGCTGGGCTGTCACCTTGAGGCGCAGCATGCCCAACGTGGCCTGGAACAGCACCAGGGAGCCCTCGTAGAAAAACAGGTCCCAGAGTCGCAGCAGCAGGCGGATGTGCACCACGCTGGCGAAGGCCGTGAGGAACCAGTGCAGCGTGATGAGCGACAGCTCTGCGGACACACGGCGGGGCAGGGGTGGTGGGCGCACGGCCGCCAGAACGGGGTGTCCCCCAGGCCCGCGAGCCGTGGAGGAGGCGGGGTGGCAGAGAGCAAGAGAGCTGCAGGGGGCACGCCCCCTTCTCCCTCCTGAGCTGCCAGGTGCCGTGCTCGGCCACGTCCCAAGGCCTCAGACCTGCAGAACCTAAGCCCAAGCTGGGACCCCGGGATCCAGAGCAGAGGCGGGTCGGGCCCTCACCAATGTCGTGCTCCTGGAGCAGCCTGTCCAGGCGAGGCAAGTACTGGACGATGAGGTGCCGCAGGACACGCTGGTCCGTCTGCACGCCCAGCAGGGTGGTGCTGAAGTAGGAGGCGGGGAGCAGGTCCTCGATGATGGCGCACATCATCCAGAAGGCGTCATCCTCCTCCAGGAAGAGCAGGAGGCAGGCAGCCACCTGGCAGGGCAGGGGGACGAGGGGCATCTACCCGGGTCTCCACACACTGTCGGGGGGACCCATCAGAGTAAGGTGGCCTCTGTGGGCGTCACGCCACAGACCATGTGCCCGCCTCAGGCACCTGGTGGCCCTCTCCCTCCTCCCAACGCCCCCGCCACTCTCTCCTTCCCGCCTCCCACCCCAATGATGAGGTGGGTCACCCCGGGCTGTGCTCACCATGCCCGTGCCCTGGCAGTAGCCGATCTCCGGGTAGAGCCAGGCCAGCGCTCGGAGCACCCTGCGCAGGCGGGGCACCCCGACGCCGCTCACGTGGGCGAAGCAGGCATTGCTGGGCATGGTGCGGAGCAGGTCCTTCTCGATCTGCCGGCAGCCCGCCCACAACAAGAGCCCATGAGGCGCAGCTGCAGCGGCACAGCCTCCGCACCCCCGACACCGAGACCCCCGGGGAGGAGGCCAGGGACCCCTGTGTGGGGCAAACCTCAGGTTGGCTTCTCTCCCAGGAAGAGGGGGTCCTCAGGCTCTGGGTCAAAGTTAACCCTCCTCCCTTGGGGATGAGAGCCCAGCTGGTGTGCAGCTGAGGCCACGTGGTTCACGGGGATCTTCTCAACAAAACTACAGAAGCCTGGGGCTTGAGCCAGAGCTATGGAATGAGCATCTCTGGAAAGAAGCCTGGAAACCTGCATTTAAAGTCTCCAGGGGACCCTAATATGCACCAGGTATGGTGACCTTTCTGACTATTCCCCCAACCCCTAGAGCAACCACGGGAGAAGCTGGCTCCAGGCACAGGTGTCGGGGTGAAAGGACTACCCAGGGCTGCCTCCTGGCCGCCGAGCTCTCCTGGGCCAACCCTGAGGGGCCTCCCCCGACTCTTTGCCCCCCACCACAGGGCCTCACCTGCTTGGCAGCAATGGTCTCATCGTTGGAGCTGTTCTTCACAATCTCTCGGTAGGACAGTTCGGAGTTCCTCTTCTTCTGCAGGGCCCCAGACAGCCGCATCCACAGCTGAGGAGGGGGCACGGCACTCAGTCCCCGTGGGGCCCCAGTGCCCATGGCCTCCGTGGGCCCCCGCCTCACCTGTGGCCTCATGCTGTGGGGGACCCCGGCCAGCACCAGGGAGCGGAGCTTCTCCGAGCGTGGCAGGGAGACAGCAATCTTGTCCCAGGTGAGGTCCCCCACGTCGTGGTTGTGGGTGAACTCCAGGTGGGCCTGCCAGCGCAGCCTCTGGGGCGGGTCCTCCAGCAGCTGGCCGGAATAGGGGATGCCATCTGCGTCTGTGGGGAGGGGGACAGCGACCTCACTGTCTGTGCTCTGAGAGCAGAGGGCCAGGCTCGGGGTCCACTGCCAAGAGCTCACTCCTGAAACCCAGGGTACTCTTTCCAGTCACTTCCCTGGCACTTCCCTGGCACCCTGAACAGCAAATCTGCACTCTTCACTGTCTCCCCCAAACCAGACCCATGAGCCCACCGTCCCTGCTCCCTAGGTGTTCACCCTTCTGGCCTGAAAATCCTGCTGGCCTTGTCTTTGTCGAGGATCAATAAACATCTAAACACTGTCCCCGTCAGGATACAGAATACTCCCATCATACTAGAAAGTTCCGTGTTCCTCTCAGGCGCAGCTTTTAACTCACAAATACCTGCCTATGAACCAGACAACAACGAAGACTCGTCAGAACGGGAAATGTGCGTGACCTGCAGACGGCTGGGTCTCAGTCAGTTATCTGGTTGGTGGCAGGCCACCCTGGGTTCTGGCAGACGGCCTCCCAAGCGCCCATGTGGCGACCGACAGCAGCAAGCAGTGGGGATAGCCTGGGGTTCACTTACAGAAGACCGGTCACAGATACACAATGACCAGCCCATTGCGATGGGTCAGTACACAGTTACAGAAAATATTCTTTAAAGAATATCTTAACTGACAGACAAAATGCTCATGGAATAAGGTGAAGAGATATAAGAACAATATAAAAACATGTATATGATACCATCTTAGTTATGAAAGGTACAGACGGATACTCACAAAGCCAGGAGAAAAACACACTGAAATGTCAGCAGTTATCTGCAGGTTGTAGGATTACGGATTGTTTTAATCTTTACATATTGATGTATTTTTAAAATTCTTTATAATGAACATTATTGCTTTTATTATCATATTACGATCAATAAAATTAATCTTAAAAACAAAAACGGGGAATTCCTGGTGGTCCAGTGGCTAGGACTGAGCACTTTCATTGCCAAGGGCCTGAGTTCAATCCCTGGTTGGGGAACTAAGAATCCACAAGCTGTGCAGAGTAGCAAAGAAAAGAAAAAAGGGAACCTCACCCCCCTCCAAAACCAAAAATATCCTGGAGAACTCCATATACTTGTAATAGCATCAGCATCAGATGTGGCTTTGTCCATGATTCTAGAACATCGGGGCGAAACATCCAGAGCCCGAGGCCACCATAGTGTCATCGGCCACAGAGCTGGTGCTCCCCAACAAGGACGGGGGCAGGTTACCCCCGAGGGGCTCAGTCTCACCTTCCTTGTCCACGCGGAACCCGAACTCATCATAGCGGAACTCTGGCTGCTCCACGGTGGCCTCCTCCTAGAGCCGGGGGCGGGAAGGTCAGCACCGCTGCGCTCCTCCCAGCCTCCCCTGAAGCCTCCTGTGGTCATCTCTCAGCTACGGGGCCAACGACCCTCTCGAATTCTCCCCGCATTTTCCTCAGAGGTCAAAGATAATAAGGTCAAGAAACACATTTTATGTGTTTTCGTGTCCCCATAATACCGAGAGCAGAGGTCATACTTTTTCTCCAACCTAATGGTTGATTCACAGAGGATGTGGAGCTAAGAAGCTGTCTCTGGGGCCCCATGTGAATACAGGGGAGCGGCTCCCCTCCCAGGACACCTGCAGCAGGTGGTGGCCCCCCGGGCACCCCAGCGTGGGGCAGAGCTGCTGAGCCTGCTGTACCTGCGCGTACTTGGCCAGGATCTCCTGGGGCCACATACTCGGAGTCAGGGCTGAGAAGGGGCCATTGGCAGAAGGTATGTGACTTCCTAAAAGCAGGGAAGACCAGGAATAGGAGATAAACATAATGCAGAGTATTCAGGGGGGAAATTCAAGTTGAGACATCCCTCCTCTACCCCCACCCCCCACCATTAAAGGACTGGACCATCCAGAGTGGGATGGACGGGGGAGGGGAGAAAGCTAGCAACGTGCAACTTTTAGAGGCAGTTACAGGAGACCAGCGGTGTGCTCCAGACGGAACCGGACCCCCTCCCCGGCTCTCCTTCCACCTGCGTGTGAGCACTGCAGGGAGAGGGGGACAGGGACTCGGGGAAACTGAGGAGACAGTGGCAGTAACCCTCCCAGAGACCTGTCAGAAGACTTCCTCCTTCCTCCACCTCTGACCTGGACAGTCCACGTGACCCTCAAAGGTCCATGGGAAACAAGCCGGCTTCCCTCCCACCAGGAAGATCCTCTTGGGTAAGACTCCCTTCCCCCTGGAGGGCCTGTCACCCCATTTCCAAGCCAGGCCCCTGCCTCCCACCTGACATTGTGCAGAGAGGACAGGAGAATCTTCTGCAGATCCAGACTAGGGTTTCCTAGCCTAGTGTCTCAGAGCTGGGAGGCTCCTCAAGTGTCATCTGGTCCAGAAACATCTGCTTGGGCAGGAGTGCAAAGGGGAAAGTCATCCACCGCAGTCCCTCTGCAGGGGGTCCTTTCTGTACGTAGGCTGATATACTGGTCCAGGGCGGTGGCGAGGTAAATGTTTGACAGGGAAAGAAAAGTCTCACTTGAAAGAAAAAGTCTACTGTTCTCAACATTTCGTCCAAGAGGAAAACACTGTGAAGAAGCTATGAAACTTGTTCTCAACAGCTCTGCGGGCCAAGAGGAGAGCCTGCTCAGTCCCTGCACTCCTAAGGCTGGAGAGGACCACACAGACAGACGTCCTGATGCTCTACGCTCAAGCAAACATTCCTAAAACAGAAAACAAAAACCAGACACCGCCGAAACTTCCGTGAATAGGTTCCTCCGAGCCAGAATTTTTGAGGAATCACTTAGAACACGTCTGAGTCAGTACCTCCACTCACCTGACTCTGGCGTTTCCACTTCATCCACCACACTTTCCAGCACCTCACGGCTGGAAAACTATGAAGTTGCAATCTAACTAAATCTCCTGTTATTGTTTAAACCCTTGCCTTTCTCTTTTTGTCCTCGTAAAAAAGTGACCCAACATTAAAAAGACAAATAGCCCAATTTTTAAAAACAGGCTTAAGATCTGAAAAGACATTTCTCCAAAGAACAGATGTTAAGTAGCCAGTGAGCATGTACAAAGATGTTCAACATCATTAGTCACCAGGAAAATGCACATCAGAACCACAGTGAGAGACCACGTCACAGCCACGAGGACGGCTGTAATCAAAAAGGCAATGATTAGTGCTGGTGAGGATGTGGCGAAACTAGAAGCCTCATCTGCTGCTGGTGGGAACGTCAGATGGCGGAGCTGCTGTGGAAAGCACTCTGACGCTCCTCAAAAGGTGAGATGCAGGGTTACCATATGACCCCAGAATTCCACTCCTAGTTATTTACCCACAGAAGTTAAAACAAGTATCCACACAGACAACTGTACACGGAGGTTTACAGCAGAATGACGCATTCGAGCCAAAATGCAGAAACAACCCGTGTGTCCAAGAACTGGTGCAGGGATATATGGAACGCACAGAATATCCATACAACGGAATATCATTCAGCTGTAAAAAGGAATGAAGTGCTAATGATGCTATACCATAGGGGAATCTTCAAAACAGTATGCTCAGTTAAAGAAGCCAGTCACAAGAGGATGAATATTGGTATGATTCTATTTAAAAGAAATGTCCAGCAGAAGCAAATCCCCAGTTACAGAAAGTAGATTAGTGACTGCCAGGGGCTGGAGGAGAGGGGAAGGCAGAAGGCAGGGGAAGGATGCGTGCGGGATATCTATCTGTGGAGGTGAAAACTGGTCTGGAATTGGAGAGTGGTGATTAGCCACACAACAGCAAGAAATATTCAAACCACTGAATTATCCACTTTAAAAGTAGTAAACTTTGTAGCATGTGATTTGTATGTCAATTTTAAAACAATAAATAATCAATCGAGGCATCAGCACTCAGGGCTTCCTCTCACTTTCTAACCTGCTCCCTTTAGAACTAGAAAGAACCTGTCATCACCTACTTCAGCCTCAACAGAAATGCAGCTTCTCAGCCTTTTTCTGAATGAAGCCTTTCACTTCTAACCATGAAACGAAAGGAAGGTAACATAAATGGAAGATAACCATGGGGCCGTGGCTGAAATCTTTTAGGACAAGTGCCCTCTGGGTTTTGGAACCACACCCGCCCAGCCCTAAACACCCTTCCGCCATTCTCAGGTGACAGGCGCGTGAAGGTGACAGCTGCTGGCTCCACCTCCTCCCTGCTGTCTGCACAGGGTTCTGGGTACACGTGAAGGGTCAGCTGAGTGAGAAAGAAACAAAAAGGAAAGTCAGAGAACCATCGAGGGCGCTCTGAGAAAACATCAGCCTATGGACCCTTTACTCCAGCGTACGTTGAAAATTAGGCACATGAAAAACATCTTAGCTCTCTTTAAAGACACACTTGCAAATCTGGGGCCAAAACTAATCAGCTTGTCCCAAGGGCAGTTCAGCTGGGTCACCAGCCCCTCCTCCTGCCCAGACACAACCTAACTGGGCCATGTATGAACTAAATGCTCATCATGACGGCCCACCTGGGAGGCAGCCCTCCTGCTTCCAGACAAGTCCTGCTGAGAAACAGATGGCAGAACCCACTTCCCTAATGGGCCAGCCGCCCTAGACCTGTCTGTCTGCTTTGCAAGAGGAAGACGTAATGTCTTCCTTCAGTGTGACAGGTATGCGGGGCCTGGTTTGAATCAGAATTCTGTGATGGATGGAGCAAGTATTTTTACATTAAAGCAAGAAATTCTTAAAATCATGTCAGCATGCATCCTCACAGCATATTTTGACGTAGATTATCTCCAGTCCTCACACATGAGAAACAAGCTGAGAGGAGACCCACGTGCAGTCTCCCAAACGGACCCTGATAACCGTCCCCAGCATGGCACCTGCGGAGAGGCTGTCGGTCAGCCACCAGCTCGGCAGTGCTGGGGAAGAACCCCCGAGCTCGGCCATGCCACTGCGGCCCGGAGCCCTGGGCGAGCACGCTGCTGTGGCATCAGCCTTAGGAGAGCGCGGCTTTCCAGCTCATCCTCTGCCACCTTCGTGCAGGGCCAGACGGTGCTGCGGATCAAGTGAAGACCTCTCTGGTCAGACAGGTGTGCATTCACACCCCAGCTCTGCGGCTCCCCGCTTATAAGCTTGGGCACATTCACATCACTTGTTCGAATCTCAGTTTTCTTCTCCACAGACTGGACAGAATAACAGTACCTACCTACGTCCTAAAGTGGTTATGAGGATGGCGTGAGAACACAAAGGGCCCTACTGCCCTGACACACAGCGAATGCTCAGGAAGCATCGGGTGATAAGCAGTCCTTCTCCTAACTTCAGCGAAGATCAGGAAACAACTGCTTAATTAAATGTTAATTAAGGATATAAAGAGTAATAGAATGAGGATAGCTCAGTGAGGAAATTCAGTGGAGAAAAGAGGCTGAATAATTCAGCCAGAAGGTAAGAGAAAGAACGACATGGTGAGACCAAGTTTCGGTGAACAAGGCCCGCACTTTATTTTTCAAAGTAGTTTTTATACCTTAAGTTATGCATAGAGGATAATGGGGAAGGGGTAGAGTCTTGCAGCAAACCAGGCTTTCTTCCTGCAAACTTATCATATGCAAAAGCTTAGGTGATTTGCATCATCTTCTGGCCCGGAGGCCTGTTAACATTTTAAGACCTTTTCTTCAGAAAACTTATTTTTCTCTAAAGGTGATTGGTCAGAGCCACCTCCAAAAAAAGCATTAGATAAAGTTGCATTCCTACAGAGCAAAGGTGTGGTGGGCTATAACAAGAAAAAGAATTAACTCAAGGGTCCCAGGTTACAAACATTAAAGCTACTACTTACACCAATTCTATTAATCAATACACTGCCAGGGACACAGCAGGTAAGGGATATGGAAACTTGGCAGCAAACATTGGCCCAACAAGTGAAAATCCCTTCACCAATACAATTTCTAATCAATCTTTTAACTACTCAAAGGAATCTGTGTTTAGACAGTTTAGAACATCTCCTGACTCTCACAGTTGGGAGGCTCTGAACAATCACATGTGGCCGGAAAAACCTATTCAGGCAGGCTAGAGGATTTCCAAAGGAGTTTGTAGGTTGAAACACTGTCACACCCAGGAATTATTAACTGGAGCTGTAAGCTAACTCTTTTTTCAGAGAGGTAGTGGGGGACAGCCCCCCGTAAAGTCAGAGGTGTAGGTGAAAGCACAAAGCAGAAAGTAGGCAGACTCTGGTTTTGGGTGTAAATGCTCGAGAATTTCCAGGGGGACCCCTGAAGCTCGATCCCGCCTTTGCGTATGCCGAGCCTCCTTCCTCATGACTTTTGTCATGGGCAGAGTTCCTCACACTGGCTCCCAGCAGTGACAGAATTTCAGTTGAGCTATTCCAGATCCTGAAAGATGATGCTGTGGAAAGTGCTGCACTCAATATGCAATGTGCACTCAATATGCAATATGCCGGCTCCCGGCACCTCACCAGCACCTCAGAGGCAGTGACCTGGCTGTTTCCTCCAGAAGGGCCGAGGACGTGCGGAGGAAGCGGGTGCTGCTGTGGAGGATGGAGTGGGCTGGGAAGGCTGTTCTCAGCATGCAGCTCCCTTTCCCGACCTTGGCTTGCCCCTTGTTGGTTCAGTCACTCAGCAGTTACTGGGCGCCGCCAAGAGACAAGCATGGCTATCAGGGCCGAGATGCAAAAATGAAAAACGCAAGTCCCCACAATTACATCCCAACAGAGACTCAGCGAACACAGAAACAGCTGTCAGATGGTGCTACCTACAGTCCTCTGAGGGAAAAGGTACAGAAGTGTCAGGAGAAAGGGGCCATGTAGCTAACGTGATCAGGAAAAGTTCTCTGAGGATTAGGTGACATCCAAGCAAAGACCCAAACAAAAGGCAGTGGGAGACCAAGTCCTGTGGCTCCTGTGGCAGGAGGGTCCAGGCGGCAGGCGCAGCAGCGAGGGGCGTGGCAGGTGGCGGCAGCTGCAGGGGCGGCCGGCTCAGGGGGCCTTCAGCGCACAGACAGCCGGGTCTCATTCTCCTACCGGCTCTAAGCAGCGGTGAGCCCCAATCTGACTCAGGACTTAAAAGTTCTCTCTGGCTGCTGTGCAGAGAAGACTGCAGGGCAGGGGGTGGTGACGTGGTAGGAATGATGTTGGCTTTGCTATTGTGGGAACAGTGAGAACAGGCCAGACTCTGGATATATTTTAAAGACTCTCTGAAAATTATATATATAGGCCATTTCTCTCACTAACTGCCCCCGAATCCCTGAGTTCCCAACAGGAGCTGGAAGTGACATCACTAATCTGGGCAGGCAGGTTTTTCCAGCTTCCGGTTGCTATGGGAACCTTCCAGAAAGCAGCCATCTGGGAGCTGGCTGAAGCAGCCAGGTCACTGGTGGCCCTGCTGTTGTCACAGGGGTACTAAGAGGCAGAAACTTTTGAATAGTAAAGAATATAATGGAAGCAGATTAAAACACGTAAATGCAATTCTTAAAATTACCTTTTGATCCAGTAATATTCTCCTGGAAACTTATCTTAAGGAAATAATTCAATAGAAGCGAAAAAGTATGTGCATGAAAAGGTCTACTTCAGCATCATCTATACAACAAAAACATGAGAACAATTTATATGTCAAATATTATAGGAATTAATAAGATCTGGGTATATTGACACTGTAAAATGTGATATAATCATTTCATATTCCAGTTATGGACTTCTGCTTCTGGCCGAGATGGAGCTATAAGGAATTGGATTTACTTTCCCAACCTGAACAGCTAAAAAGCCAGAAAGATACACGAAACTATGGCTTCTAAACACTGGACGACACGCCGCACAGGACAGTGAAGCCGGGGAGAGAGAGAACAATTGAGCTGAGCCCTGTGACCACCTGGAGAGAGTCTGCAGTCAGGACTGGGCACCCAGGAGGGCCGAGGAGCTGCTGAGAGCTAAAAGCCACCAAAGCAGCCTGAATATGTAGACCAGAGACCTGCAGAGAGAACTCCAGAAATCTGCGGACAACACCCTCAAATCTTCAGTGGCGGGGGGGGTGGGGGTGGGGGTGGGTGGGTGTGGGTGTGTGTGGGTGTGGGTGTGGGTGTGTGTGTGCGTGCGTGCGTATGTGAGCTACCCAAGGTTGGAAAGAGCCACCTGCAAGGAATGTGAGGAATAATACCTGAAGCTCACCCTACTGAGTCACTGTGATTATATTTTCCTTTTCAGAAATTCACTTAAATTTTAAGAACTTTTCATCTATGTTCATAAAGAAGGCTTGATTGTAGTTTTCTTTCCTAGTAACACCTTTCTTGGGTTTGCTATCAGGATGGTATCTGCTTTACAGAATGATTCGGAATTAGTCTCTCCTCCTCCGTTTTAAGGAAAAGATTGTGTAGAAACTGGCACTATTTCTTCCTCAAATGTTGAAATAAAATCACCAATCAAGTCTCTGGTGCCTGGAGTTTCCTTCATGGAAAAATTTTCAACTACAATTTTTTAATAGGGATAAGGCTATTCCGATTATCTATTTCTCTTGAGTGAGCTTTGATGGTTTGTGTACTTTCAAGGAATTTGACTATTATCCAAGTTGTTGAATTTATTGGTAACTTGAGTCCAAAGTATGCAGAAGAAAAAGACAAACAATAAAGATAACCACAAAAATCAGTACAATAGAAAACCAAAAAGAGAGAGAAAAATCAATGAAACCAAAATCTGTTCCTCTGACATCAATAAAATCAAACTGATCAGACTGAACAGGAAAACAAGACACAGATTACCAGTATTATCAGGAATGGAAGAAGATACACTACTATAGGCCCTGTAGGCATTAACAGGGTAATAAGAGAATATCCTGAACAACTTCTGCCAGTAAGTTCTACAATGCATAAAATTAATACTATCATGACCAAGTAGACTTTATCTTGGGAATGCAAGATAAGTTGTTTAATATTTAAAAATCAATGTAATTCAGTATATCAACAGACTGAAGAAGAAAAACTATATGATTATCTCAATAGATGCAGAAGAAACATTTCACAGAAGTCAACATCCATTCATGATAAAAACTCTCAGCAATCTAGAAATAGAGGAAACTTTCTTATCCTAATAAAAGGCATCTACAAAAATCCTACAGTTAATATCATACTTAAAGATAAATGCCTGAATGCTGTCCCCCTAAGATTGTGAACAACGAAAAGATTCAACATAATGCCAATCAAAGTCCCAGTAGGATATTTTGCTAAAACTGACAAACTGATTTTAAAAGCTAAATGGATAGGTAAAAGAATAAAAATACTCAAAATATCAATAATTTGGAAAAGCAGAAAGTTGGAGAATTCACACTACCTGATTTCAATACTTACCATAAAACTATTGGGTTGATCAGAAAGTTCATTCAAATTTGTCCATACTACATCATGGAAAAACCTGAATGAACTTTTTGGCCAACCCAACACATGCAGTACTGGGTGACACTGGCAAAAGGAAAGACACACAGATCAATGGAACAGAAGAGGTGATCCAGCAGCAGACCCATACACGTGGTCAATTAAAGCTTTGAATTGATTTGTGTCCCCCATAAAAAGGTATGTTGAAGTTCCATTCCTCGGTACCTCAGAATATGACCTTATTTGGAGAATGGGTCTTTGCTGATTTAACCAACTTAAGATGACCTCATTAAGGTGAGCCCTAATCCATTATATCTGATGTCTTCTTAAAAAGGGGGAATTTGGGCACAGATATGAGAGAGATGATATGAAGAGATGGAAGAACACCATGTGGAGCACAGACTGGAATTATGGTGCAATAAGCCAAAGGACACCTGGGGTTACTAGAAGCTGGAAGAAACAAGGAAGGATCCTCCCCTACAGGTTTCAGAGTGAGCATGGCCTTGCTGACACCTTGATTTCAGATTCCTGGCCTCCAAAACTGAGACAATATTACGGTTGTTCTAAGTCACTCAGTTTGTGATACTTTATTATGGCAGCCCTAGGAAAGTAATTACTTTTCAACAAAAATACAAATGCAATTCAATGGGGAAAGGACAGTCTTGTCAACAAATGGGCCTAGAAAAATCACTACAAAACTTCTAAAAGAATGGACTTCCCTAAGTAGTCCAGCAGTTGAGAATCCGCCTGCCAATGCAAGAGACACATCAACCCCTGGTCGGAGATGATCCCACATGTCATGGAGCAATTAATCTTGTGCGCCACAGCTGTTGAAGCCTGTGCACCCAGAGCCCACGGTCCGCAACAAGAGACGCCTGTGTGCCGCAACTACAGAAAGTCCACACACAGCTACGAAGACTCAGTGCAGCCAAAAAATTTCTAGAACAGGAGAAAATGTTTGTGATCTTGGTTATGCAAAGATTTCTTAGCTATTACACTAAAAGCATGATATATAAAAGAAAACATTTGATTAAATTAGATTATCAGAAGCCACACATGGTAGAAACTATGTCCATATCACACATTTGATAAAGAACATGTAACCAAAGTATAAGGAATTCTCAAAACTCAGTAAGCTAGAAACAAACAATCCAATTTAAAAAAGAAAATGGGCAAAAGATTTGAACAGGAGCATTACCAAAGATACAAAGATGACAGACATCCAGAAAAGATACACAACACCCACGAGTCATTAAGGAAGGCAAATTAAAACCACAATGAGATTATACCACACACACATTACATAGCTAAATTAAAAAGCAAACCACCACCACCACCTGACAACATCAAGTGCTGATGAGGATTCAGAACAACCAGTGTTCTCACTCATTGCTGGTGGGAATGCAAAATTTTGGAAGAGTGTTTGGCAGATTCTTATAAAGTTAGACATATACTTAACCATATAACCCAACAAACCCATTCCTAGGTATGTTTATCTAAGGGAAATGAAACTTTTGTTTACACAAAAACCTGTGTGAAAAGGTTTGTGGCAGCTGCAACTGCCAGAATCTGAAAACGCAAATATCCTTTAACTGATGAATGGATGGATAAAGAATTGCGGTACATCTATGTAAATAAAAAACTACTGAACACTCAACACAGATGATTTTTTTTTTTAATTTTTACAGTAGGCCCTTGTTGATTACCTAGTTTAAATATAGCAGTGTGTACCCATTAACCTGAGACTCCCAATCTATCCCTATCCTCCAGTCTCCCTCATTCTCTAAATCTACAAGTCTGTTTGTTTTGTAAATAAGTTCATTTTATCATTTTTTTTTAAGATTCTGCACATAAACAATATCATGTATTTGTCTTTCTCCATCTGACCTACTTTACTTAGTAGTATTATCTCCAGGTCCACCCAGGTTGCTGCAAATGGCATTATTTCATTCTTTTTACGGCTGAGGAGTATTCCATTGTGTATATAAACCATGGCTCTATCCATTCGTCTTTCAATGGACATTTAGGTTGCTTCTATGTCTTGGCTACTGTAAATAGTGCTGCTATGAACACTGGGGTGCTCGTATCTTTTCAAATTAAGGTTTTCCTCAGGTATATGCTTCAGGAGTGGGATTGCTAGATCATGAAGTAACTATATTGAGTTTTTTAAGGAACCTCAATACTGTTTTTCCATAGAGGCTGCATCAATTTACATTCCCACCAACAGCGCAGGAGGTTTCCCTTTTCACCACACCCTCTCCAGCATTTATCACTCGCAGCCTTTTTAATGATGGCCATTATGACTGGTCATATCTTTTTTCCTTCTCATTGTATTCATGGGATTCTATAAGGCAAGAATACTGAAGTGGTGTGCCATTCCTTTCTCCAGTGGACCATGTTTTGTCAGGCTCTGACTAGAAGGGACATATCCTTCAGCCACTCCAGGCAGCCAGACGACATGCCGGTGCCCTGGTTGCCCCACTGCTGGTTCTCGTTGAGGATGCAACCTTCACCAGGTGTTGGCCAACATGCCGCCCGGGTATCCAGTGGTCATGCACAGAGGTGAGAGTTGGACTATAAAGAAGGCTGAGCACTGAAGAATCGATGCTTTTGAACTCTTGAGAGTCCCTTAGACTGCAAGGAGATCCAACCAGTCCATCCTAAAGGAGATCAGTCCTAAATATTCATTGGAAGGACTGATGCTGAAACTGAAGCTTCAATACTTTGGCCACCAGATGCAAAGAGCTGACTCTTTGGAAAAGACCCTGATGCTGGGAAGATTGAGGGCAGGAGGAGAAGGGAATGACAGAGGATGAGATGGTTGGATGGCACCACTGAGTCGATGGACAGGAGTTTGAGCAAACTCTGGGAGTTGGTGAAGGACAGGGAAGCCTGGAGTGCTGCAGTCCCTGGAGTCGCAAAGAGTCGGACACGACTGAGCGACTGAACTGAACAGGTTCACTGGAAGCAGAAGCCTGGGGCAGGTGCTGGGAAAGGACCAGCTCCAGTTCAGCGGCATCACTGACTCAATGGACGTGAACTTGAGCAAACTCCAGGAGAGAGTGAAGGACAGGCAAGCCTGGTGTGCTGCAGTTCATGGGGGTGCAGAGAGACACAACTTAGCGACTGAACAATTCTGACTGGTGTGAAGTGATACCTCACTGTAGTTTTGATTTGCATTTCTCTAATAATTAGTGATGTTGAGCATCTTTTCAGGTGCCTACTGATCATCTGTCTGTCTTCTTTGGAGAAATATCTATTTAGGTATTTTGCACATTTTTGACTGGGTTTTTGTTGCTGTTGTTGTTGTTGTTATGGAGTTGTATGAGCTGTTTGCATATTTTGGAAAAAATTAAGCTCTTTTCAGTCACACCATTTGCAAATATTTTCTCCCATTCCGTAGGTTGTCTTTTCATTTTATTTAGGATGTCCTTTACTGCGCAAAAGCTTGTAAGTTTCGTGAGGTCTCATTTGTTCATTTTTACTTTTATTTCTTTTGCCTCGGGAGCTAATAAAACATTGGTACAGTTTATTAGAGAGCTTTAATTTTTAATGGTGAGGGTGGAAGTCTAACCAGGAACAGAAGAAAAATGGAGTAGATCATGAAGATGTGATTTCAGCCATTTAAAATGTATTTAACACATACACATCGAAGGTAACATAAAAAGAATATGCCTGGGTTAAGTGGCAGGAGTATGGGACTTACTCATTTTGATTTTAAATGTTCTCTTTTTGGAAAAAGTACAGAGGTATTGTGTTTAAAAATAATTACACCACATCAAAACATCTGTACACAATGTTTGTACACAAACATTTGTACATTTGAACATTTGTACACAAATGTTCACAACAGCATTATTTATAATAGTCCAGAAGTGGCAACAATTCAAACGCCCATCAAGTGATGAATGGATGAACAAAATGTGGTATACCAGTACACTGGAATCAAGCACTGACATGTGCTGACGTGGAGGAGCTCGCCAGGCTCCTCTGTCCCTGGGATTTCCCAGAGAAGAACACTAGAGTGGGCGGCCATGTCCTCCTCCAGGCGCTCCTTCTGATTCAGGGATTGAATCTGGGTCTCCTGTGAGCCACCTGGGAAGCCCTGATATATCTATGCATTGGAATACATTACTCTTCCTAAAAACGAATCACGTATTGACACATGTGCCAACATGGCTGAGCCTTGAAAACATGCTCAGTGAGAGCAGTCGGTCACAAAGGACCACACAGCATGTAATTCTATTTATATAAACTGCTCAGAAGAGGCAAACCCAGAGACAGAAGGTAGATTAGTGGCTGCAGGGGCTGGAGGGAGGGGGAAACAGGATATTACTGCTAGTGGATATGCAGTTTCTTTTGGGGTGATAAAGTATTCTGGAATTAGTAATGGTTACACAACAGTGAATACACTGAAAACCTCTAAATTGTATACTTTAAAAGGGTAACTTCCATGGTACATGAATTATATCTCAATTTGAAAAGACTACAGTTTAAGTACAGAACACTGAGGAATAAGAATGTGTTCTCCTTGTGTTTCCTGAGGTCCGCAAATGAAGCCTGAACTTACACCAGCTATGCAGTTTCTTATCTTGCCTTCCTCCTCCGCCTTCCCTCTCGATATTACTTATCACCTCAAGTATCCATCTCCAATGTTAATACAAAACCAAAGAAAGCAAATGTGAAAAAAAGGTGCAAACTATTAGATATAGTTTATCTGTAACCATGAAAAGAATCCTTTTCTTTCTCATTTATAACTAAAGTGAAAGTGAAGTCACTCAGTCGTGTCCGACTCTTTGTGACCCCATGGACTGTAGCCCACTGGGCTCCTCCATCCATGGAATTTTCTAGGCAAGAATACTGGAGTGGGTTGCCATTTCCTTCTCCAGGGGATCTTCCCAACCCAGGGATCGAACCCGGGTCTCCTGCATTGTGGGCAGAAGATTTACTGTCTGAGCCACCAGGGAATCCCAATTATAACTAACACTTCACTAAAACTGCTCAGCATGAATCTCACTTCTTAGCAGCAGGTGTGAAGTCAGGAACTCCCTGAGCTGCTAAAAGGTAAAGTCCGTCATTTTTCAAGTTACTGTAACAAGACTTCCCTCAAAGGTCTAAGTAATCACTGGAAAAAGAACTGACAACACTTAGAAACCAGATTTTCAAGGTTATTTTATTTTTGTTTTTTAAGGCTAAACAGAATCCCCAGGTATCTGCCTTCACATCCACTACAGTGATGTGAAACACTTTCCCTAAAGCAAAAGCTACTAAAAGCAGTTTAAAGGAAAAGAGAAGCTTATAAACCAGGAGACCAGAAAAGTACATCAATTTGCAAGACAGGCTCTAAGGGGGAAGAATGCTATTTCTGAATCTAGTTGTACAGAAATGCCCCCTGTCCCCTGTTTTCTCCACAGCCTGGACGTTTACTTGGTCTCCTGCGACACTTGAGCTAAGGTCAGGGAGGACAGGGGCTGTCAGGGCCAGCAGCTCAGGTGCGCTTCTTCCCAACACTCTGGGCACTTCGCTCTTTTCCACTGAGAACATGAAGGACAGACTTAAGTGGTAGCGGGACAAATGTAAGCCACAGGTCAGAAGACAATCTCAGAGCATAAACACAGTCACTGGTTTATATTCTGGGAAGGGAAGTTTGGGTTAGGGTTAGGGTTAGCTCTCCTCTGAGCTTTGTAATTATACTAACACAATGACATTAACAGAAATCAAAATTTAAAAAATTCTGCCACAAGTTTGCCAATTCAGTAAGTCACATTTTCTTCCTTCCTCTCCTCACTTCTGTTTTTTTTCTACACATACACAGTCCTCTTATATTTTAGATTTTGAAATATTTTTCTCTACTGAACATTAAATTATCATTTCCCCAGTAATTATGCAGTCTTTGTTCTGTAATTTACTAATGTAGTCATCTTTTGATACAATATTTAGGCACCCAACAGCAATTTTTGTACTAATAACAGTGTTGTGAGAAACTTGACCTTCAAAGATTTTTTTAAATGAAGTTAATGCATCTGTTATTCTCCAATTAAAAATAAAAATAAAATAATAAAATGTATGTGTTGTGCTTAGTCGCTCAGTCCTGTCTGACTCTCTGTGATCCCATGGACTGTAGCCCCCCAAGCTTCTCTGTCCATGGGGATTCTCAAGGCAAGAAAACTGGAGTGGGTTGCCATGCCCTAAAAAAATGTGTCTTTTCTACTTTATAGTGTCAGTTTTGTAAAACAGAAATAAGGACTAGATTAAGAATTATTGGCTAGAGTTTAACATGATGCCACTTGAAGCAAGGTAATTAACCTAATGACCCCTAAAGTGAACCTAAAATTGTATAACATTATAATAACAGCACAGTGGAAAATTACTATTTTAATAGTTGGCTCCAGAATGCTTCCCAGAGACAAGGTTTACCTCTGTTTGGGAAAATATTCTGATAAGCTCCTTAAAGGTGGAAGGTAAACCCTGAAGATGCAGATTAGAAAAGGAGAGATCTATCAATTGCCTAGCAAAGAAAATTAATGGAAATTTGGAGGTAGGGGAGAAGAGAAAACAGGGGTTACAGAGGGGAAGGGACAGAGTCCAGGAATGGGTAGGAGCTGCCTCCTTCAGGACAGAGCGGCCCACAGGGCGGCAGCACGCGGCACGTCTGGAAGCAGCGCAGCCCTGGGGTGGACCAAACGCCTCTTAAGGAAAGGGCAATCCAAAATCCAATTTCAGTTAGGTCTTAATTGCAAGGTATTGTCCCTTTGTGTTCCATACCTTCAGTAAAGCCTGCTCTACTCATAAGATCCTTAACTGTGCGGGAAATCAAAGAAAGGTCTGGAAGTAGGGACAATAATGAAAACCTGGTGAAGGGTGCTGGCCTTCTCACATAACAAGGGGTACAGGACTTACGTCCATTTTATTGACACTTCAAGATAAGTGATTTAGACTGATAATGTACGTAATGCAAGTTTTATTGGCTTATTTCTTTGGCATATAAAGTAACTACTTTTATATAACTTTTATTTCTGTAAAAACACAAGCGACACTTCAGCAATACTACATAGTTCCCTGACTCTACAGTATTGTGACCTCACCGTAAATGAGCGCCATCAGTGGTTCTCGAACTGCAGAGCATACTGGGGTCACCTGGAGGGCTTCCTGCAGTGTGGGAGACCCAGGTTCAATCCCAGGGTCAGGAAGATCCCCTGGAGGAGGGCATGGCAACCCATTCCAGTGTTCTTGCCTGGAGAATTCCATGGAAAGAGGAGCCTGGTGGGCTACAGTCCATGGGGTCACAGAGAGTTGGACACGACTGACTATCACTTCAGAAGGCTTCTTACGACCCAGGTCGCTGAGGCCAACTCCCAGAACTTTGATTCTGCAGATCTGGGTAGGGCTTGAGAAGCTGCTGGGTGATACTGATGCTGCTGGTCCAGGAAATACACTGTGAGAATCGCTGAAGTCCACCTGTTACAGTTTTTTTGAATTTTAGTTCAGATGTGCCTCCTCTAATGTGTTCCCTTCCACCTTCCATGCCCCCTTCCTTCTTTCTCCGACAGAATTAATCACTGTATATACTACTGTTGTTGTTGTTTCAGTCACTAAGTCAAATTGGACTCTTTTCGGGATCCCATGGACTGTGTAGCCCAGCAGGCTCCTCTGTCCACGGGATTTCCCAGGCAAGAATACTGGAGTGGGTTCCCATTTCCTTCTCCAGGGGGTCTTCCCCACACAGGGATGGAACCCGAGTCCCCTACAGTGGCAGGCGGACCCTTCACCACTGAGCCACCTGGGAGGCCCCCAGCCTACTGCCTCTTATTTCATACTGCAGGTGCGTTGTGACTTCTGGATGTACTGCCCATCTGATGTAGGACAGAGCCCAGCGCCTGACCTGTGGCAGGGAGTGGACTGTTCGATGAATGGAGGCGACACTAAACTCCTGGAAGATTCCTCACAAACAAGTTCCTTTTTAAGTTCTTGGGCTTGGCCCTTTCTGCTCCTGCTGCTTGTAACGCCTCCACTTCATCTGACTTTTCATTACTCAGGCTCTTCTCAGGCATTTCCTCCTCCAGGAAGCTTCCACCACCGACCTTGCTTCTGGTCTGTGTCAGATGCCCCTATTTTTCTCTAATGTAACCTATCTATATTATATTTATCTTAATAATAGCCACCATTCACTGCAAGCTTTCTAATCCAATAAGCAAGGTTGGATTAAAACCTTTAGAGGCTCTTAGGTCCAGCAATTCCCACTTCTGGGAATTTATCCTATACTTAAGAAACGTGACTTATACAAGGTAACTCCCTATAGCACAGTTTGTGGCAACAAAACTTTAGGTGGTAAAATATTAGAAAACCTAAATTTCCATCAGCAGGGGATCAATTAAATAGTTAAATAAACTAATACATCTATATAATGAAATAGTGTGCAGCTATGAAAAGGATGGGTTAGCTATCTGTGCAATGATAGGGAATGATCTCTGAGATACATTGCAAAATGAATAAATCAAGCAGAAAAACAGTGAGAGGAACGGTAAATAGTTGTGCAGAAAAAGGGAGGAAATTTTCACATAAATACAAGGCTATAAGTGAGAGGAACTAAGTAGCAGATTTTTTTTACTTAGTAACCTTTTGTACTTTTGAATTCTGAACCATTTTAATGTGTTACCTATTTAAACAAATAGGGCTAAACATAAAAAAAAAAAAAAGACCTTCAGATAGCCATAGAATAAAAAAGACTGGGGTGCTCCCTATTTAATTCAACACAAAAAATGAGTATGAGGAAGTTCAACAATACTCACAATCTTTTCCAAGATGATTTTTGCTATATTAAATGAAATGCCCAGGGTCAAGTTCTTTCCATTTTCTCTGTTTTGTCTCTGCTTTATTAGTGCTCAGCTTAGGCCTGGTGTACTAAAGGGTAACCCCAACACTGCTGCTGGGCATTAGATCCACAAAGACATTTCAGTTCTTACCACATGTGATCTCTTAGTAGCAGTAGCATGCCTTGCAGTAACCTCTTCCTTCTTCCTGAAGCACTCACTTTCCAGGGTCAGTGTCATAACCTCAGGGCTTCCTCTGGTCCTTGCAGCTCTCCTTAAGTCTCCTTCCCCAGTTTCACCTCCTCTGCTACTTCTTAAGGTGCCTTAATGGTTGGTCCTAAACCCTCCCTGGTTCCCTGCACCCTGGTTTACTCTTGGCTTCATTTAACATCTACAGACAGATGATGCCAATTTATATCCCCAGGACACCTTCTCTCTGAACTTCAGGCTGGCATGTCCAGCTGCCCACTGGGTCAGTCCTCCACATCCTTCAAATTTACTACACTCCAGAACTAAGTTGTCAGCTCCCTTGGAAACCCTGCCTCAGGAAGCTGGCATCACTGCATAGCCACCACTCCTTTCTCCAGCTGGACCTGGGCATCGAGGTCCATGGAGTCCCGGTCTCCCCACCTCCACCTCTAAGGCCTTTCCTGATGTTTTCTGAAGCTTCCTTTTTCTCTTCAACCTGCTGCTGCTTTTCAGTTGGGGCTGTGGTCATTTCTCCCTGTCACAGTTACTGTAAGACTCCCACAGGATCTCTCTCTCTAGTCTTGCCCCCTGCCCTCCACACCCCATCTACTCTCTACCTTGCACAGAAATCCTTTTAAATGCAACAATTTCCTTCTCTCCTTTAAAACTCTTTCTTCCCTCGAATTTTTGGGGAAAACCCCACATTTGTTAACTGGCTTATGAGACTGCATGACCTAGTGGTCCCCGCTGACCATGCCAGCCTCAGCTCTCAGCCCTTGACACTCGTGTGATGCTCTGGCCACAGCACCCTTCTTTCAGACCTCAGAACCCACCACTTTCTCCTAGGGCAGGCTGCTAAATGAAGCAAGTACCAAAATACGGAAAGAAAGCCACAAGACTTGAGCCCCATCGAACATCATAGTAAAGTGGCTTGTGGCGCTAATCTAGAACCGCTCCCCCCTTCTAAGTCACCCCAATCATGCTTGTTGAAAATACATTTACTATTCACACTATTCTTCATCTGCCTAGTGAATAAAGACATCCAAACTTCTCAGCTGCCTCCTCCTAAACTGGCATTAGCAAAAGAGCAAAACGACCTAGGAACCAACCCCATTCTGCGCTCCACTCCCACAGGCTTACAGCTGGGCTGCTTCCTCATCCCTGAGTCAATATTTTCTTTGTGACCACAGTTAGTGTTCCTTTAGGCAAGATTCAGGCCTGACTGCGCAAGGTAGAGATCAGACTGACACAGAAGAGGGAAGCAGGATCCTCCCTCCAGAACTCCGCAAGCCTAGGCACACCGTCCCTTTCCTGCACAGCAGCACCAGGTACCTGAGGCTCTCCTGTGCTGACGCCACAGCAGGCCCACTCTCTCCAGGTCCTCCTGTAAACTAACCACCCAGGGTTATCTGGGCACTTCCCTGGGTACCTCCCAGGATCATTCCCCTAAGACTTACGGCCTGGAAGCACCTGGACTGTGGCAAGGAAAAGAGAAGCAAGGTAGTGCATGGATCTTGTCAGTCCCACCACCAGGGCTGGGGAGCAACACCTGCCTTAGAAGTAAAATGAAGTAAATTAACGGGTAGCTAACCTTAACTCAACATTCAGGTAGCTCTAGAAATATGTAGACAAGAGTTTTTGAGAAAAATAAAGCTCCTTGAGGGCTGACTGGCAAAAAAAAAAAAAAGAGGGGACACAAAAAAATTTTAAGCTTTATATTAACATAGAAGCTTAGGGCACTTAAAAGGAACAAATCATAAATATAGTTAACGAAATCTCTATTCCTCATATAATCAAACCACAGAATTCAAATAACTAAGTCACTTATTTAGCCATACCACCTATATCATTACTGGGAATTTTTCATTTGCAGAGATGAAAATACCTCCCTACTAACTTTAAAGTATGGTAATCCAGTCCTAGGTACTTTGTGGCAGTCAGGAGATGGAGGTCATTAGAGGGGAGAGAGAATGAAAGAAAGAAAAATAACATTTGTTAGCATTTACCCAAACTAGCTAAGCACTCTTCATTTTAAACTTGAGGAAAGCGGGGCTCTGAGAGGTTAAGCATCTTGCATCAATCACCAGTGAGTCAGAAGTGACTCCTAAGTGGTCCCTCTCTACCACACCGACTAGCACAGCCGAGTCGTCAGTTCTTGTTCTGGGAAGACCTTGAAGCCACTTGTGTGCGTGTAAGAACGTGCACCTTGACTTGGGCATAGAGCCCAGGGGAAGCCCAGGCAGGGTCAAAACATGACATTTGCTGAACTGTACTAAGAAACATAAAGTTCTTTTTTCAAAGCTTTTTTTGTTTTGGTTGCACCATGCAGCCTGTGGGATTTAGTTCCCCGACCAGGAATCGAATCCATAACCCCTACAGGGGAAGCATGGAGTCTTAATCAGTGAACCACAGGGGAGCCCTGAGAAACAGAAATTTTTGTGACAATTCCAAATTCAATACAAATTAGGAGAGAATCCCTATACTACAATCTGCACCTACATTTAGAGATCATTAGCTTCTTTAGTACCGGGTGTGGGACAAACACTCTTAAAACAGGGTCACAGAAGATGCAGTTAGAAGAATCCTTTGCGTTCATCTCCCTCTTTTTTCAAAAGAAAGAAACTGCGGCCAAAGAGGCCAAAAGACTAATTTAAAGCTATACAGTAGAGACACAGCTGGACCAGAAGCTAAATCTTCTATTTCTGCTACCCCACCTCAAACTGAATAAAAAACTTGGGAACAACTTAGGAACAGGCAAAATGGATTACACTCAGATCAGCAGCAGCATCATCGGAAATTCTGGGAAAGATGTCAGAGGAAGCTGTCATCCTGCTGTTGTAAAACATCAGAGTTAGGCAGACCATACCTGTCCTGCCTTTAATGGCCTGCCTTCCATTAAATAATTTGCAATGTTTTGGGCAGCTCTTTATATCGCATACTTAACAGTGCCGATTTCATCCACCAGGTCCACATACTAACTCCTACATCATAGGAAGTGACACGACCATGTTGAGCCGACACTGAAACTGAAACTGACATGACACTGGCCTTGTCCAGCTCTAGGCAAGTCCTCCTCAGGCTCTGCCCACGCTCCTCTTGTCATGACCAGGAAACGAGCTACGCGAGTTACTTATCTTCCCTGTTGCTCAGCAGCTTCATTCCTCTCCAGCTGACCTGGCGGATGCTTCCTCAGAGCTTTCAAGCCTTTCCCATGTTTCTCCAGGCCCACCAACTCTCCCTGCTGCCAGCGTTCCCAGCTCATGGCCTGGCTGCCAGCTTCACAGAGCTGTGGTCACTAGGCTTAGCTCCTCAGCGTCCTCCTTCACGCAGTCAACACTGCTCCGTCTTTTCACCTTTTCCTCTTTCACTCGTCCTCTCCTCTTGGGGGAAGAAGTAGCTTCCCTCTCTTCCCGGGTTAACTCCTCCACCCACAAGACCTTTCAGTCCACCTCCTTGACAGCATCTTCAATCTCTTCCTCCTCTCCACTGGCTTCACGTCTGGTGCACACAGTACTCAGATCTCCTGTATCCTTAAGTAGAACAAACCACAACAAAGCCGCTCTCCCTGGACCCACCAAGTCTCCTACTTCTCTCTTTTTCCCTGCCTCACTGCCATAGTTTCAAAGGCAGACTAGAATTCTGCTCCCTCACCAGTCAGCCCATACTTGAAGCTTCTCCTCATACCACCTAGACTTTCTAAGGTTTCCAGTGGTTTCCTTGTCACCATATGGAATCCTCTTCCTTTGGCCTCATTTCCTTAAACTCCCTGCAGGATTTGAATCTGCTGACTTACATGGGTTCCTTGAAGCTGCTCTCCTAGGACACTGACTACACGGGTTCTTCTTCTCTACTTGCTCCTAGGCAGGCTCCTCTTCTTCCTCCAGACTCCCCCAAAACATTCCCCAAATTGGTCTTCTCTTTTTTAATCCACTCCTAATGGATTACTACTGGGGAATCCATTTCTGTCCCTTTTGGGGATTCAGCTCTCACTGCCATACAGATAAGCTATAAATCTCTATCTGTAGTCATGACGAGTCCTGCTATCTCCAACTTTCTGCTGTTGGATGACTTCAGTTGACTTATCCCATAACACATCAAATCTGTACTTCTCACACAAATCTATTTTTATTCCATCCCAGATGATTCTTTCGATTTTCTCTATTTCTTCTTCAGGACACTCATATTCTAACTTTAGGGTAATTTCTGGCTCCTATGTTTCTTTTGTTCCCAACACTGACTGAGTTGCAAAGTCTATTGATTTTATCTTTAAAATATTTCTAGGCATCTCTTTCCACTGCCATGACCAAGACCTGGCCACTTTTCAGAGCCACTGTAAAAGTCTCCTAACAGGTTTCTGCGCCTCCAGACTCTCTCTCCATCCATTCATGTTAAACAAACACTAGACTAATATTTCCTGAAGCACAGCCCCAATTATCTGGTTCTCTCCTCATATTCTTCAGTGCTCCCCAATCCACCTGTTGGCTCGGCTCTTGTTTTCCCTTCACATACCCTCCCTGCTAGTATCCATAGTGCTTCCTCTGCTTAGAAAGCCACCTCCCATTTCCAAATGTCCACAGTCTACCAGTCTTACAGTGCTCAGCTTAAATGATACTCCTGTGAAACTTTCCCTAGTCCTTTCTCTCAATATTTATGTTTTGTGTTGAGGAACTATTCATTCATTCAACATACATTTACTGAGTGCCGACTATGTGCCAGGCAGTGTTCTAAGGGATGAGCAATGATCAAAACCAATGAAAGTCTCTTTTTTTCAGGGTCTGGCATTCTAGAGGGGAAACAGGTGATTAAAAAAATAAGAAACCACTGGACTTCCCTGGTGGTACAGTGGTTGAGAATTCGCCTGCCAATGCAAGGCACACGGGTTCAATCCCTGGCCCGAGAAGATTCTACAAGCCTCAGAGCAACTAAGCCCATGCGGCACATCTATTGAAGCCCCCGCACCTTAGAGCTTGTGTTCCCCAAAAGAGAAGCCACAGCCATGAGAAGCCTGCATACCACTATGAAGACAGCTCCCACTCGCTTTAACTAGAGAAAGCCTGCACAGCAAACAAGAGCCAGTGAAACCAAAAATAAATAATTAAAAAAAAAAAGAAACCACACTGAATGCCAGGTGATGAGCATCACTACAGAGGAAAATGAATCAGGAAAGGGACCAGGCAATTTCAAGAAGTTGCTACTTTGAAGCAGGTGTTCAGGGAAGGCTCAATGAGAAGGTGACGTGAAGAACGGAAGGCGCTGGGTGAAGCAGGGGTGTGGGGCGGAGACAACAGGAAACCAGGCTGGCACTGTGGGGAAAGGCAAGACGAGTCTGTTCTAGAGCAATCTCTAGGGCCCAGAGTCTGGAGACTTAGATTTCAATCACAGAATCATTATCTCAGAGTTGAGGAGAACTTTACAGATCATTTAGTACAACTACCCATTAGATTATTAAACACCTTTATTACATCTCTCAGGTATCCATCTTGTCACAGCTTCCTCACCTTAAGTGGGCATAATACTAATATACAGGATGGTTGTGAAGACTGAGTTAATATATATAAAATTCTTAGAACTATGCCAAGTCTATGGTAAACACCCAATAAACACTAGCTATTATTGAGTGGTAACAGTAGGAGTAACCACCCTAATTTTAGAGATGAGCAAAATGAGGCATTGGGAAGTTATATTACTTGTGTTAAGTTTTCAAAGTTTAAAGTGGTAGAGCCAGAATTTGAACTTTATTGTAGGTGCTAATTAATTACTACATCCTACTAACTTCAAAAGTGGAACAAAAGGTGGTATTTGGACTTTAACCCTATAACCTCAAGTCACACAAATTAAGGATATTTACAAATGAAACTCAAACACAAGAAGAGGGAAATCATCTGTTGCTGCATGTCTTTAGAATATTAGCTGGGAGGCTAACTAGATATCGAGAAGGCCAGAAGAGTTGTATGATTTTGTTAAGGAAAAAAAAAATCTATTAGCCCTATTTGGAAATCAAGCCTTGCCCAAGAATAAGCCTGCTGATAACTGGGTTGGTGCTTTCAATCTCATTTTTCATGTTACTCTTACTGGTAAATGTACGTAATGATTCCAAAGACATTAACTTCCAAAACCAATTTACAACATTAGCATAAAAAAAAAACACATCACAAACAATTAGAAAAAGCAGAGATGTGTTTATAACTGGAAAAGAAGCATAATATTAGAAGTGAAAACACAGTTATCACCTAACAGTACCTACGGAAAAGAGGTGAATGTCTCTCTTCTAAACTGTGAGCATAAATTACAAGCCTAAATGTTCAAAAAGGGGAGGTGATTATGCGTGTACTATTTCAAACAATGGTGTCTTCAAAAATCAGTTCTTAAACCACACTGATGGCCACTCACTACTTCAGTCTCACTGTGCTGCTGGGAGTATGAACAACTCCCACGTGCTGAACAACATCCTGTGAGGTAGTCACACCACAAACATTTAATGACCACTGTTCCAGAAGAGAGGAGGTGGTGAAAAACACAAAGCCCTGCTTTCACAGCGCTGACACTGTACGCAGGTATAAGGAAGAAATTAAGGCTCAGTTGCCAGACCTGTCAGACTCTAAAGCCTACACCGCATGTTTCAACTGTATCATCTCACACTGGCGAGATGCACCTTCTCCTAAAAATCCACACCTGACCATGCAGTCCTGACACCACTGTCTGCAGCTTAGGCTTCCTCTCTGTTGGCAGTCCGGTGTCACCTTCTCAGTGAGCTGTTCCTCCCCCACTCCCAAAAGCAAAGACTGCTTGGTCAAGGGTTAACATATATTGACATGTATGAAATTCTTTTTCTCCCTCATTAACTCCTAAACTCTCTCAGGACAAGAACTATATCTCAGCCTCTTTTTAAGTCTAGAAGATGGTCCATACAATAGGCATTCAATCAAGGGCAGAGTGGAGTTCATGAGAACAATTTCAATAGAGTCAACAGTGGAGGCCAGCCTGCAAGGAACTAAGGACTAAAGGGAAGAGAAGGACATAGAGTTTGTTTGTTTGTTTGTTTTTAAGAACAAATGTAGAAAGGAAACAGATGGAGAAAGACAGCACTGTGAAGTAACGTGGCCCAGTTAAGGTGGCTTATTTTGTTTTTTAAGAATGAGAAAGATTTGAATGAATGTGTTGGTAGGGTAGTACAACGCAGTACAAAGAGCAAGGTGTCAGCATTAGAGACCTGAATTTGCATCTGGCCCTGTCACTACATCTGTAGACTACTTAAGCTCTGTATTTACACACATACAAAATGACAGTGGTAACACCCGCACCTCACTGTGAAGGTCACAGCACTAAGCAAACAGGAGACATTCAATAAGTGGTGCTAATCACTATGACCCTATGTGGAAGCCTGGACTCTGGTGTTCTAAACCTCCCACGTAGTCTGTGCTTTCGCCCAGATTTCCTGTCTCACTCTACGTGTAATATGCGAAGCAAAGAAACAGGGTCCTGGTTTCTCCTGTGAGCCACCCTCCATGCTATTCCACTTCCTCGTGACAGACTGCATGAGCTCCTGAATGGCTGCTGTGGGAAATCAGTGATGTCACCAGCTAAGGAAGAGAGACAAACTGCAGAATAAGCAGATGACACTGGCTTTAAATTATCAAATGTACCAGATTTTGAGCTCCTGCCAAAACATTCATTGAGAACTGGGAAAAGGGAAACCAAAAACACAAGCACACAGAACATTGTTTAAGTTTCAAAGCCATCAAGGGGTCCCCAGCATCCACTCTGGGCACAGAGAGAAGGCAGTATGATAAAACATCATCCCTGAGGTCCTTTCTCAGCATTTTACTCTGATGTCAGATTCATTATAAGTTCCCCAAATCACAAGATTAGTATTTAAACAATTTTTGTTCACAGTCATTTATTTATTTTGTCATGCCACGCAGTTTGGGGGATTTTAGTTCCTTCACCAGGGACTGAACTCCAGCCCTCAGCAACGAGAGAGTGGAGTCCTAACCACTGGATGGCCAGAGAAGTCCCCACAGCCATTTAAAGTTAATGCTCATGGATTGTGTTCACCTGTTACCTATATCTGGCCAAGAGCAGCACCCTACCTCAGCCCTCTCTCCCAGATCTCACAGCCCCCTGCTTAACAAGGTATATGGAAGTGGGCCAAAGCCCAGGTTAATGTAATAAGGAATGAGGAAAAGGCTACAGGCACCCGGGATTATCAAAATACAGGGAAGATGTCTTTTATTACAATCAATTACCAGCTAATCAAGGACTACAGAAATAAACATGTAAAACAAGAAAATACAACTATCATTTAGAGTTCCAAGACAACTGGAAGATGGAAAAGAGATGAGGAGGAAAAACAGCAGGAAATACATGTGTTATCTACAAACTTAATCACAAACACTCACAAAAGCTTCAAGTAACCAAGCGGAGGCTGAAAATTCAGTTTTTGTGAAACAGGGTCTGATTAGGAACTTGAATTTACCACGGATGAATAAGAAAGAAGGGTAAAGAATATTCCAGACAGCTCTAAACATCTCACCAGAAAAAAAAAAAAAAAAGGCCAGAAACCCACCACAAATCACATAGGCAGCACAAGACTGGAAAACAAGGTAACAGTCATTCGTCACGGAAAAGAAACTTCAAATCATCCTTCCCCCCATATAAAAAGCATCTTGAATCATTATTCCATGAGAATAATTTTCAGAACTCCAATCCTAACCACACAGGCTGATCCTGGATAATACGCGCCTCAGTTTCTCCAGAGTTCAGATCAGATCAGATCAGTTGCTCAGTCGTGTCCGACTCTTTGCGACCCCATGAATCGCAGCACGCCAGGCCTCCCTGTCCATCACCAACTCCCAACACATAATAAATACAGTGAGTTCTGAGTCTGACCAGAATCTAAGCCTGTGTTCTGACCCCAGACCTGAATCTTCAACGTCAAGTTCCAAGTCACACCTGAGGAAGACTTTGCTGCGGTAAATGTATCCGAGGCTGCCGTTCCTTCAAAGAAAAGGGCCCCGGCGTGAGGTGCGGTTTCTGTAAACTGCTCCCAGCGGCGGGAGGGGATGTATTCGGCCTCGAGCCCCCAGGGCGCTTCAGCTCGGACGCCGGGGACCCCCACCTCTCGCTGAGCCGGCTGAGGTCGGGGGTTCCCGACCCTGGGAGGCCACCCCCGCCCCGAGCACCGCCCTCGCCTCGCAGGCCCCGCACCCGACCTCACCAAGCCCGCGACTGGAGACCGCCGGCCTAGACCCCCACCCCGTGCGCCTGACGAGCGAGGGCCCGGCCGGCCCGCGGCAGCGCCTCCCGGCTTCTCTGCCCGTCAGTCTGCCAGTCCGTGCGTCAGTCGGTCTCTCCATATTCCCCGCGTCTCCACCGGGGTGCATGTGTGGGCTCCGGGCCTCGCAGACCCAGAGGGTCGCCACCAGCCTCTCGCTCGGCACTCACCTGCCCGGCGGGGGTTGTCCAGCTGCCTCACCGCCGCGCGCCGTCGCCTCCACGGTGCCAACCCTGCACTGGCTAGCGCGGCTCGGCCCCTGTCAGCGCTTGGCTGCGCCACCACGCACGCGCGCGGGGCCGAGCGGACGGTCGCGGGGCATTCTGGGAGCTGTAGTCTTTTGGGTCCGCCGGGCGGGAGCGGCGGCGGGGTCTGCGAGCCTCTGGACCGGGCACACCAAGCTCTTTTCGAAGCCGACCCTGCGTCTTCCAGCGGGCGGCAGGGGTGGGAGGTGTGACCTTCAAAGCCCAGTTTTGGCTTGGCGAGGCCCACTTGGCCTCCCGTCTGCACTGCAGCCCGAGGATTTAGGGGAATATTGGGGTGGGTCTGTGGTCAGGCTGTGGGACACACGCTCCAGGGCTGTGGAAAGGAGCGGCTTACTTGATATTCATTTTCTAAATATTTAAGTGCCTTCTTTATGGGTGTACAAACACCCTGCTTATTTAACTTATATGCAGAGTAGTACATCATGATAAATGCTAGGCTGGAGGAAGCACAAGCTGAAATCAAGATTGCTGGGAGAAATATCAATAACCTCAGATATGCAGATGACACCACCCTTATGGCAGAAAGTGAAAAAGAACTTAAGAGCCTCTTGAGGAAAGTGAAAGAGGAGAGTGAAAAAGTTGGCTTAAAGCTCAACATTCAGAAAACTAAGATCATGGGATCTGGTCCCATCAGATCAGATCAGATCAGATCAGTGGCTCAGTCATGCCCAACTCTTTGCGACCCCATAAATCGCAGCACGCCAGGCCTCCCTGTCCATCACCAACTCCCGGAGTTCACTCCGACTCACGTCCATCGAGTCAGTGATGCCATCCAGCCATCTCATCGTCTGTCGTCCCCTTCTCCTCCTGACCCCAATCCCTCCCAGCATCAGTCTTTTCCAATGAGTCAGCTCTTCGCATGAGGTGGCCAAAGTACTGGAGTTTCAGCTTTAGCATCATTCCTTCCAAAGAAATCCCAGGGCTGATCTCCTTCAGAATGGACTGGTTGGATCTCCTTGCAGTCCAAGGGACTCTCAAGAGTCTTCTCCAGCACCACAGTTCAAAAGCATCAATTCTTCGGCGCTCAGCCTTCTTCACAGTCCAACTCTCACATCCATACATGACCACAGGAAAAACCATAGCCTTGACTAGACGAACCTTTGTTGGCAAAGTAATGTCTCTGCTTTTGAATATGCTATCTAGGTCGGTCATAACTTTCCTTCCAAGGAGTAAGCATCTTTTAATTTCATGGCTGCAGTCACCATCTGCAGTGATTTTGGAGCCCAGAAAAATAGTCTGACACTGTTCCCACTCTTTCTCCATCTATTTCCCATGAAGTGGTGGGACTGGATGCCATGATCTTCGTTTTCTGAATGTTGAGCTTTAAGCCAACTTTTTCACTCTCCACTTTCACTCTCATCAAGAGGCTTTTTAGTTCCTCTTCACTTTCTGCCATAAGGGTGGTGTCATCTGCATATCTGAGGTTATTGATATTTCTCCCGGCAGTCTTGATTTCAGCTTGTGTTTATTCCAGTCCAGCATTTCTCATGATGTACTCTGCATATAAGTTAAATAAACAGGGTGACAATATACAGCCTTGACGAACTCCTTTTCCTATTTGGAACCAGTCTGTTGTCCCATGTCCAGTTCTAACTGTTGCTTCCTGACCTGCATACAAATTTCTCAAGAGGCGGATCAGGTGGTCTGGTATTCCCATCTCTTTCAGAATTTTCCACAGTTTCTTGTGATCCACATAGTCAAAGGCTTTGGCATAGTCAATAAAGCAGAAATAGATGTTTTTCTGGAACTCTCTTGCTTTTTCGATGATCCAGCGGATGTTGGCAATTTGATCTCTGGTTCCTCTGCCTTTTCTAAAACCAGCTTGAACATCAGGAAGTTCACGGTTCACATATTGCTGAAGCCTGGCTTGGAGAATTTTGAGCATTACTTTACTAGTGTGTGAGAGGAGTGCAATTGTGCGGTAGTTTGAGCATTCTTTGGCATTGCCTTTCTTTGGGATTGGAATGAACACTGACCTTTTCCAGTCCTGTGGCCACTGCTGAGTTTTCCAAATTTGCTGGCATATTGACTGCAGCACTTTCACAGCATCATCTTTCAGGATTTGGAATAGCTCAACTGGAATTCCATCACCTCCACTAGCTTTATTCGTAGTGATGCTTTCTAAGGCCCATTTGACTTCACATTCCAGGATGTCTGGCTCTAGGTCAGTGATCACACCATCGTGATTATCTGGGTTGTGAAGATCTTTTTTGTACAGTTCTTCTGGGTATTCTTGCCATCTCTTCTTAATATCTTCTGTTTCTGTTAGGTCCATACCATTTCTGTCCTTTATCAAGCCCATCTCTGCATGAAAGCTGATCCAGGTATTCAAGGAGAGACGGCGTAGGCGAAGATCAGGAAACAACTGCTTAATTAAATGTTAATTAAGGATATAAAGAGTAATAGAATGAGGATAGCTCAGTGAGGAAATTCAGTGGAGAAAAGAGGCTGAAGAATTCAGCCAGAAGGTAAGAGAAAGAACGACATGGTGAGACCAAATTTCGTTGAACAACGCCCGCACTTTATTTTTCAACGTAGTTTTTATACCTTAGGTTGTGCATAGAGGATAATGGGGGAAGGGGTAGAGTCTTGCAGCAAACCAGGCTTTCTTCCTGCAAACTTATCATATGCAAACGCTTAGGTGATTTGCATCATCTTCTGCCCGGAGGCCTGTTAACATTTTAAGACCTTTTCTTCAGAAAACTTATTTTTCTCTAAAGGTGGTTGGTCAGGAGCCACCCTCCAAAAAAGCATTAGATAAAGTTGCATTCCTACAGAGCAAAGGTGTGGGCTATAACAAGAAAAAAAGAATTAACTCAAGGGTCCCAGGTTACAAACATTAAAGCTACTACTTAACACAATTCTATTAATCAATACACTGCCAGGGACACAGCAGGTAAGGGATATGGAAACTTGGCAGCAAACATTGGCCCAACAAGTGAAAATCCCTTCACCAATACAATTTCTAATCAATCTTCTAACTACTCAGAAGAATCTGTGTTTAGACAGTTTAGAACATCTCCTGCCTCTCACAGTTGGGAGGCTCTGAACAATCACATGTGGCTGGAAAAACCTATTCAGGCAGGCTAGAGGATTTCCAAAGGAGTTTGTAGGTTAAACACTGTCACACCCAGGAATTATTAACTGAACTGTAAGCTAACTCTTTTTCAGAGAGGTAGTGGGGAGGATCCCGCCTTTGCCAGATGCCGAGCCTCCTTCCTCATGACCTTGTCATGGGCGGAGTTCCTCACTGGCTCCCAGCAGCTTTTTGATAGAATCTCCTGTACAATGTCAGGAACCTCATTTCATGAGCTCAGATCTCCAGATCCTGAAAGGCCCAAGGTAAGAGAAACCCAAATAAGACGGTAGGTGTTGCAAGAGGGCATCAGAGGGCAAACACACTGAAACCATACTCGCAGAAAACTAGTCAATCTAATCACACTAGGACCACAGCCTTGTCTAACTCAATGAAACTAAGCCATGCCCGTGGGGCAACTCAAGACGGGCGGGTCATGGTGGAGAGATTTGACAGAATATGGTCCACTGGAGAAGGGAATGGCAAACCACTTCGGTATTCTTGCCTTGAGAACCCCATGAACAGTATGAAAAGGCAAAATGAAAGGATACTGAAAGAGAAATTCCCCAGGTCAGTAGGTGCCCAATATGCTACTGGAGATCAGGGGAGAAATAACCCCAGAAAGAATGAAGGGATGGAGCCAAAGCAAAAACAATACCCAGCTGTGGATGTGACTGGTGATAGAAGCAAGGTCCGATGCTGTAAAGAGCAATATTGCATAGGAACCTGGAATATCAGGTCCATGAATCAAGGCAAATTGGAAGTGGTCAAACAAGAGATGGCAAGAGTGAATGTCGACATTCTAGGAATCAGCGAACTGAAATGGACTGGAATGGGTGAATTTAACTCAGATGACCATTATATCTACTACCGCAGGCAGGAATCCCTCAGAAGAAATGGAGTGGCCATCATGGTCAACAAAAGAGTCCGAAATGCAGTACTTGGATGCAATCTCAAAAACGACAGAATGATCTCTGTTCATTTCCAAGGCAAACCATTCAATATCACAGTAATCCAAGTCTATGCCCCAACCAGTAACGCTGAAGAAGCTGAAGTTGAACGGTTCTATGAAGACCTACAAGACCTTTTAGAACTAACACCCCCAAAAGATGTCCTTTTCATTATAGGGGACTGGAATGCAAAAGTAGGAAGTCAAGAAACACCTGGAGTAACAGGCAAATTTGGCCTTGGAATACGGAATGAAGCAGGGCAAAAGCTAATAGAGTTTTGCCAAGAAAATGCACTGGTCCCATCACTTCATGGCAAATAGATGGGGAAACAGTGGAAACCGTGGCTGACTTAATTTTTCTGGGCTCCAAAATTACTGCAGATGGTGATTGCAGCCATGAAATTAAAAGACACTTACTCCTTGGAAGGAAAGTTATGACCAATCTAGATTGCATATTAAAAAGCAGAGACATTACTTTGTCAACAAAGGTCCGTCTAGTCAAGGCTATGGTTTTTCCAGTAGTCATGTATGGATGTGAGTTGGACTATAAAGAAAGCTGAGCACCGAAGAATTGATGCTTTTGAACTGTGGTGTTGGAGAAGACTCTTGAGAGTCCCTTGAACTGCAAGGAGATCCAACCAGTCCATCCTAAAGGAGATCAGTCCTGGGTGTACATTGGAGGGACTGATGTTGAAGCTGAAACTCCAATACTTTGGCCACCTGATGCAAAGAGCTGACTCCTTTGAAAAGACCCTGATGCTGGGAAAGAGTGAGGGCAGGAGGAGAAGGGGACGACAGAGGAAGAGATGGCTAGATGGCATCACCAACTCAATGGACATGGGTTTGGGTGGACTCCGGGAGTTGGCGATGGACAGGGAGGTCTGGCATGCTGCAGTTCATGGGGTCACAGAGCTGGACACAACTGAGCAACTGAACTGAAACCAGTCCTAGACCAGTCTGACCCACTCTTACATAATTCACAAGTTGGTTGAGGTCTTTTGGGCAAATACAGTGAGGGTGTAGTCAGAGGTCTGCATTTCAGTCTATCAACCACGGTAACTTTTGGCTCAGCCATAAAATGAGAACATGAACCTATGGTTGTTGTGAGAACTACTTGCTATTTGAGAAAATGTTAAAGTACAGTATGACTGAACAGTCCATGAAGTTAGCCGGGCCCATCTCCATTTGATATCTAGGTCCCAGTTGACATCAGGCTGTAGTTTAAAAAAAAATAAAACACTTCCCATGTTTTAGAAAGGTCACCAAAAGCTACAACAGAATTACAGGAATATTTTTCTAGAAATTTCACCCTTATTTGGAAAAGAAAGACTACAATTTAGCTTGAGAGCTGCTTATTAACCTAAGCTCAAATTCCTAAGGGTATTCCAAGGTGGGAATGATGCAGTGAATTAATGGGAACCACAGATGAAATCTACAAAACACAAGGCATTCTCAGTCATGACCTCATAGAATTATGCTCACTTTACAAAGCACTTTCATGCTATTCACAACACTCCTGTGGTAAAAGCGGGGCAAATTTTATGCTTACAGTTTTATAGAGAACTTGGCCAAAATCATGAGAACTGATAAGTGGCTGAAGAACTGCAGAAACAGAGGGTCAACTTTAAAGTTACATGTGGATTTTCAACCACACAGAGGTCAGTGCCCCATGTGGTTCAAGGGTCAACTGGCCTTGGCCCTGGCACTATCCTCGTTACAGCTTTATGAAGCCCTGTCTGAGGGGTAACACTTTCCTGTAGTTTTAAACCTCTCAGTGCCCTAGAGCCATATCAATGAAAGGCTACATCATGTGTGGATGGGAACTTTACTTTTGAAGCATTCTTGGCTCCAGGCTCCCTCTCAACCTCATCTGGGTCTCCTTTGATAGGAACTTATTATTTCCTAGGAAACTCCCATGGGGAAAGTCCTGTCCTTACAAGAGGGGTCTGCAGTAGCTTCCAAGTACTCCTTTGAGCCCCTCCTGCCACACCAGCTTGCTCTGGGAGTCATTCGCCTGGCCACAACTTCTGGCCCACTATGGAGGAGGAAGGCCGACTACCACCATGATATAAGAGAACTTTCAGTACAAAATAGGGCATTAGAATCTGAAAGGGCAGCTCTAACTGACTTTTCTAAGGCCAGAGGATCTTGTTACACAAGAAGATATAGAGGGCCTCCTGTTTCGTGCCACCCAAAGGTCTCATTTGACCTTTTGTCCAATAGTCACCAACACATCATCTCATCCTCTGAAGTGCTCACGTTGAAATTGGGGCCAGAAATCCAACTCAATTCCTTCTTGAGTTTGTACATTTCATGATTGTACTTTTCACCAGGGCAAATCACCACCCATACTTACCACTTAAACCATCCCCCCTGCAACCCTCTCCAAAAATTTGGCCTCTAAGAATCTTTCTGTACAGTACACAGCACTTAATGAGGTAAGCATAGGGTCACACCAGATCCAGAACTGAAAATCCAAATTTTGCTTTTACTTCTAGTTATGGTGGGGCTAGTGGTTAAGAACCCACCTGCCAATGCAGGAGACGTAAGAGATTAGGGTTGGATCCCTGGGTTGGGAAGATCCCCTGGAGGAGGAAATGGCAACCCACTCCAGTATTCATGCCTGAAGAATTTTATGGACAGAGGAGCCTGGTGGGCTATAGTCCATGGTGTCACAAAGAGTTGGACACAACTGAAGTGACTTAGCACATACACACATTCAGAAATAGCTAAATTTTGTGTCTTTATCTCTAATAAAGAACATACCTTGTAAGTAATGTATATGAATTCCAGTATTTTTCATCTTTTTTCTTTTGGTTACGCCATGTGACATGTGGGATTGTAGTTCCCCAACCAGGGATTGAACCTGGACCCTTAGCAGTGAGAGCACAGAGTCCTAACCTGTGGACCACTAGGGAATTATGAATTTCAGTATTTTTAAAATGTATCATGACTAAATATAATTTCTGCTCCAGATAGAGTCCTGGAAGAAAAAGGTTATTAGCTAAAAATTAAGGACTTTAATATATCAAAATTGGTTAATAACTGTGAAATGGTTATATGATATTAATAATAAGGGAAACCAATCAGTATATATGGAAACTCTATTTTATATGCAGTTTTCCTGTAAATCTAAAACTTTTCTAAAATTTAAATAAAAATTGCATCAAACCTTGAAAAAAATGCATAGAAGCAAAAAGACAATATAAAACACCTAGGAATAAGTCTGATTAAGGAGGTAAAAGACCTGTTCTTGCAAAACTATGATGCTGCTGAAAGAAACGGAAGATGAAACAAACAGATGGAAAGATATCCCATGTTCATGGATTGGAAGAATATTGTTAAAATGACCATATTTACCCAAGGGAATTTACAGATTCAATGCAATCCCTATCAAAATACCAGTGACATTTTTCACAGAACTAGAACAATTTGCATGGAAAAATAAAACAAAACATCCCAAATAGCCAAAACAATCCTAGGAAAGAACTAAACTGGAAGTATCATGCTGCCTAATTTCAAACTATACTGCGCAGCTACAGTCATCAAGACAGTATAGTACTGACCCAAAACCAGAGCCGTAGGCCAATGGACAGAACAGAGAGCCCAGGAACTGTCCACTCATGTGGAGGAGGCAAGAATACAAATGGGGAAAAGACAGCCTCTTCAATAGTGTTGGGAAAACTGGATAGCTACATGCAAAAAAATTTGCACTGTTATGGGGAACGTAAATTGGGGCAGTCACTATCGAAAACAGTATGGAGTTTCCTCAAAAAATTAAAAATAGAACTACCATATGATCTAGCAATTCCACCCCTAATTAGAAAAGATATACGCACCCCTATGCCCATTGCAGTATTATGTATAATAGCCAAAATATGGAAGCAACCCAAGTGCCCATCAATAGGTGGGTAATGATTTGGTAAAGACACAATGGGATATTACTCAGAATGAAATCTTGCCATTTGCAACAACATGGATGGATTTGGAGATTACTATACTAAGTGAAGTAAGTCAGCAGACAAGTTTGTAGGGTTTCACTTGTATTTGGAATCTAAAAACAAAAGAACATAATAATAGAAATAGAGTCACACAGAACAATCAGGTGGTTGCCAGGAGGGAGGGGGTTAGGAGAGAGAAGTTAAGAAGTACAAACTTCCAGTTGCAAAATAAATGAGTCATGGGTATGAAATGTACAGTGTGAGGAATATAGTTAGTAAATGTGTAATATCTTTTATGGTGATAAATCGTAACCAGACATTGTGGCGATCACTTTGAAATGCATAAAAATATTAAATCAATGTTGATTAACAGGAAATTAATACAGAGCTGTATGTCAATTATACCTCAATGAAACTGGAAGAAAATCCCCTTAAACTCATTATCCAAGAAACCACAGTTTCATCATGTAGCTTTCTAGTCTTTTTTTTTAAACTTTTTACTATTCATTTTTGATGTTGACATGTCCTCCATTCTCTGGTTGGTTCAAGTTTAGGATGCACTCACCTCTGGTAGGCGGACCAAACCAACATAAACACTAACATAGTGTTGTAGGACTATTTCAAAAACAAACTCATAGGAAAAACATCAGACTTTCGGTTACCAGATGTAAGGAGCGGGAGCAAGGAGACCTGGTTGAAGGCAGTCAAAAGGTACAAACGTCTTTGGACTTCCCTGGTGGTCCAGTGGTGAAGACTGCACTTCCACTGCATGGGGCACAAGTTCAACCCCTGGTCTGGGAAGTTCTACATGCCGACCAGTTCACCCCTGCCCTGCCCCCCAAAATGTATAAACTTCCACTTATAAAGAAGATCTAGGGGTACATTGGAGAAAGAAATGGCAACCCACTCCAGTATTCTTGTCTGGAGAATCCCAGGGACTGGGGAGCCTGGTGGGCTGCCATCTGTGGGGTCGCAGAGTCAGACACAACTGAAGGGACTTAGCAGCAGCAGCAGCAGGGGTATATTGTACAACATGATAAATACAATTAACAGTGTTTATGTGTGCACTTAGTCATGTCTGACTCTTTGTAAACCCACAGACTGTGGCCCAACAGACTCCTCTGTCCATGGGATTTCCCAGGCAAGAATACTGGAGCGGGTTGCCATTTTCTTCTCCACGGGATCTTTCTGACCCAGGAATCGAAAGTGAGTTTACTTCGTCTCCTGCACTAGCGGGTGAATTCTTTGCCACTGCACCAGCCGGGAGGCCGTGATTAGCACTGCTGTATGTTACATGTGGAAGTTGTTAGGAGAGTAAATCCCAAGCGTTCTCATTAGAAAATATTTTTAATTAAAAAAAATTTATGTTTACTAGGCTTATTGTGAGGTCATTATGCTGTACACCTTAAAATTATACAGAGCTGTATGTCAATTATACCTCAATGAAACTGGAAGAAAATCCCCTTAAACTCATTATCCAAGAAACCACAGTTTCATCATGTAGCTTTCTAGTCTTTTTTTTTAAACTTTTTACTATTCATTTTTGATGTTGACGTGTCCTCCATTCTCTGGTTGGTTCAAGTTTAGGATGCACTCAGCCCTGGTAGGCGGACCAAACCAACAGCAGCATCAGGTCTCAGCCTGTTCCCCAACTAACCATCAAGAAGGTTGGCAAGCTCTCCTGGGCTTGGAAAGGAAAATGACCTTCTCTGAGTACTTTCTTCACGTCAGACCCTGGGTTTACATCACTCTTTTGGAGGCACCTAACCTCTGCTTCCACTGCAGGACACCAGGCTCTCCTGGCTATCATATGGCACCCACTCCAGTACTCTTGCCTGGAAAATCCCATGGACGGAGGAGCCTGGTGGGCTGCATGCAGTCCATGGGGTCGCTAAGAGTCAGACACGACTGAGCGACTTCACTTTACTTTCCACCTTCATGCATCGGAGCAGGAAATGGCAACCCACTCCAGTGTTCTTGCCTGGAGAATCTCAGGGATGGGGGAGCCTGGTGGGCCGCTGTCTATGGGGTCGAACAGAGTCAGACACGACCGAAGTGACAGCAGTAGCAGGGAAAGAGGGCAGTGACTGCCCAGGTATCTGACTGCAGCTGGCCCCACAGCCTGCCCAGACCCTGATTTCTGGATGGTTCAGATTCTAATTTCTGGTGGTTCAGATCCTAGGGTTTCTTGCATCACTGGTTAACTGAATTCAATCTAATTTTCGAGATGCCATGTTCTCTCCTCAGCCAACCTGCCACCCACCCAAATGTCTTTAATAAAAATGTTAAAATGACAAACTGCACTTAAGAATATATCACAAGTATATAAAAATAAAACCAAAAGAGAATGAAAAAAAGGAAATCTGCCCACTCCAATAGCCCAGAAAGGAAAACCAGCCAAACCACAGATCACTAGCAATCAGAATTGTCAAACAAGACTGGCATTCTATTTCCTTATTTGCTATGAGGAAATTAACTAAAACCCATGGTGTCCAATATCCTGCCCACCCCCCACCCCCCGCCCCGTGTGTGTACTAGCAGCTCTCAGATTGCAGATGCTCTGGTAGCACCTGCTTCCTCTCTGGCAGCCCGTACTGGAGAAGGAAGTAGATGTGTGTCTGAACAGCACTCTGTGATTAATCACTTGGGTCACAGATCTAGTAGTTTCAAACATTCCTCCCAGACTCTCACAAGAGGACTAACAGAGAAATCAAATTGTTTCTGGAGGAACTGAAATGCCACATGGTGGTCCATGCCTGCCGGTCGCCCTGAACTGTACTTTAGATTTGACTTTAAGGATCACGTCCTGCTCTTCTTCCCAATAGGTCGAGCTCTTCACCTTGGGCTGCCTTTGATTTGATACACCTGGGGAGGATTCAGCCGCTCCACCCTCACAACACCCCCACTCCTGATTACTAGGTGATCTGAGGGGGAAGAGCGGGGAGAAGCACTAACTCAGAGCAGTTCCGATGTCTGGGCCCAAACCTGCTTTAGACTCTCAACCACAGGTATGGACGGGTCTCAACTGTGTCTCTCTTCCTCATGACAATATTTGAAGCAATGCCAAGCTTTCTCTTACAAGGTCTGAGCCTTAACACTGCTTCACCACTCCTATGTTCTTGGAGGCTGGATCTCGTGTTTATCTCTGTTCCTCAGATGGGGTGTCTGAAACTGAGACACCCCATGAGTGTCTCATCACAACGCCATGAGCCTGGAATATGGAGACTAATGGCTTCGCCTGATACCACTACCATCAACATATCCTAAAACTCTGATCTCACTGGCAACCACTTCTGGTTAATCTATTTTCTTTGGATGACATCTTAATTATCTTACCAAATAAACGCCTTGGTTAACTGTCCTAGTTTTGTGTCATCTGCAAAACTGAGAAATAAGCTTTCTTCCTTTTCATCTCTGCTGGAAAAACATGCAGAATGAGGCAGGGCCCAGGACAGAAGCCTATGGCGTAACAATAGTGCTTTCCTTCCAGGGAGGTGATCGTCCACTCCCTTTCACCTCTGACAGCAGCTGGTTCAGTCAGCTGTCAGGATCAGAGACTGTCAAATGCCTCAATGAGATCAATACATCCAGTTAGCATCTCCTTGACAGACAGCCCTATCCAAAGAGCAAATGAAGCTGGGCACAACTTCAGCTGAGTCAACCTGAAGATCACATCAGTTTCTTTGACAATTTATCACAGCTCTAAATTTCATTACTTATTCTCATCAAATACAACTGAAATGTAGGTATGTGGCCATAATGAATCACTGAATCCAGATTATTTTGCAAGGCCCAGATAAAACTCACTTTCAGAAGAGAGGACCAAGAATTTGTTCACCATGTTGCAATCAAGTGAACATGTAAAAAGGATTAGACTAGCTGGAAAATGTGCCTTCAAAGAGTAGAGTGCAAACTATGAGCTACATTTATTATGCAAACTTGTGTTGCTGTGAAAAACAGAGTCCAACTACAATGCAATTTATTTCTGCATTGTAAATGTAAGAAATGTGAAAGCACCATGGAAAGAAAAAAAAGTGCCGTATTAATTTATGGTAACAGTTCCTGAAATAAAATATGGCACTAGGGTAATAGTTTTTATGACTCGGCAATAAAAGTTAACAGAGCCAACAATGGTTTTTGTTTAATTCTCTTCCAACTCTACAGACATAATTCTGCCTTCACCTTCATCACACTTTCATATGGTTTTAACAGGGGACACACCTCCTCTTCTAAGAATCTCTGTACCTGTCAAAGAGGAAAGCAAATGCAAGACAGAAGAAAATGTTAAAATTTGAGAAATCTGAGAATCCTTTTTTCAATGCCACTTCATAACACAGAGACTTACTTGGACAAACTTTTATGCTACTTTTATGTTTGAGGGAAGCACACCTTTTTTAGGATCACTAAAGAGACAACCCTAGGGTAGTAGGAGTTGGAAAAGACTTCTCAGAAGACATGATATCTGAGCTGAATCTTAAGGACAAGTAGGAGTTACTTGTAGGGAACACCAGGATGTGAAGAGACGACAGATGTATGGATGTTATGGATGACAAACCACTGAACTTCTATTTTTCTCAACTCCCTGCAGAAATCTCTCCCTAAACACAGGCAGCTTGCCCCACCAGGCTGCTGCCCACCCAAACCAGCCAGCTGTACCCTTTCCATTGGTCTCACCACTCCCCACCCATCACCAAAGCTAAAATCGTCATGCTTCTTCCTTCCTCCCCTTCACCCAGCTTCCAAGTGACTAACCTACCGTTAACAGCCCTCGGACCTGCGCCCTATGTGCGTCTGTCTACCCCAGCCTTGGCTCGGAGCCCTCGTCACCAACTGCTCACCCGTTGCAGCAGCCTCCTTATTGGTCTTCTCACCTCCAGTTTAAGTCCTTCAAATCCAGTCCATCAGAGTGTCTCAGATATAAATGACAGGTTCCCATCTGTCTTCTACATTAATCCTAGCTACTCTGGGGGCACCTGACAATCTGGCAACTCTCTCCCATGTTGGACATCCATGCATCTGTCGTCTCTTCACATCCTGGTGTTCCCTACAAGTAACTCCTACTTGTCCTTAAGATTCAGCTCAGGTATCATGTCTTCTGAGAAGTCTTTTCCAACTTCTACTACCCTAGGGTTGTGTCTTTAGTGATCCTAAAAAAGGTGTGCTTCCCTCAATTCTTGCATGTACTTGATATCACACTGACCTACTTACAAGCCTTTACCGTTAAGTTTTGAGTTCCCTGAAGATAAGGATTATTTAGTCATCTTTAAAGCACCAGAATTAAACACAGCACCCAAACACAATCTGAGCACCTAGTCTGCACTCAATGAATATTTTTGAATTAGCCCTTGTAATCTTCAAAAGGCCATGAGGAAAAGTGACAAATGTTTACTGAATACTTACTACGCACCAAGCGAGGCCTTTCAGTCCACACTCTGAGATATGTACCTCTATCCCATCAGCCAGTAAAAGCAGGAAGTCAAGACTGAGCCCGGAGCTGCTACTGTGCTGCGCTTAGTTGCTCAGTCATGTCCAACTCTTTGTGACTGTAGCCCGCCAGGCTCCTCTGTCCATGGGGATTTTCCAGGCAAGAACACTGGAGTGGGTTTGTATGCCTTCCTCCAGGGGACCTTCCCAACCCAGGGATGGAACCCAGGTCTCCCGCATTGCAAGTGAATTTTTTACTATCTGAGCCACCAGGGAACCCAAGAATACTGGAGTGGGTAGCCTATCCCTTCTCCAGGGGAACTTCCTGACCCAGGAATCCAACCAGGGTCTCCTTCATTGCAGGCGAATTCTTTACCAACTGAGTTACCCAGGAAGCCCAGACCCGGAGCCACCTGACAGTAAAACCCAGTCTTTGTCCGTTACACCACAGGCTGCAGACCAAAGCAGAGTTCAGAGAAATCCTCAGGGAGAAACGAACGTAAGGCATTCCCAAAATAACCACATTTTAAGTTTTAGATTGCCCTGTGGCTTAGCTGGTAAAGAATCCGCCTGCTATGCAGGAGACCTGGGTTCCATCCCTAGGTTGGGAAGATCCCCTGGAGAAGGGAAAGGATACCCCCCTCCAGTATTTTGGCCTGGAAAACTCCATGGACTGTTTCGTCCATGGGGTTGTAAAGAATCGGACATAAATGAGTGACTTTCACTTTAAGTTTTAGGCGGCAACCTGCCCTGAATTCTAACTAGCCCCGTTCTCATCATACCTCCTATGAAGCAGAAACACAGATTGTACTCTAGGCTCTGCAGCCCAGCAGTGTAAACAGAGCGTGTCTGGGGAGGACTGCAGCCCCCAGAAACGCTCTGAGGCCTACCTGCTGCGACGCACGGCCGGTGAAAGAAGAAGGATCCAGCAAATGGTCCAGCTGGGAGTGGATTGGACTGAAGTAGGCATCGGCCTGGATGCGCTCGATGAGGTCATTGTCACCCCCTTCCTGCTTGACCACGGCAGCTGCCTGCTGTGAGAGCACTCTGATTTTCTCATGGCAATCCTGGGAAGACAGGAGGCACTGGGGTCTCACTAACAGCAGGCATTTGAACGTTGACGCTGTTTATGGCTGGTGCTACAAAGGCCTCTTCTAAAGCTTCATGAACCATCTGCTCTTATGTCCTGCCCAGTTCCTGGCATTTCCCATGGAATCTAAAACCTAATTTCTTCACTGAAAGCAGACTTTTTCTACAAGTGATTAAGCAAGTCATTTTTTAATTAACTGATTTCACCACCATCACCCTCCAAAGATAAGCCTGTTCTGTGACAGCCTGTTGTCACTGTTCTGCACCAACGCCATGACTGAAGGGAAGGACAGAAACACCTTCGTCCACCCTTCTTCAGGGACGAGAGCAGGACCAAAGGTGCAGTGCTTTCAATTTATGCAGGAGCACGAGGGCTACACACCTGGCGGTTACCCCCGGCTTTCACCATGGCCATGATGATGTTCTCTGTGGCCATGAAAGGCAGCTCCTGCCGAACGCGCCGCTCAATGACCTGGAAGAGTGAAGCGCCAAGAAGGATGCCTCAGGTTACAAAGTCGTACGCACAGTAAGACATAAACTACGACCGAAATCATGCACAGTGGGGACGTGTTCTCCCATGTCCACGAAGAAAGAGGGTAGAGGAATTTGTCTTATTCTATACTGCATTTTTAAGTCTTCTCATACTCCAGAGTATTATTCTGATTTTAAAAAGGGATACTGACTTCATCAGAAAAATTCCTCAAACCTCAAGTTTGCTCCAGTTCGGGGCCTGACTTCAGGAGCTGAGTACAGAATGGAAACAAACCCATCCGCCTCAGGCACCTACAAACGGGCCAGTGGAACAGTCTACCACGCCAGCCACAGCAAAGCTGATGACTCAGGGTGGCAGACAGTTTTCAGCCAATTCAAAGTGCTGCCTCTTTCCTGGTCTATAAACCGGTCTACGAATTCCACAGACTTGTTCCTGAGAGCTCGTGTCACAACGTGGAGAGTGAGCTCTGGCTGGGAAGTGCTCCTCCAACACGCTCACTCCAGAGCACAAGGCCCCACTCCCTGCCACACTCCAACCCCTCCTGAATACTGTGCTTTTCAGCGAGGCCTCTTACTTTGGGGTATACCACCAATCCTTCAGAAATGTTCTGCAACGTATTCAGTACAGTATCTGCAGTGAGAAACGCCTCCGCCAAACAGATACGTCTAGAAAAACAAACAGCCAATTCAGTTATAACTTAAAACAAATAACAATTTCCGTGAAATGCAGGGTGTGCCTCAAGGAGCTGCCCTACTGACGTCTCATGCCAGATGTGCCACTTGGACAATTCCCGTCAACAGCCTCAATATCCTGATGACCCTTGAATCTACCACCTCTTGCCCAGACCACCTGCCCAGGCGCCAGGCCATACACCTATTTGGAGAGTTCCACCCGGCTCATCGGTAGGTTCCGCAAGCCCAGGACTGAATGCAGATGCTTCTCCACTGCCTCCTGCTCAGCTCCTCACCCTACTCTTCCTCTCCTGTAGCTCCTGCCTCAGGAAATGGCACCAGCACACCATCACCATCTAAACCCCCACTCCAGCCAACTGCCCAGGCCAGTCCCCATGACATCAATTTATATCCACATCCTCTCCAGTCACACTGCCGCCATGCCAGCGTGGGCGTGGGTTTTTAAAGCAGCCTCCTAACTTGTTCTGACCAGCATCCTGTCTTATACCTGATTCTCCAAACTGTTGCAGGGTGTTTTAGTGGGCACAGATGACTGGGTCACAGTTTGCTAAAATACAGTCAATGTCTGACTTCCGAATGAGTTCACATGTTTTATTTCCATAAATCCTGGATTATGAACACAATCCAGAGAGTTGGCTTTAACTACTGATCATTTCCTCTCAAGAAATTCCAGCAGAATACAAGCAAATGAGAGTGAATCTGCTTTCAAATAAGTATATACATAAAGTAGAAAGTCACGTGCATGCTGGTACCTTATTAGTAACTACTAATTACTCCTGGCCCATCTTGGACCTAATCAAGAGGTCACTGTGCCAAGATACCACAGCTGACACCACCCGCCATCAGAACAACATCTACCCTCGTTTTCAGGGCCCAGAAGGCCCTTCATAAACTGGCTACTTTCCACGAGCATTCCCACCTCATTTCTTGCCACGGACTTCATTCTCCAGGGCTACCTGACTACCAGTAACTAACTCTCCAAACCGTTCTTTCTCCTGCCTCTGCTTTATCCACGCTTCTGATTTCGCCTCACTTGTTAACCGCCTAGACTTCTTCAGTCTACAGCACCGCCTCCTTGTCAAGCTTCCCTCGACGCCTCCCAACCCCGTCTTTGCCCCCGCAAGGATACCCTGTACAGATTCTAACACGCATCACACTGTACCGCGTTCCTGCCTCCCGGTTAAGACTCCAGGCTCCTATGGACGAGGAGGGAACACAGGGATGCTCTGTAGTCCTGTTGCTCCCAGGCCCTCTGTGCCCTCCTACAGCTTGCCGTGTGTGATGCCCCTTTCACTGACCGGTTGGCACTGTCATCGAGTGTGCGTTCAAACCACTGCACAGATGCCGTCTGCAGGGGGTCCATGACAAGGGCCATCAGGTGCCGGGCCAGGCTGCAGCACCGCTCTGAGCGCATAGGGTTCCGCTTGTATGGCATTGCACTTGAGCCTGCCCGTGTAAAGGACAAGAAGCAAAGGCAGGAAGACCTCAGGGAACAGTGGGAGGCCGAGCAGGCTGCCGGCTGAACTGCTCACACGCGCCCACAAACCCGCCGCATCTCGCGGTGTTCCCAGGTCTCCACACGACACTCACCGATCTGCTGTTTTTCAAAGGGCTCCTCCATCTCCTTGAGGTTTGCCAGGAGTCGTATGTCGGTACAAATCTGAGGGAAGCAGGGGCCAGGCGTCACCCACATTCTCAGTGCTCGGGGCCCAGGCAGGGGCTAGACTGACGGAGGAGGTGAGCGCTTCGGGTGCTGCCACCGAGCTGACCGTCAGCACGGTAACGCTCTGGGGAGACCCCACTAGGACACCACGGGCAGACCGTGGCGAGATGAACTTAAGGGGATGCAGGACCCAACCCTTGTTTTTCACACACCTTCACTTAAGAGGCTCCCCTGACAGACCCAAATTACGAACAGCGCTATCTGACATCTCTTGAGAGCACGATGAAGTCGGAGCCTGAGGCTAGGGGTCAGTCTGTGTGCCGACTGCCCACCGCTGCCTCCACTTACCTTGTGCACCGATGCCCCCAAGCTAGCCAGCACAGAGAGCACCTCAATATCTACTTTTCGTGTATAGGTCTGCCCTGTGATGATAAAAGCCCTAGAAATAAATAGAAAGAGCTTTAAGTGAAAATATTTCAAAATGTAACTGTCAGACAAGGGAGCCAACGCAGAGCCTAAGCAAAGGCTGGTCTCACTGAGGTGTTAAGTTGCACTGAGTCCAGGACTGCGCTGATTAGTGGCTCCAGGAAGAAACTGCACTTCCCCACCCCACTTTTTACTAAACCTAGGTGGCCGCCCTGACCCAAGGAGGACACAGTCCAGCAAGCCTCTGTTCTGCTGCAGCCCAGTGAAGTGCCTGAAACAAGGAGCCAACGTGGTGGGTTGGGGGGGAGCGGGGAGGGACAACTTCCCTCGTGGTCCACTGGCTAAGACTCTGTGCTCCCAATCCAGGGGGCCCGGGTTCGATCCCTGGTCAGGGAACCAGATCCCACATACCACAATTAAGAGTTCACATGACTCAAGTTAAGACCCATTGCAACCAAAGAAAGAAAGAAAGAAATATTTTACATAAAAACAACAAAAACAAGGAACCACAGGGGAGCCTGGGGGCCCTTGAAGCAAATAGACAGACTGAGACCAACCTGTCAGAGGCCTTTAGTAAAAACAAAGCCAAAACAACACAGGTAAGGCTATTCTCCTGAACTCACAGCTAAACAGCTCCCTTTTTTCTTAAAAATTATAAGGAATATAATAGAATCCAGGAAACAAAACCACACCAGAGATAGAAGGAAATGGGCGGAAAGACACAGAAAAGAAACAAACAGCTAAGGCCAAATCTGGAGGGATATTGCCTTTTATTACCTAACAGGGAGGCCGACACTTTCCCCACTCACCTACCTCTTGAATCCTGCCTTTTCTGTCACCATCTTGTCAAGCTGTTCTACCTTGGGAAAAAAAGACATCCCCATAGAAATCCAGGCATGTCTAGTAGGAAAACATTGTGACACGTCATCCTGCCCAGGTTTATGCTTTCAGTACCCTTCCAGTCGAGACTGTACCCACCCCAAGATTCATCGCTCCCACCATCCCGGGGGTCAGCTTTGTTTCTGGCACTCCCACGGCTGGGTCTGCCTCATCCAGGTCACTCTCAAAGCACACCTTTTGGTCATCTCCTTCGAAGAGCTGCAGGAAGCTGGCCTGGGTGCCAGTGGTACCCTTCACGCCTCGGAAGCGCAGCTCATCCCGGACACGCTTCAGGTTCTGGAGATCCATGCACAGATCCTGAATCCAGAGACAGCAACGTTTCCCAACTGTGGTCAGCTGAGCAGGCCTGAACACAACCCAAAGAGAACACACAGAAGTCTCAAACCAATGACTTGTTTCATAAAACCTTCGTTGCTTCTTCTAATAATCACTGTTACCCCTGGGAAGGGAAAGAATTAAAGTGAAGACAAAACAAGAGCTAAAAAGCTTAAGCAAATATTAGTTAAGCAGATTCAATGTCATTTATAAGTATTCAAAGGTTATAAAACTAAAGGGCCACTAGCATAGCTCTTGCTTCATCATCAAGAGGCACTATAAGGGCAGAGACAATGTCTGCTTTGTTTGTCCCTAGATCTTGGCAAGAAATACACACATAACAAACACTTGCCAAGCATCTAATGTGTTGCTGGTATTGGAAATACAACAAAGAACAGAACAGACCAAGTCCCTGTCCAGTGGAGCTCAGACTGTAGTGTAAAAAAGTAAACAAGCAAGATAACTGCTCATTTTTAAAATGCTATCAAAAAGTAAAACAAGGACACTGGAGACCGTGACTCTAGACCGGCAGGAAAGAAAGGACTTTGGAAAGAGTCAAGACCTGATGAAGACCGAGCTGAGCCGCAGAGAACCACCTGGACACACGCACAATCAGAGGACTCTAACTGAACAGCTAATGGCTTTGTCTTCAGTCTAAATCAATGCCAGCCAACAGCAGGTCTGTTTATAACATAAAACGTGATTATGAATAAACTATAATAAAGCCAGAGTTCTAATAGATTACCTAACCTTCTCTATTAGGCGAATGATACTGACAGCTGGCGACAGGAAGGCACCCCACTAAGAATGTCCAAAGCAGACACATAATCCCCAATTAATCTTTAGGTAGTTTTCCTTAAATAGATTATTGGTATAATAAAGAAAAGAAATTTGCGTGGACCTATTCATAGCAGCCTTACACGCAACAGCAACAGAGCGGGAACAATCCAAATGTCCAGCAACTGGTGAACAGATAAAAGGTAGCGTGTCCACATAATGGTATGTTATTTGGCTGTAAAACACATTAAGTAATGACACATGCTACAGCATGGATGAACACTGAAAATGCCATGTTAAGTGAAATGAAGCCAGTCACAAGGAGATGAGTACTGCACGATTCTACTTGATTGAAGTGTTCAAGAGACAAATCCACAAACAGAAAACAGATTTGTGGTTGCCAAGAGATAGGGAATGGGGAGATGGGAGGGACTCCTAAAGGGTACAGGTCTTTTGAGGGGGAGGTGATGGAAATATTCTGAAATTACACACTGGTAATGACTGCATAAACTCTGTAAATATACAAAAAATGGGTGAATTTTATGGTACATCAGTTGTATCTCAATAAAGCTGTTTCTTTTTAATTGCAGGGACTGATCCATTCTGCGGTGAGATCTATGCATCAGTACCATTTTCTGAGTTCCTAACACCTGCCAACTGTGGCAGCAGACACCTCTCATTCCACCATCCCCAAAGGAATACTGGAATGGCTGTATTCCCTGAATACTCTCTAGCAGATGCCGAAGAAGGGTTGCAACACAGATGATGCCAGGTGTGGAGGGAGCCAGCACAGAGGGCAACCTTTGTCATGGCTCAGCCACAAACACGGAGCAACAACCCCCTCACGTGAACAAATCCTTCTGGTTTCTGCAACCAATAATGTAGGCCCTAATTTTAAGGAAGGTTAAATTCAACTCAATAGGCTTTCCTAAGCTACAGGAGATGATATCCTTGTTGCCATAGCAATACCTACCCCGTCAAAACATAAGGCAGATGCCAATACACCACGACTCAAATATCATCACCTGAAACCTGCCACTAGCAATCCAAAAATGACATCATCGGCTTTAAAAAAGGGTTTTACTTGGTAATCATAAAAATGTTTGCACATTAAAAAAAAAAGGCCAGAGTAATCAGTATTTACATCTTGGTGCACCTTCCAATCTCTGTACAATTTACATGCTGCATTCCCATGCATTTACACATGCATTCCCATGTCTTATTAATCTAACAAGCATCATTTTCCTGGCTGTGTATTATTCTAACCTATGTATATACTACAGTCTTATTTAAGTATTCTCTTATTCTTAGACATTTATAGATTGTTTCCAAGGCTACCATCATAAATAATATAACAATGATCTTTGTACATACAGCTTTTTCCATAATTTGGATTACTTGCATTAAATACTCAAGAATGGAATCACTGAATCAAGAGCACCTTCTTGAGAGGCAGAGTGGAAACAGATCTAAGAAGGGAGCAATCAAGAGTGTCCCCTTCCTGGGCCACAAGGCTGGGAGAGCCCCTCTCCTTCCCACTCACGCCACAGGAAGATGCCCACCTGAACTCTGGTCCTTCATAGTGACCCCAACTAGCCATCTGTTATCCTGACCTGGAGAACCACCGGGGCTGATTCTACCAACCAGCACTGATTCCGGAGTGGGAAAGGAAGGATCAGGCCCTGTCACCTAAATAGGATCTGCTTTCCAACCTCCTCCCTACCACTAAAAGATTTCCCTGTAGGCAAAGGGGATACCAGAAGTGTTAGAGTAGTAACAGCAACAACAAAAAGAGAACACTTTCTGAATACATAACTGTATACATAGTTTTCAGTGAAACGAACCATTAGGTTTACTCTCTCAGCAGTACAGCTTCTAAGGTAGGTATAAGCTTCATTCCTCATAGGCATCCCAAGTGCTTATATTTTGAGTTTTCTTAACTCAAGGTTACCATGGAGAAGGGAGAACTGAAGGAATAAATGGAAGCTGAATGCCCATAAATAAGCCCAACCCCCAAGAGATAACCCTCTCACTTACTGGAAATGTGTGAAACCTAAGGTGGGGAGATCGGCTTGTTCCTTGGCAAAGTCGGCAAGCCGAGAGATCACCCTGGCAAGCTGCAACGAGACGGTGTGGGAGAAAGGTGAATTCAGGCTGAGCACTGCATAAACAGGAACTAAACCTGGAGACAAATTCATCTACAATTACACTTCCAGCTCACAGAAGGCAGAGGCCACATTTTTCCATCTTTGTATCTTAAAGTACCAAACAACATTCAAAAACTGAGTTGACTACCTAAAATGCCACAAATTATTTCTGCATAGTTTTAACACCACTGGCATGCTCATGAAGAAAAACAAAATCATAATCTGACCCACACATTCCAGCAACATGCTGCTGGTTACACTTCCCTCACTTAAAAGGCTATGCTTTAAAAGCACAAACTCATACAGTGTTTTAATTCAAGAAGAGACAATTAGTTCTAGAGATGTGATCTAGGATCATTCATCTTAGTACACAGTAACTTATTTAGATCTATACTGTGCTGATTTATTCAAGGTGGTGCCCATCTCCTGTCACAGGGAATCTTAGGACTGGCAGGAAATTCGTCAACTTCTTACCTTTGGCAAAAGCAGGTCAAATGCATTTCTGAGAATAATCAGGTCCTGCAAGGGAAAATGCAGTGGTCTGACATTAATCAGCTTTGCCCAAATGTTATGACCTAACACGTTACGGCCGTCACATCTGGGTTTCTTAGCTAGTTGCCTAACTTACTTTCAGCAATACACTGTGCAAGTCAGAAGCTGCTAACAGAACTCTTCTGATTATTGCCTTAAAAGCCTACCAACTGGGAGCGCAGTACTGCTAGGATCTATAAGCACAAAGCCTTTATACTTATAAAGCTCTATTTATGGGGTATCTAACTTAACTGGAAAATGATAAGGGGCAGCCCTGTCATGAATATGACAAAGATGTCCAGGTCAACAGGGTTTATATCTTCCCGGACAATAGCATTTGAGTTTCTGAGAAGACTCCACAGGGCACATTCCATTAGTCTCTGCTCCCTTCTCTTTCCATGTCTGTCATTGCTAACAACAAAAAAGGCATGAACTAAAGGATCTAGGTTCAGGAAATTTAACGCTGTTCTTGGGGGAGTGAGATGATGTAAGTGTTGCAAGCAACTCCAACACATGCTTGAGACGGTAACTGTTGAGCCCAACTACACGCTGGATACTTTTAAAAAGCCTACTCCAAGTTAGAGGACTGCTCTTCTCCCATTATCTGACTCACTAATTATACACAGATGCCTTTAATTATGTACCACTTTAGACAAAAAAAAGTTATATGGGGGCAACTTAAAAACTACTGGCTTCTTTCTGAACTGGAAGTGTATCTGGATTCTAACTTCTAGTCCCACGGGTGCACTGTGACTAGGGCAGAGGTTTGGAGTCATTCTACCCAGGGCTGTATACTTTCCAGGTTGGGCAAGTTCTTCAACCTCTTTAAGTTTCCTCATCTGTGGAGGTGGGGATTATAAAGCCAGAGCCAAAGACTATATATTCTGCATCCATTTACGTGAAATTTCGAGAAGACACAACTATAGACACAAAAAGCAGGTCTCAGTTGTTTGGGTCTGGAAGCAGGAGTGGGGACTGATGGCAAACAAGCAAGACAGACCGTCTTGGGATGAGGGGTGTGTTCTAAAACTAGCATGTGGTGAGGCTGAATGTTGCATAAATTTATTAAAGCTCACTGAACTATCCATCTAAAATGGATGAATTTATGGTATTAAATTATACCTTAATAAAGTTATTTAAAAATGGAGACAACAGCATCTATTATGCCTGTTGTGATGAAAAAATGAATACATATGAAGTGCTCACCTAGTAAACTTTTAGGAAAATGCCTGCTTGTTACTTTTTCATGTTTGACTATGAGACACTTTTGCTAATTAAAGGATTTAAGAATTATAATGCAATTACCTTTTCTTTTCAGAAGTCAAAGTTAAGAGTTATAAAGGACTTTGGAAAGAAAATCCCTTTGGAAAAGTACTTTGGCCACTAAAATGCTAAGCTTTCAGCTATGTCCAGCATACTGATGTATATAGGCAGTATCTGTACATTATTTTATGGAGGTCATTAGGGGTTTACAGTTTAGACTGGAAGGATACCAAAAGCAGAAAAATCCTGAGCGCTGAGATCCTAAGACCTATGGACTCACTTCCTAAAATGGACAAAATCAATTAAAATGTATAAAGATATTATAAAGCCTGAGTCCTAGGGGACACAGAACAGCATGGGCTCCTACCGTATTGTCTCCCACATAGCAGGAGGTGGCGCCAAGATGGATAATGCTGGCGGCTTTGGGGCAGCAGTGGGCAAACGTGTGCACGTGGGCCATCACATCATGTCGCAACTGCTTCTCCTCTTCAGCTGCCATCCTGAAGTCAATGTTGTCCAGGTTTGATTTCATCTCCTGGATTTGTTCATCTGTGATAGGCAAACCCAGTGTCTGCAGAACAGGCAAAATAAAATGAAGTTACTTCTTATGTCACATCATTTGAACGGAAATGACAGTAAAAAAGAAAACTGATTCATGTTAGTGTTTATGCCCTACCTTCCAATTCTTAAACTAAAATTTGGAGCAATTAAACTAAAAGGACATGGGGAGGAAGAGACAACTATCTTTTTAAAATTCTGGCTGCGCTGGGCTTTTGTTGTGGCACGGGGGCTCTTTTTGAGGGCACGGGCTCAGTAGTTGCAGTGCTCAAGCTTAGTTGCCCTGCTGCATGTGGGATCTTACCTCCCTGACCACGGATCGAACCTGCATCTCCTGCAATGGAAGGTGGATTCTTACCCACTGGACCACCAGGGAAGTCCCCAGGAAACTTTCTAAATGAATCATGGCAGTTATATTCTAAGTAAACTCCAATATACACAACAACGTAGTCCTGATTTCTGTTCCTTCTGCCCCGACACCTCTGCTCACTCCCTCACAGGTTCTGGTCTCTGGGCTCAAATGCCATCGCCTCAGAGAGGCTTTCCTGACATCAGTGTGAAACACCCTTCTTCGGTGTCACTCGCTATCCCTTTAACCTGGTTTTATTTAGAGCACTTACTGCCATATGACATTTTTATACATCTTTTAGCCTGTCTCTCCTCTCTAGAATGTATAGACTCCCTGAAAGGAGAGCTTTGTGGTATTTATTGCTTAGGCTCTTTAGTGCTCGGTTCTTAAATGCCCAGAGTGTGGGATCCCGGCCACAGCTTTATATCCGATCTAGATGGATTTAGTCAGAGAAACCAAAATTAGCAACACTGTTAGTAGCTCTGCCAACAAATTATGTGCTGCGAATTCAGTGCAACTGAAAGCAATTCCAGGAGATATTAATGAGAAAATAAACACATCAACATCTTACATTCATCCATCACTGAATAAAATCAGGCTGACAAAAAATAGCTGGCAGCCCACAGGCAGCTCGGAACCCTGGAGCCAAGTGCTGAATATGTACATTGGTGAATTTTACCCAAACCTCAATTCAAAGTCCCAAGGCCTGGTCCTGAGAAGGAGCTCACATCTTAAGACTTATCTAGTCAGATGTGGCTATTTACATTTAAACTAGTAAAAATTCAATTCCTCGGTCACATTACATCTGGCCAGGCTGCCTTGGATCTTTGAGCGGAGACATCGTAGGGCTCCTCCTAAAACAGAACAGCAGGGGGCAGTGTGGTCAAATTGCTTCCTCCCCAAGCAACGCATCTTCTCAAAATCCAAGGCGGACGAACTTTCTGCGCTTGCCCTAGTCTCTTATTCCTCAAGTATTTTTTTTTAAACTATTAAATTATTATGTACTTCATGCTGTTCATTTTGACACCCTAGCTAATAGATAATACAGACTCAGAAGATATCAAAATTGCATGCATTTCAGGCAATGTGTAGACTGGGCAGAGGAAAGGATACATACCGACTCTACATTTCAATTCCAGCTTTAAGTTCTTACAAGCTATGGTGACTGGCATCAGCCTCATCTACACGGAGTACCAAGTAAAACAGAAAACAGAGTAGATGCTGCTGCTGCTAAGTCGCTTCAGTCGTGTCTGACTCTGTACGACCCCATAAGGTAACAAACCACAACACACTTCATGTCCTGATCTATTATTGTTATCCGAGCTCTGTGTTTATGAAATCTGTGCCTTCATTTTATCCTCTGTAAAATAGGAATCACATACTTATAAAGAATTGTTTTGAGAATTAGTAAATTATTTTTTAAGGTCTTCAAACTGCTTAGCACACATAGCAGGCACTGTAGAAATGTCTGCTAGCATTTAAAATTTTTTTTATTGGAGTATGGTTGATTTAAAAGAATGTGTTAGTTTCAGATGAAAAGCAAAATCAATCAGTTATCATATATCCATCCACTTTTTTAGATTCTTTTCCTAGATAAGCCATTACAGAGTATTGTGTCTGCTAGTGTCATGTACTACTTTATTTCTTGAGCAAGGTGATAGGAAGGGGGTAAAATTTAGGAAGAAAGTTTTCTGTTCGGGGACCCTATACCTTGGTCCTAGGTAGGTACTCAGATTGTTTCTGAGGTTACTAAATGTCATTTCGGAGAGGACTGCCATCTTGCTTGTTGTGTCATTTTCCTCGGAAACTTTATAGCTCTCTGGATCACTCTCAGCTTCCTTCAGCGCTTCTGTGAAGATCCTTCTGGGGCTATTTCTGAAACCGCTCGGCAGAATACCTCTACATGAAGCTCTCAGAACCCATAACTCGCATCTAATAACCCCCTACCCTGATTCTCTCTCCCCAGAGACAAAAAAAGGCAGTCTAGTGAAGAGGAAACAATGGCCCAGGAAATGTGTATTTTGCAGTGACAGCTCTCTGATTACACAGAGGCATGTGGATGGCGAGGTGGCTGGGCGTTCAGTCAGGCTTTGCATGGTCACGGGTTCACACCCGGGTTCCTTTATTTATACGAGAGTGCTAACTCACTTCAGTCATTTCCGACTCTTGGCGACTCCATGGACTGTATAGCCCGCTCTCTCCATCGGATTCTCTAGGCAAGAATACTGGAGTGGGCTGTCATAATGGTTAGAAGCAAATATCTCAATGGCACATCATCGGGGCTTGGTCTTCTCTTCTATAACGTGGGAAACCTCCCCCTAGTTTGCAAAGTCTTTCTGGGTTAACCGGGTAAAGACGTGTGATGCCGGGAGCCGGTGAGGCATTCCACTCGTGACAAAGGTCATGAGGAAGGAGGCTCGGCATACGCAAAGGCGGGATCGAGCCTCAGGAGTCCGCCCGGATATTCTCGAGCATTTTCCCCCAAAAAACCAGAGTCTGCCTACTTTATTGCTTTGTGCTCTCACCTCTGACTTTACTGGGGGCTGTCCCCTACCACCATCTTGCTCTCTCTCTGTCAAAGAGTTAACTTACAGCTCCAATTAATAAAGTTCCTGGGCAATTAGGAGTGTTTAAATCCAAACCCCTCAGATGGCTCTCTAACTCGCCTGACAAGTTTACCCGGACTCCTGCAGCTATGCATACGATTGTTTACAGTCTCCTAGCCTCCAGAGGCACGGGAAGCTTAAGATATTCAAATAGCTTAGAGCCTCTCAGAGAGTTAAAAACTGTCAGAATAAACTAGTAAAGGATTTCATTGATGAGTCAATGCTTGTTGCCAAGTTTTCACATCCCCTGAATTGTATCCTTGAATGTGTATTAATTAATAGTTGGTACATAGAAAAAATAAGTAGTGGCCTTGGTGTTAGTAACTTTAGACCCTTAAGGTAATAAATTCTTTTCTTTGTTGTAAGCCCATTACACATCCGCCCTATAGGAATGCAATTTTATCTTTGGAAGATGGCACCAAACCTTAAAATAATTACTCTTAGAGAAAATAAGTCTTTGTTGATAAGTCCTTGTCAAGAGTCATAAAATGTTAGTAGGCCTTCTGGCCAGAAGATGATGTAAATCACCTAAACCATTTGTATACGATAAATTTGCAGGAAAGAAACGTTGGTTTTTGATAAGAATCAAAGACTGCTGACTTTGCATCCCCTATTATCCTCTATGTGTAACTTAGGGTATAAAAACCCCTGTTGAAAATAAAGCTACGGGCCTTGCTCACCAACGCTTGGTCTCCCCATGTCATTCTTCCCTTTAACTTCCAGCTGAGTCTCCATCTGGAGCGCGGAACCCACCACGCTTACTAATTATGCCTGGGCTTCTAAGACCCACTCCAGAAGGTGTCTAGGGTGAGGCACCTTCCGCTATTCGAGAGGGCGCCTGCGGCCTACGTAAGTGGTGCAAACTTCTTGTCTTGAAGTTTTATTGGTCTCCCGCGTAAACCAAGCTACTCAGCTTCTTTTCTCCACTGAATTTTCCTACTGAGCTATCCTCATTCTATCATTCTTTATATCTCTAATTAGCATATAAATAGTCGCCTAGGCCGTCTCTCCTTCGAATACCCTGGATCAGCTGGGGCTGGTCCCCAGCAGTGTACAGAAGCCAGCACAACGGCACGGAAGGAGTACTCAGCGGTGCACTCCTACAGGAACCGCCAAAACTTACTCCCGGAAACGGTAAATGGACTTCTCGCCGCCCACCGTCCGCCTCCAACCCTCCACCATTAAAACATGTGAGATAACAGGGAGCGACTGCTGGGCCTCCTGCCCTGGCCTTCCTGGGGCCGTTCCTCCGGAAAGGGAACACCTGGCCGAAAATAGCGGGGCAGCTGCTGGGGGAGGCTCAGCCCGCGCTGTAAGTCCCAGCCTGGCACGTGCGTTACCTGCTCGGCCTCCGCCAGCCACAGCCAGAGCTGCCGCCAGGTCCGGAATTTGTACTTGTCGCTAAACAGGAAGCACATCTCCGGGCTAGCATAACGGGAAGCAAGCGGCGAACGGTAGCTGTCATGCCCGCAGGCCGCCTCCCGCCCGCCACGGTCACCCGCCGCGGCCATCCCGGGCTCTAGACCCCGCCGAAGCTGACAGGGTCAGCGAGGGCGGAAGGGGAAGTCTGAGGGCGGGACTTCCTCCACTTGGTTCCACCCCTGGGGTTTCCGGGAGACCCGAGCCTTCAAGGCTGCTGGGTTTAGGCTCTTCGCTGCTGCTGCTGCTGCTGCGTCGCCTCAGTCATGTCTGACTCTGTGCGACCCCATAGACGGCAGCCCACCAGACTCCCCCTCCCTGGGATTCTCCAGGCAAGAACACTGGAGTGGGTTGCCATTGCCTTCTCCAATGCATGAAAGTGAAAATTGAAAGTGAAGTCGCTCAGTCGTGTCCGACTCTTAGCGACCCCATGGACTACAGCCCACCAGGCTCCTCCATCCATGGGATTTTCCAGGCAAGAGTACTGGAGTGGGGTGCCATTGCCTTCTCCACGTAGTCTCATTAAATCCATGTGAGGGTCCTGAATTGTTCAGGTATTGTTAAATAATACACTACTCTCCAGTGCGGAGTAAGTGCTCAATAAATGCCCGCCATTATTCTAATCCCCATTTTTCAGGCATGGGGAGGTTGACCGTCTTGAGATAGCTCGTGTGGATAGAAGGGCACGAGCTAGGAGTTAGGGCAAGAGCTAGGAGTTAAGTGTAGGGGACAGGCTCCAGGCTCCCAGTTCTTACAAGATTCAAATGTATTCTTTCCTTTGTGCTACCGATGCAGGAACCTGGTAGGCTGTAGTCCATGGGGTCGCAAAGAGTCGGACACGACTGAACGACTTCGCTTTCACTTTTCACTTTCATGCATTGGAGAAGGAAATGGCAACCCACTCCAGTGTTCTTGCCTGGAGAATCCCAGGGAGGGGGAGCCTGGTGGGCTGCTGTCTCTGGGGTCGCACAGAGTCAGACACGACTGAAGCGACTTAGCAGCAGCAGAAGCTACTATATTGCTTTGAAATTACCTTTTTTTGAGTGTCTCACTATATGGGGATGTCCATTTTGAATTCTCAGCTTGTTGGTTGAGGTCGCCACTTTCCCAGTAACCATAAGACTTAAGGGATATTAAAAGTTCTGATTAAATCTCAAGATTTGCAAGATCTCATCTTTGACAATAACTTCTGTCACCTTTCCATTTCTGCTGTTTTTTTCATTATTTACTAAAAAACGGACGGCCCACCCCTGTAGTGTTCTCCCTTCCCACCTCAGATTTCATATAGGCTTCTTGTAACTCTCACCAGAGTTCAGTGCTGTTGGCCTTTTCCATGGATGGCAAACTTGGTGTGGGTGGGGATCATGCCTGCCTTGGTCCCTGGTGTCTCTGGCAGGTGGATCCAGCACAGGACCTTACATAGCGTAGATGCTCAGAGTGTTTGCTGGGTGAATGAATGCTGTCCAGAGGCGCCTAGCCCAAAAGAGAAACAAGGCCTACAGTTACCAAGATACAAGTTAGATCCTGACATCGCCCTTCCTCTTCCCCCAGTCTCTCACGTTCCTTCAGTGTCTTCATGCCGTAGATCCTTCGTGTCTCCACCTGGGCTTCAGAATTGTCAGAGTGGACCACAATAGCAATCCTGGAATGCCTTGGCCATCAGAGAAGCTCATCAGTTACCTGGGCTTATCACCCACATCTTCTTCACCTATCTCCCCTCTGGAGCTGCAGAGGATTGGTTTTTTGGGGGTGAGGACAGTTCTGGAAAGATGAAGACCACTCCCTGCAACTCCCCACTCTGTGGAGTGTTTCAGGGCTGTCGCTGCTGGGCTGGGCTGAGTTTACTACCCCCCATGGTGGCCTTCCATGGTGCCTCCTGCCAACCTCAGTCTCCTCGGTTGTCCAGCCTCACTCTGCTGTTGCCTCCTCCTATAAGAGTTTGTTTCCAGCCTCTGTCTTCATTCAGGAAAGAACTTGCTCTTTGTTATTTTATCTTGAATCTCTCCAGTTCTGCCTCCCTTTTGTGTGTGTGTGTGTGAAATGCACAGATCTCTTCCACTACAGAATCATCTTCACATGCTCTTTTATGAAAATCTCTCTTACTGGCTGCCTCTTCACCCACTGTTCCAGAACTGCCCAGTTACTAGCTCTGTGACTTGGGTGATCATCTTTTGGCACTTGGGTCTTCTTACCTGTAAAATATGCTCATGATCCCCAGGTGTACAGTGAGGAGCAAAGGCAGGTGACACAGATGCTGACTTCCTACCTGGCTCAGTGTCTGGGGCTCCTGTATTCAACACATTTGTTGTCCTCCCTGCTTGACTCCTTAGTGCTGATGCAGCTTCTGCTCTCTCATATCCTCTCAACTACCTTCACTGATCATCAGTCTCTTCTCTAATAAAGAAATCAAAAGGCCTTTTGCCATAATGTTTGCCTATTTGCATAGAAAATCACTAATGAAGTCGATGTGGCGGTGGGGGTTGGGGTGGACATGCATGGAACAGGGTAGACCACGTAAGAACTGGGAACAGGCTTCCCAATGTACATCTTTAAATCATTTTGATTTCCGAGTTGAACAGTTTTCCATTTTCCTGTATTAAGTCATCCCCTGTGGCTGACTGAAATACTTAACCTTTTAGACAACCCCTCTCTCCTGTTTTGAAAACTAAACTGTACTGATTCTCCTCTTTCTGACTGCTCTCTGACGATCCAACCTTCTCTCACTTTTGAAAATGGAAGTGGTGGGAATTTCAAGATTTCACCCACCTTTCCTCCCCTTGGAAGCTGTTCACACGTCTGCAAGTCTTACCTTCTGAGCCCACAGGTTTCTTCAGAGTTTTGGTTCTTAAACTTCAAAGGCCACCTAGACACTTGCAGCTGGTTGTCACTATATCTAAAGCAGCATCTCTAAAATCGGGAATTTTACATCTATCCTTTTATTTTTATTTCAGGCTTTTAAAATACCTAGTTTCTTAAATTCTGTTACTCATGAGGATCGTTCATTTCAGTGGTGCCGAGTGTGCACCAAGCATTGTACTAGGCACTGGGATTCAGTGGTCGGCTGAGGAGGCTTGAGTGGAGAGGACAAGAGTGGAAAGAGGGAGGGAGATACCTTTAGAGGAGTAGATGGAAGGCAAACATGGGAACCTTGTAGGAAAGAAGGGTATCTGGGATTTTCTTCTCAGCACTGGAAAACCACTAAAAGGTTTTAGGCTGGAGAATGACTTCATTAGATGTATGTGCTGAAAAACATCATCTCAGGTGTTATGTGTAGAATGGACTGGGGGCAGGGACCTGGAGTGAATGCCATGTGAGAAACAGGCTGAGCTAATGCAGTGGACTAGGTAAGACCTAGGTGTGGGTGATCTAGCTTGGGCACAGGAAGTAATCAGCAGAGGAAATGAAGGAAAGGAAGAGATGGGTTAGTTATGGGGAGTAAGGAAGGGAGTGGACTCAGTGATGTGCCTAGGTTTCTAGGTTTTATCGCTGAAAGGATAGCAGTGCCATTTATCCTGGGGTGGGAGAAGGGCCAAGCAGGCAGGCTGGACTTCTCTTTTGGGTTTACCAAGTTTGCAAAGTCATTAATATACCCAGGTGTCTCAAAATGATAAGTAGACAATTATATATACACAAGTCTGGACCCCAATGGTAAGGATTAGAAATATAAATTTAGCAGTCTTTAGCACATAGATGGTAACTAAAGCCATCGGTGTTTTAGATGCTCAAGCTGGAGAACACCACAGCAAAGAACTCTGCCTTTTTTGGTGCTTCCATTCCAGTGAAGAAGATGCATAATAAAGTCTAAACAAGATCATTTAGAAAGTGCTTAAATTTTGTGAAGAAAACAGCATCGAGTAGCTTAGGGTAGGGATGGGGGTGACAGCTGATCATGTGAATACAGAATGGAGAATACAGAGTTAAAAGTAGCCAAGGAGGCAGCTTGGATGGGAAGGGGAGAATGGGTGCATGTGTATGTATGGCGAAGTCCCTTCGATGTTCACCTGGAACCGTCACAACATTGTTAATCAGCAATCGGTTCAGTTCAGTCGCTCAGTCGTGTCCGACTCTCTGCGACCCCGTGAATTGCAGCACGCCAGGCCTCCCTGTCTATCACCAACTCCCAGAGTTCACTGAGACTCACGTCCATCGAGTGAGTGATGCCATCCAGCCATCTCATCCTCTGTCGTCCCCTTCTCAAGTTTAAAAAAAATGGTTAAAAAAAGAAAAAGCCAAGGTAGGGATGAGGAAGGGAAAGGATCTCAAGCACTGGTGGAACAAACACTTGACGGGAGCACCTCTCTGATTCGTTTGGAAGCAGGAATTTGTGAGAAATTCTTCCAATACCTCTGATCTTCTCCACGTATCAAGTGGACACAGGATGCTTGCTGGCAGTATCAGGGTCTCATTGCTGGTTGGCTACAGTAGGTTGACAGGAGTCCTTGTTTGCTCTGCAGTGATTTTTTCCCCCCACCCAGAGATGCTGCTTTTGGTTGCTGGTAGAAAACAGAAAATAGGGTTTTTCCAAAGTAGGAATTTTAGCACCCTTATTATTAAAAATATAGGCTATTATATTTAAACTGGTTTAGGAAGGATGTGGGAAAAGGAAAGGGATGATGGACTTGAAGGAAGTAAATAGGCCACCATCCTGGAATAGCTGATGAGGCCAAACAAAGCCAAAGAGCAGCAGGGACCAGTTCGGAAGACAGGAGGTCAAGGTCAAAGATGCCGAAATTAGTGACTCAGGAGGGGAGCAACTTGGGGGTGAGTAGGGGGCTTCCCAGGTGGCTCAGTGGTAAAGAATCCACCTGCCAATGCAGGAGACCTGGGTTCAGTCCCTGAGTTAGGAAGACCCCTTGGAAGGAATGGCAACCCACTCCACTGTTCTTGCCCGGGGAAATGCCGTGGACAGAGAAGCCTGGGGGGCTACAGTCCATGGGTTCATCAAGAGTTGGACACAACTTGTGGAGTAAACAACAAGGGGAGCATGTGGCCAGAGTGACTGGGGGAGTGCAGAAACCTGGCCATTAGGATGGATTTCCCAAGGGGATGCTAAAGTCACCTTAGGTGACAGCAGAGCCCAGAGCAGTGAGGAGGGCTGAGTCAGAGGCTAAAGTCTTGACAGCCATCTTCAATTCTACAACCCGCCCCCTACACTTAGCAATTTATGCATTTAAAAATAACCAAAATTTAGAGTAGAGTTGTTAGTGATACAGGTCTTCATAGGTTTTGCAATGACCCTCTCAATTCCACAAAAACAATACTGACTTGGCATAGGCAGGCCTGCAAGGTGTTTCTGACATCTAGTTCACCTCTCCTCCCCTCACATTTCCAGGTGTTCACATATTTTATGGTAAGAATTGAGTGCTAAATGACCTAACCCTCTGTACAGCAGACTTGCTTAAGACTGACCACCTTTTCAGAATTCCAGGTGTCTGGAAACAAGGCATTTTGGCATGGTAATTTTGGAATCCAACCTTGGTTCCTTAGTATGGTGACTGAGACAGGTTTCGATTAAATGATTAAGTCACATGGTGTCCTCAGGGCAGTGCCCAGCTAATAGGAAGCAATTAGTCTGTGCTACCTAGTTTGACCTGATTGAATTCTGCTGAGTTGCTGTTTCCTCATGAAACAGGCTTTGCTATAGTACTATCCGTTTCACTCAGCATTCTGAGAAGTCAATCAGACACAACACTACCTGGGAATGAGACAGTGTATTCATCTCCTTCCATTCTTCCCCTCTGCTATTCTAGCGGTGTTGCGTGATCACAGGTCTAACAAGTCTCCAGCAGTGAACAATAAATAAGAGACTGTTCAGATGGGAACAAGCTGGCCTTTAGCGTAAGGCTCTCCCGTCCTCAGTGGTGAGCACAGCAAGCAGGGCGCAGGCGCAGGCAAGGTGGCTTCCTGTTCAGAGGTGGCACGCGGCTGCCCTCCCAGGCGGTGGCAGAGCCCCAAGCACGCCTTGTCTTTCCTTCAGCTCCCTTCAAGTGTCTTCCCTCCCAAAGGCACATGGGGCGAAAACAAGGCGACAAAAAGGCAGCAGGAGAACTCGAACTGCTCTCAGACTGTCTAAACCCAGCAGCGCAGCAGGTGGCAAGGAGCCTGAGCCCACCACCGACTGTCAACCCGAGAACCCCAGCAACACAAGCCACAACAAGGTGAGATCGATCAAGTGGAGGTCCTGTTCAGATGCTGAATGTCAGTCAGCTTTTGTGTGTGGACTAGAGTGACGGAGAAGAGTGGAAAAAAAATATAAATATTCAACAAATGAGCAAACTAAATGGGCACAAGAAAACAGGAAACCACAATAAATGCTTAGCAGCCAAACACATTTATTAGTCTTTTTTTTTTTTTTTTTTTCCAGGAACCCAAAAATATTTTGTAGTTATAATGTAAGCAACTGAGTTGCACATAATACAATCATATCTTTCCAAAATAAAATAAAATAAAAAACTAAACAAAAACAAAAATAAGCTGTTTAAAAGCCCAAAAAAAAAAACCCTTCAGAAAACTCTTATATATGCATTACATCATCTCTCAGTTTTAATGAAATGACGACGACTTAATTCCTTATTACTCAACCTGTCACAATCCAATAAAAGACCACCCTTTAGTTTTTTTTGTTTTTGACTTTTTTTTTTTTTGAAATCCAGCATGAGAAATACAGTACCTGCTATGGCAAAAAATACACATAAAATGCAACTTTTCAGCTTATTTGTACATTAGTAGAGTTTAACATTTTATTGTTTGTTTTTTAAGTGAACCAGTGATTTTAAGTACCACTATACTAAAAAAGTAAAATAAAATATAGAAAAGGGGGGCCCAGCCTGCCATGCAAGTGCACCTCTAAAGTGCCTAGTTTCTGTGTCCATGTAAAACCAGTCATATGAGGAGCAATTTCAACAGATGGGAGTCTGATTAAACCTCTATATTTAAGGAAAAAAAACAAAGACAATGCCATATCCTCCCTTTTCTCCCCTCAAACTTGCTTAAATCCCATCATCCACTTTCTCTATCGCCCACCAGAAGAGAGAAAAGAAAGCCATCAAAATAATATTGTAAAAGCTATTTCAAGTATAAGAAAAAAACAAAACACTTCTAGGTAACTTGCAGAGAGCATCAAAATTGTGCAGCCATTTAGTCACGTTTACAGGTTTTGTTTCTGTGGACAGTGTTTCAGATGAGAGGGTTTTGCTGTACCTTCCTGTTACCTGTTTGTGTGCAAAGTTGGAAAGCTGCCTTTTAAAGATCCAGCCTCTTTCTGATGCCCTTCTCTGCACCATCTGTGAAAGGGGGCAAGGAGAGAAGCGGGGGAGGAGGGGGCACTGAGGGGCAGCACCGCCCGAGTCACCAGGTGGTGCTTTCCCGCCTCTCCTCTGCCCCCACCCCAGCCCTCCCTTCTCTGGTTCACCATCAGTGACCTCTCACTGCAGAGATTCCCATTCTTCAGTTTCCTGATTTGGTAGGATGTATTTTACTATGTAAACATAGCCCCCTAGGATTATGGAACCCAAAAGCAGCATGTATCTCTCCATCCACATGGAGAAAGATAAAATAGTCCAGAAACCTCTCTTCAGGTTGCTTCTCTTTGTCTGGTTTTAGTTACTTGAAACAGGGAGGGGGTGGGGTGGGCACGGAGTAAGTTGTAAGCAAATGATGGGAGACTTAGGAGTGGGCACAGTTGAGCTGTTTCTTTTTTTTTCCTCCCAGAAAGGTTTTTTTTTTTTTTTTTTAAACCTGTTAAAAATGTTCCTGCACCTAAAGTCATACTAAGGTTAAGGCCAAGGGTGCAGAATCTTGTGCACGTGTCTCTGTGAGCACATTCACGGTGCATGCACCATTTTTGATGTCTTCTGTGAGATCACTGGACACACTTTGGTCACTGTTGTGTGTGCAAAGGGTGGTGGGGGATGTGTCCCAGGATAGAAGTGCAGAGATCAGCAGAGCCCTTCGGGAGCGCCCCCTAGGGACATAAGGGCAGGAAAACCTCAGGAGGGACCAGAAGAGGAAACAGAAAAGGAGCCATCACACAGAGAAATAAAATCCGCAAGTTGACAGCGCCCAAATCAGAAGGTGGGTGGTGAATATGTGTGCATTTATTATCAAGTTTCTTCCCCTCAAAGGAAGTCGTCACTAGACAAAGATCAGGGAGCCCAACCTACAACGGGCTTCTTGACAGATACAGGGTTTATGTTTAAGATGGGGGAAGCTAGGGAGGCTGTGAAGAAGCTATCTCTAACGATCTATTCTGATCCTGCCTCGTGAGCGGCCAAATCTAGAAGCGCAGTAGCTGACAGATCCTTAAAAGCAGCCCTTGTTTAAACTTGTTTCCCTCCACCTAGTATCAGCTTCAAGCCTTGTGGAGAGAGAACAATCTGAGGGTGCGAGCGCCTTTCAGGAAGGCTGTCCGCATGTCTCAGAGGAGTTTCTTTCCAAATAAGAAATCAACTAATTTCCAGAGCATCACAGTGACAAGGCTATGAATTCTACAGCACAAAATTGAAATGCCAGGGACTGATTCTCTTTATGATCTACAGTTACTCAAAGTGGGTATGTGTGTGTTTGAACCAAGGAAGGTTGAGAGCTCAAGGTCTCAGGGAGAAAATGTTCTGGAGTCCCTGGAGGTGACAGATCTTCCAGAAGAGAGCAATCCAGACACTCCCTACCCTGGACCCAGAGCTGAAATAGATGGCCTCTATTTCAAACAGGGTTTAAACACTGGTCTGCCGTCATTGTGTGTGGAAGGTGATAGAGAGAACACCACCCCACAAACGCCAAGTCCACTCCCCTGACCTGTTCTGCTCTTCTTAAACGTGAAAGAAAAAGAGCTGAAACTTCCTATGGCTTAAAAAAAAAATGTGGAAAATATCATATTTTAGGGTTACTTTCACAGCAAAGAAAACATTGCAAAAGTTATCCTCCTATTTACACGTTCATATTTTTCCAAGGATAACCCATTGGTGGCCAGAAAAGAAGGGGAGTTAAAAGGTCTACGCTGCAGGGGAAGTGGACCTGGAGGTATTGTTTTGTGTTAGCTGAAACATCAGAATTCTGCTTTTTGTGTGTGTTTGTTTTTTTGTCTAAAGGCAATCTAATAGATTGGAACCCTGATAAGACCGTGCCTGTGCAGGCTCGCAGGGGCACGAGGAGACTGATCAAGTCTGTTACTTGTTACAGTACTGTGAATGTTGACAGCAAAAGCGCTGCATGGAAACACTGTTGCTTGCTTTATTAGGACACTGTGTGTTGCCAAAAATGCCTACACCAGAGCAATGCAGAGGCCACGACTCACTGCAGGCAAGATCGACGGAGGGATGCTGTCAGGACCAAAAGGAGGCTGCAGGCTTTCAAACACCTCCTGCTCACTAGCTACACACAGTATAACAACTGCAAGGGCGGCAGAAATGTCAATATGGCGGAGCAGGAGGGGTTGGGAAAGAGAAGCCCCGTTGGCCTGTCAAGCAACCGTCCTCTTCTCCAGAGAGTTGCCTTACAATTAAATTCACTTAAAAACATCAAAGAAGAAAAATTAAAACGGAGCGAGGAGGAGGAGGTTTCTGAAATTGACATAAAGATTAAGGTCAGCACAAGTGAGGCATGGTTTCCTGAGCTTGCAAGGGTTCTGAATTCAGCAAAGGGTGAGAACTTTTTTCCAGAGAAAAGAGCAGTGGGGCAGGGTGGGGGGGCCTTCAGGGGCCTCATGCTGCACCAGGCTAACTAACACTGCACAGCTAGGATGGAGATCCTGGACCACAATGGTTGGTAGGAATGGCGCCCCCCAACTCCCAACCCCAGGAAGTGCCGGGCCGAGGCTCACAGGGCCCTGTATACCTCACTGTGCGGACCTTACGGCTTGGCTTCTCGCTCTCACTCCCCTTCCCTGCCAGCATGGGGGGCACACCATGGACACAGAAACCGTAGAACAAGGATGCAAAGCTACTTCCGTCCCCTTTCTGCCCTCTCCCCCACCCTCCCTTTGCAGAATGCATAGTTACAATTCACGTTACAAAATAAGCAATGATGACCACATATCGGACCCCCTTCTTTTTTTTGAAAAGAAAAAAAAAATCCAACAACCTCTTCTTAAATTCAGTATCAAAATTCACATTTGCATAATAATACATTTCAAGGCCATGAGAGAGGACGGAGCTAGCACAGAAGCATCGCCCCAGGTCTTCCTGAATGAAGCTGGAGGAATCTTGCGAGGGATTGCTTTCCCCTTTGGGGAGTTCTGAGGAATTATGGAAATGGCCCTTAGCATTCACTTGATATCTCTTTAGGAGGGAGTGGGGAGAAGAGGCGGAATCGTTTAAAACAAACGTGAAACAAAGGAGGAGACACTGCGGATTTCTAATGTTGAACTACAATGGTTCTGAAGAAATAAAACATGGTTTCTGATTTTTCGCTTTTCTTTCTCAAACATGTCCAACTCATCCTTTCAAAAGCCTTTTCCTTGTGTGTAATATACCCTGTTCGCACAAACAGCAACATTATGTGACTTCCATTTGGGAAAAGAATTGCTTTCTCAGGACACAGACTCAAAGGGTGGCCACGCACTGCCTGCTCTGTGCGCGGCAGGAGCGAGAAAATGCCTGCTCGACGTGCACAGATGTGTCACAAATCCGTGTTACCAGATTTCAATTCTCCAGTGCTTACAGAAAAACAAAAACTAAGACAGCCACAGCCACGCACGCACATATACACGGAGAAGACTAGGCAATGCTGAGAGACGTTCAACTTGTACTCCTGGACTAAGCCAGTGTCTGTCATCTGTGCACCATCACCTCCTCATTCCCTGTCCCAAGTCCCCGAACTTCTTCCCCGTGACTGCAGTATGCAACACTGAGGCAACTGAAAACCCACGGCTGCCACGGCAGCGGCCCAGAGAAATGCTGACTTTCCTACAGACTAAGGGGACCGTCTGTTTTATCCCAATGGGTAGGTTCTTCCTAAAACAGACGGTCTCTGAACTCACAAAGGCACATTCAGAAATACCACACTTAGGAAATTAACTCCTTGGGCAAAATTTTAAAAGGAGGTGGTGTTTTAAACACATTATCTTTTAACTCAGCCCAAGATTTCTGGCGAGACGTGCCATAGCTGAATGCATCACTTGGTGAAAACTCTGCTACCTTTAAAAGGTATGTGATTTCTTTAAGGGTTCCAAAGGTTTTTTTGCTGTTTTATATAAATACCCTACCCTCCTTTTGCATTTTTGGTGGACACACACAAGATACATTGTCTTCCTTTCCTTAAAGCTCAGCTGTCAAGCTGGTCCTGCAGCGAGGTGGCGGCTTGCCTCCCATCACCTCCCACGAGCCAGCTGCCGCCGCCCACACCCAGGACTGTGCATGCCTTTAGGGAGCCCAAGGAGAAGGCCCTCCAGATGCAGTAAGAGGTCCAGGGAAGTGGGGGGCTGAAAGGGAAGGCAGGCACTCGGCTCCACAATCACACTAGAAGCCGCTCCACAGTTACTCTTTAGCTGCTCACCAGCAGCAGTGAAGGAATTCTACTTTTGGGGGCGGGGCGGGGGGGGGGGCACAATCCCAGCTTGTTAATATTGGCTCAAAAGGGATCAATTCCAATTGGGAATTTACTTTCCAAGCAATGATTTATAGTTTGAAAATGAAAGGGAGACACAAAGTACTTTAGGGAAACACTTTTTCTTTTCAATTTAAAACAGAACACTTGCCTCTTTCTGACCTTTCTCCTTCTGTGAACAAGTCAAGCATTTGTCACAAAGAAGAAACAACAGCTGAATTCTGTAGAGACTTTTTGCTCAGGGCAGTACCATTTTTCCTGGCGTGCAGAGTTGTTAAAAACAAATTCAGATGCCCAGCTAGCTGAAGAGGAAACTATTTAAACTCTGTGAGGCAAACACTGGCAATTTCTATCGCTTTTGCTATTTTGGTGGTGGCTGGAGGTTATTACAAGAGATTGCCAGTTTAAAAACCACTCAAAGGATCAAATACTTGGGAATTACTCCAGATCTAGACCAAGTGACCGTATATATGAGAATGGCATGGAGACCCAGTTGGTGGGGAGTAGGGCTGTTTCCTGACCGGTGTTCCCTTTACCATCCTGTGGGTGTCCAAGGCCTCTTCTTCTGCTGGAGCGAGCAGGGTCATTTCACTGTTCTATTTTAATTATGTTATTACTATGTTCAGAGATTCTTGAAGTCAATAATTACTCCAAATAAAGAATGTGTTGCCAGTACCTCCTTTGTCAAATTTCAGGTCAAGAAAACAATGCCATCATTAACAAACGGGGACCATCTCTGAAAATACACACACCTTTGGCACTGGCCATAAACCTACAGGCCTTATCACACGGTGTGCACAAACTCTGGAAATAGAGGTAATATTCTATGTTTTGTAACAGACTGATGATGACCTTGATGACAGCTTATATACTTGCCTGTTTCTAGACTGTGTGGATACCCTGTACTTGGGGATAAGAAAGCAGAGAGGCTGTGGCACAGTCTGCAGCCCAGGGGGAGGGCAGCCCGTTTTCTGATTAACTGCTGAGGTCTAGAGATTGACAGTTCATTTATACACATGGGCGAGGCTATTTACATCTGCACTATCGCACATAACCTTATTTGTACACTCGGGGAGGGGGGGGAACCAAGATTTCTCTCTGTAGTAACACTAAGAAGTGTAGTTAATGCATATACATGAAGTATGGCAAAACACTGGAAGAAAGGTTTTTTTATACCAGCTAAAAATGGATCTCTATTCCTAAAGATGTAATAGATAAGTAAAAGCAGAGAAAAAAACCCAAACTCAGAACAATGACCTAGAATGTTGCATGTTGCATTTGAACTCTGAGGATGGGGGCGAAGGGGACCTTTTCTGCATAAAGACTCAATTGTTCCCGAATCTGAGAGATGACTATTATAGCCAAATCTGCTGAAAACATCCTGTTTACATGGCAGAGAAAAGGCTAGGCCTAAACGTTCTGCTCAGCACACACGACATCTTCATTCTGTTTAAGAGTCAAGATGGCAGAAGAGAGGAAAAAACAGAATGAAAAGGTACACAGCATCAGAGGTCAATATGGAATCTGGCTGTTAACCTTACAAAAACTGCCCCCTCCCCCCACAAAAGTGGTGAAAGTGAATCCTTGTCATTAGTTAATAGTCTGTGGAATTTTAGCTTCTGCTAGCTATATTAACAACAGCTCTCTTCCAAATTCTTAAAGAGATTTCTCTTTTTTTTCTTTCTGCATATCCTTACACACCACATTCAACCCATAGGAACTTGGAAGAACCCATTGCTAACTTATGCTACATTCACGTCAGAAGAGGTGGGTAAGTTCTTAGAAAAGGAGTCATAGCAATCACAAATCAAGATGCTAAAACAGACTGAATGGCAACTGAGGCGTAATGTTGACTGACTGGGGGACACTGATGGAAGACTGTGCTTTGGAGCTTTAACTTGCAGCACTGCTAAGTTAACATCTGTGAATGCTGTAAATGAGAGAGATCGAGGGCTGGGGACTGGAGAATCTGAGATGCCACATGGACCATCCATTTCATCACAGTATCTCGGAGATCTGTACTTTTTTTTTTCTTAAACACCTAAAATTAGGTCATGGCACTGGATCTCAATTGCCTGGGGAGGTCCCGAGTCTGATGGAAGACTTCCCTTCCCCTTCTAGTGCTTCCTTCCTTTTGGCCACTCATGTGGTCAACAGAAACCAAGTTCATGATATTTGAGAGCTGGACACCTCTGGCCACTAGTAATCAAGTGTCTTAAAAAACGACAGGAACCTGGTAAAAACTGGAAAGCACAAATGTACATGATCAAAATGTTCATAAAGTAAATCTGTGTAATGTGAGGTGACCAGCAAGCCCCTGAACCCATGCCAGAATGTGGTGGAAGAAAAGATGCTTCCATCGCATATCTAAGTGTCCTGAAGCCATCTGACCTCCCAGCAGAGATGGCTCTTGCCAAGGAATATGGTGGAAAAGAAAAGTTTTTCTCTTCCATTGTATCCTCACAATATCCTGTTCTTAGGTCACTGCCAACCAGTAAAACAAAGCTTCCAGCAACGCGATAAGGAAAAGGGGGCTTGACGGGAAAGGGAAGACACACAGGACAAGAGCAGAAAAATAGGAACCCCTTCCTACTGGCCTGACACAAAGAGACGTTCCAAGTCACTGCAGCTGTCACTCGAGAAGCTGATGCACAGAGCCAGGAAGGCCCTTGGCATCCCACATAATCGAGACATAAAAGCGTACTTTTCATTTCCTTGATTTTTGTTTAATGACTTTGCATTTAGCCCACTGCCTCTGGGGCCTGTCCAGAACCACTCCGATTTCTGTAACGGGTGGGCATCTCACCGTCTGGAGGGACGAGACCACATGCACATACACACGCGTTCCCCCTGCTCAGGATGTCTGAGTGTATGTACGAAGGCACTAAAGCGGTTTTAGAGAAATTGCAGGCAGCAACCCCACCCACTCCCTTTACCTGTTGAGCTGGAGTTTCTTTCCCCACCGGGAAGCTTAGATGTTTAAAAGCAGCTGTGGTCATGCTTGGGAATTCTAACCCCTGGCCCCAGGAGGGAATACAAAAGGAGAATTCAACATCACCAAAAACTGACAGGAAATACTCCACATCTCTGGCTGAGGGATGGGGATAATTAAGCAGCAGATCTTCAAAACAGCAATTAAAATGAGCATAACAGTAGCTGGGAGCTAAAAAAAGTAAAATCACTTGTTCCTTATTAGATTCTTCTACTATTTTCTCCTCCTCCCATAGCAAATGGAGGTAAGACACACATTCTTCATTAATAGAACAGTCCATAGATATTTTTCTTCTAGTAATGCCTACATTTAAAATTTGTTCCAAAAATTATTAACCTATATTTCCTAACTCTTTACATAGATTCTCAGCAATCCAACCGTAATATTTTACAGATTAGAGCTACTATTTTTTTTTTAAGCTGTTGTTTCTTTCTTCCTTTCTTTTGTTGCTGGGGTTGGGGAGACAGGGAGAAAGGTTCCTTTGAATAAAAATAAAAATTCCTCGGGGAGATTTTAGCTCAGTCTTAAATGGAAAGAAATAAAGTGATGGCAGTCCCATTTATATACACCAAACACTCTCCCCTTAAATTATACATAATTTGAAATGAATCCATGATAGAGCTCTTATAAAGTTTAATCCTTCTCCCATATTTTTTAAGATAGTCAATTTACTTGTTGCTGCTAAATTGATAATTTTTAAAAAATATTTCTTTCTATGTGTTTTAAAATGTATGATCCCCAGTATGACAATAACTTTTGGAATCTTTACTTTTTACATTTTTTAAGTAAAAATTGTTTAAACTTTCTGAAGTTTCAGGAACTTGTAAAAGTTTATTAACAGGAAAGAAACGGCCGTCTATCTAGGATAAGATACGGTTAAATAAACCATCTTCCAAAAACTGGCTTCCTACCCTAGAATTCCTGAGAATGCTTGCAAATTTTAAAGCAGGAAAATAAATGTTAAAAACAAAAACAAAAAACACTGTTAAATGCTCCCAGAGTTAGTCTTCATCTAAAATATATATTTATATGTATATATATACGCACTTTTTGGTCTTTTTTTAAGTTTTTAGTTTTTTTCCCTTTAAGCTTATGATGGAAGAACATTTTAGCTTCTCATGTTTATTTATTTTTTTTTTTTTTACATATTTCAAATCCCTCATTATGTCTTGTAAACAAGAGGGGCTCTAGCACCCGGCTTTCACCGTAGTATCGTAAGGAACTCAACTAACCCATAGTGCAGGTCAAGGAACCAACAGGCAGGAAGAGAGGAGGGTGGGGCAGGACACGGCAGGGGCCACGAGCAGCAGTGGACAGTCACCACAAGCTCGTGTGAGCCCAAGACACACAGCCGGCCAGGGACATTCAGAGCTAGCCTTCTGCGGATGTCTGAACACAGCTGCTCTTCAGCTGGAGGTCACCACGCATGGCAGGGTTTTGCCCTCCCCCACGAAGAGAGCGGTCGGCGGGGGCTGGAAGGAGACGTTTTGTGCGTGGGCAGAGTGGAAGGGGCGTGGTGGCGATGGAACCGGAGGGCACAGTTAGTTTTCTACAAGGCATCCAATGGGACCAAACCAACACTGGGAACTCGAGTCTGACCACCCACCCACGAAGGGCTCAGAAAGACTTGAGTGAGCCAACGCTCACTTGAGTTACGTGTGTCAATTTCTTTCGAGGCTAGGTTTATCAACAGAGTAAGCCGAGAGGACTACAGAATTCCCATTCTTTGTCTCACAAAACCACTTAAATGCAAATAATTAGCTTTTGCCTTTTCCTATACACACCCACCTACCCACCCACCCACAGACCCAAGCTATAAGTCAAATACATTATTAGGCATTGTTGTATCCTTCACTAAAGATGCTAAAGAAAGAAAAACTCCCTTGTCCTCACTAGCAGCAAGTTATGGAGGACAGTAGAGGTCTGCTCCCACCAAGGGTTGGAATGGGCAGGTATTTGCTGGTACAGAATGTCGGCACTTTATGTTAAACAGTATAATGCAGACTGGGGCGTCCACACAAGCGCTAGCACGTCACCGGCACATGTCCCCTCCCCCCGCCCCGCCAGCCATCTGCTTTGTATAAAGGCGTACCCCTTCAGGTCTGCTGTAACTCTTCACAAAAAGCAGTTTGATACATTTTGATTCCAACATAAGTACATACATGTTGGTGATAACTGTGGATTAAAAGTTGCCCCCTATTCAGCCCAGAGTACTACTACATTGATGCTTAAAAAAAAAAAAAAAGTCTTTAAATACCGAAATAAAAAAAGCAACATTACAAGGAAAAAAAAAAGAGGTCAAAACCAAAAAAAGGTGCAATACTTAAAAAGTCTTTGCTAAGTTATACCTGCCTAAGCAAAACCACATACACAGGAAATACACAACACAGAGAAACAAAAGGAAACGCTTGAAGTACACACTGGTTTAAGAACATTCGTTAAGTAAACGTTTCTGTCAGTGATGGCCCGGTGCTGTAACACGCCGCGGCCTGGCACAGGTAACGCTCAGCAAGAAGGGAGCAGAGAGGAGGAGCTGCAGATGCTTGCAGGAGGCTGCTCACAACCTTTTGTTTGTTTGTTTTCATAAAATAATAGAGAACCAAGAGAAATTTTAAATTCAGCATTACCTGACTTTCCGACCAACTTCTCATTCCTGATTACACAAGAAAGGGGAAATAAGTTTTTTTTTTTTGCATTTGAGACATCACAGCACTAAAAACTGTCTTATCTTCTGTTCCCATTCAGACTAACAAAAAGGCCAGCATGAAATTGAATGGATATTCAGATGTGCCCAATGGCCACTTTACTTCCCAAAACAGAAATAAACACACAGTTGCTCCAAGAGGTACCTCCTGTTCTCCTGGCTTTGGGGACTTGGCAGTGCTCCACTCTACTGCTAGGTCAAAAGAAAAGCTACAGAAAACTCACTCGGGCTACTTCGCAGATGTAAAGGAACTCCCTGCTTTCTTCATTAAAAAAGCACTCTGTTCATCTCAATACAGCCCAACGGGGTGGCTTCAGCAGCAGCAGCGGATCCCCGAGGTGCTCGTGCTCCTGTGTTCTCATAGTTAAAAAACAAAATAAAATAAAAATAAAAAGCAGATGGCCGGCCAGCCAGCCTGCGGACTGTCAGCAATGCAGCTTTCTGAGAAATTGGGGGTGAGGAGGAAGAGGAGGACACAGGCACACAACACACACACAGAGACAGAAAGAAGGATGCACGCGAATGCACATGAACACACGTGCACACACATACCAGAACGAGCATGCCTGGGCAGTTACATGTGCCAGAACACACTGGTATTTATCAACCAGCCAATCACAAATTTTTTCCTTTTTTTTTTTTTTTTAGGTTTTTTATGTTTTTGTTTTTAAAGTGAGGCTCCGTCAAGTCTTCCCTCCCCCACCCCAACAATGCTTTTGAATTCCCCTCCCTCCCAAACATGGTAGACCTAAGGACGGAAACACACCCAGTGCAAACAAAGTTAAAAAGCTATTTTTTTTTCAGTATATATGTTTCTTAGCAACAACTTCCATATAACATGAAAAAAGTGAAAAACTAGAAACTAATTTTTTTAATTTTTTGTGTTTAGATTTAAATGGTATGTGTACTCGCTTCACATTGTCTTTCTAGGTTGGCGTTCATGATTCAAGTATTTCAAGAGTGATATGTTCTCTTTTTGGATTCATATTCCAAACGAAAAACTGAAGTCAGAGGGAGGCAACTATGTGCTCAGACAGTCTGTCGATGACCCACCTTTTTTTTTCTCTCTCCGTTTTCTTTTTTCCTTTTAAAAATGTATTTATTGCAAGTTGAAAAAAAAAACGAAAAGGTCAAGTTAGTGCTGCTGCTGTTCCAAAAAAGGTCACGAGGTCAGAGTTGAAAGTTCTAAGTTCAGATTGAATCCGACCCTCCTCCCAGAAGGTCACCAGGTAGTAAAGGAGCAGGGCTGCCCATCCTATGAGGGTCTTCCACGGTCGGGACTCCCCACAAGCTAGAAGAGTAGTTGGGGGGGCCCCACAATGAAGCGCCGGCAAGATCGGCCCCGCTGCTGCCACCAGCACTGCTGCTCCACTGCCCGAGCCCCGTGGACCCACCGAAAAGATTCAGAGCAGGTCCGACGGGCTCTGACTGGGTCTGGCCGGTCTCCAGGGACTGCCAGCCCGCGGCGGGCGCGCTCGGGGTTGCCGCAGGTGTAGGGGGCTGAGCTTGTGCCAGAAAGCGGCTGACTTCGTCATCAGTGGCAAACTCAGCCAGGATGGTAGTGTTTCCCAACACACACCTGGAAGAAAGGGGAGGGAGAAAGCTATGCATCTGAGGAAGGTCTTGAAGCAGGCACGGAGACGGAGTATCCCGAGTCCTCGCTACTCAAAGAAACGCGTCTGTCACCGGCAGCTTCCACATCCCCAGCATTGGAGCGTGTCTTTTAACCAGACCACCAGGTGACTGAGAAGTACTGATTTAGAGCAATGAAGTATCACTCGATCTCAAGATACCCAAAGACTACTGGATGACACGATGTAGCAATATCCCTCGGGATACAGAATTTGCTTGTCAAGTGAATATTGGGCCTCTTTTTTCCCTTGGAGGTAAAAGATCACAGCCCAAAGCATCAAGGTGACCCAGCTCCAGAAATCGGAGGCGCTGCTTCACCGCAGGGTGGGCTCACTGTCTAAGCCTGCCATCGCTCGCTTGTTCTGTGTGACCTTTCTATCGTGGCACTTGCAGCCACGGGGAGTCACCTCCTCCCTGTTCACCACCTTGACGACGGCGGGAAGGAGGATGGTCAGAGTCTGATCCAGCCCCACCTACTGTAGGCAGAACTAAGACCACAATATTTCATCACCACTCACAAAGAGGCCAAAGCAAGCAGCGAGATTCTATTACGAAAAGGGACAGCACTTACAGTGTCTCATTTCTAAATAGTGGCTTAGTTTTACGGTATTAAAATGTACAAATCCGTTACTTTTGGAATTCTGATTCTTGGGTACATATGACACCCACGCTTACGTAGGCAGATGAGATCAGCCACCTCAGTATGCAGGCAGCTGGTCACGTGATGACGCTGCCTGTGTGCACGTCCTGTGCATCCCTGTTTCATCAAGCACATGCCTGGGTACTCACGTGAGCCTCCTCATGCGTGTCTGTCTCAGGGAAGGCAGGATGGGTACTCACATGTGCAGTGCAGTTTGGGCCTTGGCCGCCTCCTGTTTGGTGCTGTATCGGATCAGGGCAGTGCCCTGGGTTAGGTTCAGATGGAATGTCAGCAGTGGGCCATGCTGCATGCAGATGGTTCTCAAGGTTGACCCATCAATCTAAAGAGTAATGACAGTCATGAGATAAAAACTGGAGTGGGGTGGGAAAGGAAGTCAGGGGACCTTTCTTGTATTTTTGTGAGTGAGGAGGGGTTCCGGTTCGTAACTAACAGCCTCAGTACTAAATCAGTTTTGGAGAGATGACTGAAGAACTGGAGACAGGGGAGTTGCACTGGACTCCCCTGAATACAGTGCGCTGAATACAGGGTCTTCAAAGCAAATCTCAAGACAGTCAAAGCACTGGGTTCAGATCTCCTGTGCCCATTTTGCAGATAAAAAATGTCTGTATAAATACAGCTCAAAACAAAAAGCATACGATTCATTCAACCTGTAGTCTATTTTCCTTAAGAGGTAAATGAGTCAACCTGTGTTGTTTGGTAGAGCCTTAAAACACAGAAATAAAATGGTTAACCAAATAAGAATTTAAGAAAACATGCAAGGTTCTGAGCAACATTATTAATGTAGTATTCTTCCTCCCATCTCACAAAAAGCTGAAGAGAAAGACACAAACAAGGAAGGCACTGCTAACCATCTGACAACATAGAATGCTGATGGATGCCCTCACTCAGACAACTCTGATGCCTTCCTTCTTCCTACTCTGGCCATCCCAAGGACAGACTCCACTTCTGCCTACTTCTCTGTGCTCTCTGCTGCCCATGGCCAAGGTGACCAAAGGTTACAGGCACTCACCCTATCAGACTCAGCATGAGGATGTTCAGCGATTTGGGACAACTGCCCTTCCTCATCTATGACTTAAGAGAACAAAATTGTTGATTCACTCTGGTCGATGCATTTGTATTCAGATCTTCACTAGGTTTACTTGAGATGCTCAGTCCAACCTTTTGGTTCATTTTGGGGGAAGGGAAACAAATTACTACCAAAACAGCCTTAAAAAGTTGTGTTCCTGGCAGCAGTGGTGGAAACATTCTGTGGTTTTACCATGGAAATCCTGCAGGATGAAAACTGCCAGTCTCACCATAATTCTTAATAGAAAATAATTAAGAAAAGCTCTCAGCATTTAAAAATGACAATTGACTATATCAGCATGTCAGTATGTGTCACAAGTGATTTCTCAGGATAGATGTCCTCTCAATAAACTGTAGGTGATGACAAGTAAATTTATCCTGGTCCCCAAAGATGTGACCCTGTAACTTTCTTTTAAGCTATGGTTGAGATTAATGTGCTATTAGGTCTTTCTGATTTTTAAAATGACTCAATTCTAATACAAACTCAGTCAAACCCTATATTCATTTATATACAAATATTAAGTACCATTCTTCTTTTCAAATTTTATTTTTAAATTAAAATTTAATTTTAATTATTTTAATCAATTGGTCTAGTTGATTTACAGTATTATATTAGTTTTAAGTGTATAATAGTGATTCACAATTTTTATAGATCACCCTCCACTTATAAAATATTGGCTATATTCCCTGTGTTGTACAATATATCCCTGCAGCTTATTTCTTTTATACATAGTAGTCTGTACTTACTATTTTTCATAATACAGGCTCCTTTCAACACTGCTTCTATCATCCTAACCATATCACACCCACCACACTGTGACGACTTAGAAATAATGAGGCATATGTAGCTCTGAGGATGGTTATATAAAATGTTCATACTTCAGTCAACTCTTAGCTAAATAAATAACCCAGGAACTTCAGCTGAGCTGATTAGATATGGAAATTAATCCAGACAGTTTCTCATGTTAACTGTATTTAGAAAACTGTCTATCTCAATGTGAATCTTAAAATACGAGCCCTGGACTTACTTCCCACAAATAGGTGCACTGGGCAAACACAGAGGAGAATCTGCATTTCCCCACAGAGGGTCATAATGCATGTTAGCATATTAAAGGGTCTAAGAAGTCTTACAGTGAAGGTATCTGCTTCATTTTGTCTAATCAAGTATATATTTCAAATATATTAGGCCAGAGACCTATTATTATCCTATGGGAACAGTCTGGAAAATGCTGGCTTAGTAAGGTGTGAATGAATCCATTTATGAATTAAATGTCAGACAATTCACTCAATGTGTCAAGGGGAGGGAGGTCTAATTGACTTCTTTTTAACAAGGTGCTGTTAAAAGGTTGTGCTGTCAAGTCCAAATGAAGACCACGGGCTCAGTTTCCATGGGTTCACTTCACTTCACTGAGTACTCAACATCTGTTGCTACAAACGTGTCAGTTATCAGGCAACTCAAGTGAAAGAGAGGGTGATCTGGTGCAAATGAAACCCCACCACTGTGACAACAACCCAGAGAGCACATCCTGGTGAGAGAGAATCAGTAATGCCATCTACAGAGAAGAGGACAATGGATGGAAGAGCAAGAGCACACGTGTGGCATTTCAGTCACGAAATCCACACACTCCTTCTATGCAGAGCTTTATGGTGAGTCGTGTATGAATGAAGCACAGAAATGGTTGACAGGGAGCCTGAAGTCCTGTTGAATGAGCAACACAGAAACAGGTAACTTTTTTTGCTTGGTTCCAGATTCTGACAAGGCAGATCCACAAAGCAAGTTATCTCTGCTAAACAGAACTCATCAGATAATACCACCCTACACTCACTATTTATAAATTAGATGTGTTAACATCCCATGGAGGCAGGCGTGAAGCCGAGTGGCCAACACCGTCTCTTCCCCACCCCGGCTCAGAAGTAGGCTTTGGGCATTGGTTGGGGAGACTCACCAGGAAGTAAATGAACTCTCCCATCTGCTAAACCCCCACATCTCTGAGTGTCTCTCTCTTAATACAATCAAGTCCCAGCCAGAAAATCCCAAGAAAGCATGATTACCTGTGGAGTGAGATTGTGAAGAACCAGCCAGTAACTAGGACGAACTGAACCACCATCACTCCAGGTAGAGGCTGGAAGCAACCAGAAAGAAGGATCAGGAAGAACGAACAAAAAAATTAAGGCGGCCACATGTGAGAAACATTTTCACAGAGCCCACACACGTTTCTTCCCTCCTTTTATAAATCATCTTCTGGAACTTCCCTGGCGGTTCAGTGGTTAAGAATCCACGCAGGGTTTGATCCCTGGTATGGGAACTAAGACACCACATGTCCTGGGGCAACTACGCCCTTGTGCTACAACTAGAAAAAGCCCGCGTGTCCAACTACTACATGAGCCCATACACCGCAAGGAAAGACCCCGAATGACGCAACTAAGACCTGATGCAGCCAAAAAAGTAAATATATATTTTTTTAAAATCTTCTCCTTTCTGCTTCACTCTGACCTTCTTTATCCTGTCACTCAACAGCCAGTTCTCTTCTCCTAGATTGTGATCCTACACACTCTTATGCCTTATTTGCAAGACAACATTTGGCTCCCAAGGTTCTCATCTTTACTCCATCAAGACCTTGGGAGTTCTCAGGTCCCTGTGCCTTTATAGGCTGACTTCAATTTTCTACTCAAGAGGTACTTTTTCCTCTACCCAACAACCATGATTTCCTCTCCTGTGAAGACGTCACGTCTTCAACTGTGTGTGAGCATGAGTCTCTTGTGTTGGAACAATGATGCTCCCTCGGGCAGCTCCTCACCGGAGGCGAGCCGTGAGTCCTGTGTCCCCCACCCCCTGACTGAGCGGGGTGCTGTGCTGCTCCAGGGAGATGATGGTTTGGGGTTGGTCAGACCGGGAGGCGGGCGGGGCAGCGGTGTAGTGTTCCTTGAGGAAATATGGTTTTTCCACATCTTGTTGGAGAGATGAGTGGGGTTGTGTCCTATGGGATCTGGGGACCATGTTGATTTGTAATCAGGAAACTTTGCTGTAAGAAGAGAAAAAGGAGGAGGAAATAAGGTTAGATACATCCGTTTTGCCAACAAACACGTGTATATTTTACATATACACACAGATAAATACAGTTTTACAGTCTAAGTAGATGTTTGAAGAATAACAAAATAACATTGTTCTGAGTTTATCTAACATAAATTCTCAGTGACTATTACTCTGAATTGACATATTAACACATGAACTAAAGAATTAACTCTCAGACACTTAGTCTTGTCCGACTCTTTGCGACCCCATGGATTGCTAGGCTCCTCTGTCCATGGGATTTTCCTGGCAAATATACTGGAGTGGGTTGCCATTTCCTTCCTCCTCCAGGGGGATCTTCCCAACCCAGGGATCGAACCTGGGTCTCCTGCATTGCAGGCAGACTCCTTACTGTCTGAGCCACCAGGGAAGCCCAAAGAGTTAATAAGATAACTAACTGCTACTGCTGCTAAGCCGCTTCAGTCATGTCCGACTCTGCGACCCCACAGACAGCAGCCCACCAGGCTCCCCTGTCCCTGGGATTCTCCAGGCAAGAACACTGGAGTGGGTTGCCATTTCCTTCTCCAACGCGTGAAAGTGCAAAGTGAAAGTGAAGTCGCTCAGTCGTGTCTGACTCTTCACGACTCCATGGACTGCAGCCTACCAGGCTCCTCCGCCCACGGGATTTTCCAGGCAAGAGTACTGGAGTGGGTTGCCATTGCCTTCTCCGAACTCTCTACCGCTTCTTAACTAAATACAATCTGAAAAGGAAGATAAATTCAAGGAAATCACCCTTAAAGCCATTAGTCTTACAGATATCAAAGAATGTGAACCCCGGAAGAACTAAAGTATTTATCCTATAAATACTTATTGATTGGAAACTACACTAAAAATTATACTTTTCTTGATCCAGAATAGTAGACAGCAACATTCAAATGGATTTTAAAATTACAATCAACAAATATTCACTAAGCGCTTAGTTTACTTTAAGGCCCTAAATCAGTGCTATGGGTAATATAAACAGTTATTCTCAAGAACTTCAAGTTCAGATGGGAAGATGGAACAGATGAACACAGAGTTGTAACCCCAGGGAACATATCTGCTCAATACGTGGAGGAGAAAGACAATGCTGGGCTCTCAGCAAAGACTGTGCCAAGATAAGTCTTGAAGGATTGATATAAATGGATGGGCTCAGCAAAACAGGAAAATACAAACCAAGGTTCAACTTGAACTCTCTCTGGACCAAATACATTTCCCTGCAATTGTGGCCGAACAATTCCCGGGGCAGAGAGGTACAGGAGGCCATACAGGACAACCGGGGGCTGACCCAAGTTTTAGATACCATCTGTTTTGCAGCAGATTTAGTAGGTAGTATTCAAACGAGGGTCAGAACCTGGGTGACAGCACAAAGAATGGAAGAGCAGAAATGGATGTGAGAGAGAAGAAAGCACTTGGGAGGCGTCATCAGCGCCTGAATCCTGCGAGCAGGGGAGACGGGAAAGAGTAAGGAGGAGGCTAAAGGGAAGAGATGCTGCAACTAAGGGATGCACGACAGCGCCACTAAGCAGTTAGAGTTTAGTTATGAAAGAAAGACAATTTGGGGGTGGGGAGGAGGTATATGTTCAGTTTTAAACAAGTCCAGGTGATGCGTGGGGTTACCTCTCAGGGGATCATCTGCTTGTAAAAAAGGGGTGTGGGCAGTTACAGGAATAAGAGGTGAAAACGAATTTTTACATGTAAAGGCAGAAGTCCTAGGCCTTCAGTCCTACATTGGTACCTCTTAAAAATCGGACACAGGGGGCTTCCCTGGCAGTCCAGTGGTTAAGACACTGAGCTTTCACTTGAGGGAACTAAGATCCCTCAAGCCACATGGTACAGTCAAAAAGAAAAATGCAAAAACAAAACTATGAACTCTGGGTGAATGAGGTGTCACTGTAGGTTCATCAACTGTGACAAATGTACCACTCTGGTCGAAGTCCTATGAAAGAATGATGGAGGGTGGTGTGCAGAAACATGGAACATGGAGCTGGCTCCTTTACACACTCACTCAGACCTGCAACAAACTCTATCAGCTCTTTGAGTCTCAGTTTCTTCATCTACAAAATGGGATAATAGCAGGAACTTCCCCACAGATTTTGGTGAAGGTAAGATAAGAATTTATGCTCAAGGCTTAGCATGCTGCATGGTCTGCAGGAGCATTCGATAAATGAGGCTACTGTACTGTCGGCACGACGCAGAAGTGGAAACAAAAAGAAGGTGATCTGTAAGGTCATTAACCTGCAGTGTCTTGGTAGGTAGCTAAGAATTTGTTTTACTTGCATTTACTTGGACAAAGAGCAGAAGCCTTAATGACTTCAATGGCTTAAGGTCCAACTTTTGCAAGACCAACGCGCCAATTACTAATGACTGGTTTACCAACCTGTAAGGTGTTGTGCTAAGTAAGTGACTTCAAAGGCTTTTTTATATCCATTAAGTTTTCCATTCCCAACTGTCTTTAAAAACAAAACAAAACACACACACAAACACACACACAAGGAACTCAGCAAATGTTGTAGAATTAACCAAGGTCCTCTTTTTTCCCCCTTGGCCATCTGCCCTTAGCCTTTGTCTGTAAGTGGAAGAATTTTTAGAGAAAAGCAAGCTCTAATTGGCTGCCTTAGAAATAACAAGCTGAACTTAACTGGTTCTTCCCATGGCCCCTGATTTTCTTGGCAGACCGGTTAAAAGAAAAGCACTTGTGTCATCAGGATATAACCTCTGTCCTCACAACACCCACAGCTCCTTGCAATGATGTCACCATCTGCCTCGGTCCTAAATGGTATTTGTCTCATCCTGCCTCTGTGAGCCTGCAAGTTCCCCAGGGACGCGGCCTATATGAGAGGTGTCTCTCCATCCATGCTGACCTGTGTTGTTCAGCTGCTATAATTTATTCCTTAAGAAATAAATGCCAATTTCCTTTGTACAATGCAACCTGATAGGAAAGTGCTAGCCAGAGGGGAAGGAATGGGTCACACACCTACCTGAAGTGCTATGAACGTTGGTAAAGGAGTTGTCAGAGGCACTGTAGGGCCAGGCACCAGGTGAAGGCAGCGAGGTGTTGAGGGAAGAATTAGACCCTTTGGATGACAAATGAAGAACGAGATGAAAAAACTGCAGGTAAGTATCAGTGAAACTAGTCAAATCTTGAAGTATTTTATTTGACCTTTGATAAAAGGAAGGACAATCTAAAAAATAAGCGTGAAAAACAAAGCTACCTAGTCCTGCATTTCCTGGTGTAATTACTAGACACCAGAGAATGCAAATGAAGCCAGAGACTGCCAAACAGGAAAATATTGGGTGCTGGATAAACATGAGGGGTTTCACTTATTTACCTGTGGTGTTATCCCGCAGAAGTTGGTGGTCAGTATCTACAATGGGAGATGTGGCTGTACCCCCCAGCACACTTCCTGGGGTGACATAGGGGTCAGATTCAGGGTCAATGTTTTGGATACCTTTCCATGGCACTCCTGGTTGGAATTCTGAGACAAGGAGAACAAATATTAGATTGAGGTAGGAAATTGTTCAAAATATGGTCAAGTAATTTTTTGATACAAGAAATCAGTCTATGAAAAGTCTAAATTCTGAAGGTATTTTAGCTCAGATTTTCATCATAAAAAAAAAAAGTCAGCCTGAACACAGGCTTTGCCAGCAGCTCTCCTGTGCTGTCACCACATGTTCACCCACTTCCTCTCTGTGCCTGTGAACTTGATGCCAGAGACAGTGGCAGACCCTGCTCCTGCCCTTCTGGCTCCCAGGCCAACGCAGGCCCGAGGGCAGGGAGGCAGGACTGAGTAGTGTGGTGCTCAGGACAACTAGGGGGACATCAAGGTGAAAACTGGGAGAACATCTGAGCTGGAGAGGAGATACTTCTGCTTTATCTCACTGGGAAATTGGCTCAGATGCACAAAAGAAGACACAGATGATCACTGCTCCTGGAAGGACCAGGGAAAACCGACAGGAATCGTTTGGCTTATCATCAGAAGGCCTAGAATATATGTGTTCACAATTTCTTTATATCATATTTAAAGCTTTATATGATATTTTATATATCATATATACCTTTATATCATATTTAAATCATATGACAGAATTAATAAACTTTTATGTTCCAAATCATGAGGAGGAAGCATGGTATATATATATGAATGGTATATATATATACTACATACATATATACAATGGTAGTATATATGGATAATATGCATTAATAGAGACTATATGTATTCGTAGCACAAATATACTATATAGAAAAAGGTTTAGGACACAGACTAAAACTCATTTTTATTTTTGCTTTAGTAAAAATTTTAGACTTTTCTACAATGAAAACAGATTACATGTATCAGAATATAAGAGGAAAAACAGCAAATACTCTCACTGCTCTACTAGTCTACTACATCCCTAGAACCTGGCAATAAATACTTGGTGAATGAAAAACAAATCAATTCACTGGACATTTCCGAAGAAGCCAGGTTACAAGGCATCCTTTGCACAGATGAATGCCAAGTCCTGGCTCCAAAGTCACCTTCTTTCATCCTCAGACTGTACTCCGCTAACTTCTTTGACCCATCTGTGCCCATGCTGTATTTACCACTCAGTAACTTGTTTTGCAGGTGATCAGCATCCACCTTGTCTTCCTGACTGAACCCTACAGAGCGAAGACCACCTCCCACAACCCCATGAAAATCTGCTATTTTTCCAAAGAAAAGCAGAAAAAATTAACTAGATGAAAAAAACCAAAGTGGGTGGCAAAAGGCAATCTGTTCAGAACCTGAAATTAACGATTACAAAACAAAATGATACCCCAGAAACAAAACCACCATCTTCTGGACGGTAATACCTGGAGGCCAACTGGCATTGCTAGATTTACTTCCGATTTTATTTGTTGGTGGAGATTTGGCAGGTAACCAGCTATCACCAGCAGGACCCGTATGGCCACCCAGTGTGTCACCTGGGATGATGTCAAACTGGTTGTATGGTGACCCTCCTCGGGTCTTACCAGGGGCCACGATAGCGCCTGAGAAAAAAGAGAGGTGATGAGCTCACAGCAGAAAGGACTCCTATGAACAGAACTTGCTGAGCTTTCATTCAGAGGAACTCAGTCTCCAGGATCTGGTTCTGGAATGAGGTGTTCACACTTGAGAGGCAGTGCATAATTAGGAAGTAGGATGACCATGACAATTCATCTCACCTTTCGAGCTTCTCAGTCTGCACTTCTGCACACAGCACTGTTCTCATTTCTGAATGCCCCTTTCAGTTTAAAACTTCATGGTCTTATGAAATTAACTTGAGAAACTTCCATAAACTATGAATCATACCATCATCCCCACCATCTTTACACTAATGACTCAAGAATGAGGAATGGGAAAAACACTAAACAATCTGCGGCACATGAAAGGGTTTTTAACTACATTTCTACTGACACCAACCCACTCAAGTCCTTAAGTGACGACGAGGCCTAGCTTAGTGGGAGAAGCAGAGTAAACAGAGGGAGCTTGCTGGAGAGAAAAGCATCTGCAATTGCTTTAAATTCCAGAGCAGTGAGCCGGCGTTCCTGCCGACGGTCTCTGCCAGCACAAGACCAGCCGTGAACTCTGCAGCGCTGAGCTCCTGGGCTCCACACATGAAGAACAGCAAATCCTTTGTAAAACTGCTCTCCTCAGAGCGTTTCAGGGGTTTTGTTGGTATCCCCTCTATGCATCTTATGTGCTGGGAGGCAAGAAAAAATAATTAAAAGCTTAGCAATTCCCTTAAACTAATAATAAATGAGCTTTAAATGAAAATTGTAGCCTCTAATATTCTACTTATTTCTCGAATGAATTTTACATGCCATATTGTGTTGCCTGATGTACTCTAAGGATGCAGCTTATGAACAGATAGAATTACTTCCAGGGTAAGGTATTAAAAGGTTCAGTGGTTAAGACCCTATGCTTCCACTGCAGGGGGCATCAGTGGGGCATGAGTTCAATCCCTGGTTGGGGAACTGAGATCCTGAACTCTACATGGCATGGCCAAAAACAAAAAACACAAGTCTTTTTCTGTGTTTGCTATTGATTAAAGTAATCTGCTTGGTTTGGCCTAGCACAGTATTCTCAAAACCATCTCCATGCTCCACTAAGAACTCATCTGCTTTTCTGGAGCCACTGGTAGGAATCTGACTCAAAGGCACATTACAGTGAAGAAGCAGAAAATGAAAAACTCAGTTACCTTGGGGACTGGCTCAGGAAATAGGGAAAACGTGACCTGTAAGTTCTCAAATGGCAAGCGAGTATTTTACCTTCAAGACCACTTCTCACGTGCATTTATAATCACACACCTATCATGTCTTCAGGGACAAACGTCCTGATGAATCGTAAGCCTAAGGAAGCAGCCAGAGGGCCCAACGCTAGAGATGCAGGGCTTGGATTATTCAGTTCAGAAACAGACTGGACATTTCAATAAACCATTCCTGGTTCTGTAATATGAAATCAAATGACGATACTTAGAGATAGCAGGCAGACAGCTCCACGGGGCCACTTCACCAGCCTCCAGAAGTGCACGTGAAAGAGCAGGTTTAGAAAGAACCCTGAAAGGCTCCAGGCTAATGGGGCTAAGGCTCCACGAAGCTGCTGCAGGAGCCACTCCGACACCTATTTACACTTGGTTCTCATGGAAACAGGCGAGTCCAAGTAAATTACTGACAAGTGAAACAAACACTGACGCAATGGCTGCAGGAAGGTCCCAAGACCTTTCATCCGTTTCACAGGGAAATGGAGATGCTCTTACAGAGAACTGAGAGAGATGAAGAGCTGACCCACTTTCATGACCAAAGCCTGCAAGACCTTCGACTGCTTTCTTGCAGACACTGTAATTCATAAAGAACAAGAAAGCTTGGTGCAAAGTCCAGACCTCATGTGCTGATCGATTAGTCATCTTCTAGAGATCAAAGAGTTGAAACAGTCAACATGATACATATTTACTGTGATCTCTCTCGCAGCTCCAAAAACAGATTCTGTTCTCTCAAGCAATTTATTAGGGTTTTACCCTAAGGGGAGCTCAAGTTCACTGCTACTGCTCTTGATCCTACCACAGGTGGGAAATTTTGCTTTCCTTAAGTACAACTAGCACTTTAAGTTTCTTACAGTTTGAAATACACATAACCCCAATCTTGCTCTCATAGGTGATCATGGCAGGGGTGGGGGTGGAGGATGGAATCAAGACTGTTTAAGAAAAAGCTGAAGGTCTGTGCTTCAGAACAAGCTTATAGGACCCTGTGTCAAGGCCTCTGAGGATCAAAAGAGCTTCAGGTCATGAGGCTCTGTGTGTCTTACCATTTTTGTGCATATTGGCTTCCTGTGTGGCTACAGAGGGCACCTCCATCATGGAGGTCCACTGTTTAAAGCGAGACTCTGTTCCAGCCTCCTTCCCACCAACCATGCCGTAGTCCATGCCGCCGGAGCTGAAGCCTGAAATGGAGAAGCACATTTTAGGTCTTTTTTTTTTTTTTTTTTAATCAGTTTCTAGTATCAATAACCAAGAGGTCTGAGGCAGAATCCACAAATGGCTTCATTTGTCCCTAAAAGACTAATTCACATGAAGTTTTCTTCACTCAGAAACAAGTGTTTTGATTCAAAATGTTGGTCTGGGCTCCTGCCTGCTACAAAAGGGACGACTCTGTTCAGGTATGAAAACACGTATGATGTCATCTGATGAACATCTTATGGCACATGTGCACTCACGTTATCTATTTAGCTCAGGTTTGTGTCAAACAGAATGTGGGACCAGCAGTTCTCCAGCTGAGATAGATGTCCACACTACAAACCAACACGATGCAACAGCAGCCCTGAAGTTGTGGTAAGGTCTCTATGGGAGGAAAGGCTTTGCAGAAGGACAGCTGATCTAGGGCCTAGGGCAGGAGGGTGAGTAAGTCAAGAAAACCAAGTGCGAAGCTCTAACTGGTGACAATCACAGGTGCTTAGGGAATGACGAGGAGCCCAATGTAACTCCAACGCCTGGCTGACTATGGATGCAGTGAGATGGGGAGAGATGAAGAGTCATAGCTTGTAGGGTCTCACATATGTCAGGCCGAGAAGTCTAGAACTTTTTTGCCCCCCAAAGATAGGAGATAAAAAGAATTTTTTAGCAAGTGAGAGACAGAACTAAGTTTATATTTTACAAAGAGAACTGACAGTCTGAGAATGGGATAGACTACGGGAGATCAATTTGAAAGTTTTTATACAATGGCGAAGACCCCAAAGCTTGAACAAGCAACTGGTGAGAGATTCAGAGTGTGCCCTCAAGTGTTAGGCTGTTAGCAAGGGCTCTGGCAGTTAAGATTTTCCCACTGCAGAGGGCTGGACAGGTTAAAGCCACACAGGAGAGGCTTGTTGATGGAGCCTCACAAGGTGCACCACTGGTTTTAGGTTAGAATGTATTAAATATTTTTTAAACTTATGCTCAAAAAAGTAAAATAAAGGACTAAAATAAACAGCTGAAACTGAGAGGGGAAGAATAATTAATAAAAAACAGAAAAGTGGGGGACTTCCCTGGTGGTCCATTGGGAACGTGGAGAACTCCATGTTCCCAATGCAGGGGGCCTAGGTTTGGTCCCCAGTCAGGGAACCAGATCCCACACACTGCAACCAAAAGATTCCATATGCTACAACTAAAACCTGGCATAGCCAAATAAATAAATAAATGCATTTTAAAAAGAAAGAAAAAGGAGAATGAGCCACAGTTAGTGTAGCAATAACAGGCAAGCACTGGCACCCAAGAAGATCAGCAGGGCTCCCACCATGCCTCAGCAGAGGTGTCCTGTGGAAGTTCCCTCTCCCTAGCGGACATGTGGCTCCAACCAGCCCAGACTCCACATGGCACCCACTTTAACTCTCGTACCGTCTGAGGCTGTCTTGTTGGAACCCTGGATAAAGCGGGCATCTTTCTCATTAGAAACTTGGAGATCTGATGCCACCCAGACATGGCAGCACCACAATTAAACAATAAGGTCTGGCAAGGGAAAAGGAATTAAAGATAAAGAAGGCAAAAAGGAGATAAAAGTACCTTGAAAGATTCAATCTACAAACCCAAAACTATGAGAGGAAAATCAATACAAGGTTTTATGTAACTCTGTGTCTCTCTTCGATGTCACATAGTGACTGGCCTCACATGAGGATGGAATGTGCTCAACAAATCTGGATGAAGGGAATTCTGGGCTCTAGAGGCTATTGTAGATAGCACTCCACTCGTGACCTTTGTGTGGCTCATGAGCTATCACACCTCCAGATCCAGGAAGATACAGACTTGACCTTGCTATTTCATCAATGGACTTCCCTGGTGGCTCAGACAGTAAAGAATCCGCCTGCAATGTGGGAGACCTGGGTTCAATTCGTGGGTTGGGAAGATCCCCTGGAGGAGGGCATGGCAACCCACTCTAGTATTCTTGCCTAGAGATCCTCATGGACAGAGGAGCCTGGTGGGCTACAGTCCATGGGGTCACAAAGAGTCAGACATGACTGAGCAACTAAGCACATACTTTCTCAGTTCATCAAGTGGCCTCCATGTACCAGCTCCCCGACACAGAACTTCTAATTAAACAAGCCATTTCATTCAGTCCAATAAGTATTTATGGAGAGCCTAATTTGTGCCAGGCTCTGTGTCAGGAGCTGAGGTACAATCAGAGATAAGACATGCCCCTGGCTTTCCCAGGGCCTCATTTCACCAGGACATGCCTTTTATCTACCTCATCATTGCTACATATACAAGCCCTTGACCACCTTATCTGTCCTTGTCAGAATGACTTTTTTGGCCACACACACTAATTTGTTGTCTATTCATCACTACCACTTGGCTCAGGGCTTGGCTTAACCTCCCTGAGGAAACTCTCAAATTAACTTGTCCTTAATTTATCACTCCTATACTCTCTTTGTCTACAGTTCTATATTTTCCACTACTTTTTTTGTTGTAGATGAAAAAACAAATTCCTGGTTTCATAATCATTATAATAAGCAATAAATTATAAAAGAAATCATCCACAGTCACCTCTTTAACACAGCTGTTCTAATCCATGTCCACATGCCCATGTGTTACTGACACATCATAATCCCAGGAAGGATACAGTTATTCTTCTGCTATTTTAATAATCTCTATTATTCATATCTCTACTTTTCACTGGATATACCACACACAGAAATATTACATATTTTGATAAAGTTTAAAGATAAAAAGTAAAATTTTATTGGAAGTACACTTTCTAACAAGATGAATGACTTTGTATCTAGATTATTCAGATATTAGTGATTATGACTTGATCTAGTTCACACTATTCTATTCCTATTTTTAAAATTTTTATAGACTTTTTAAAGCACTAAGAAAATTTACACAAATAAGTAGATGAGAAAAGTAGGAGCCTTGTAATCACATCAGTTATTTCTTTATATTACTTTTTGGATATATTTCCTTCTCCCAGCTCAATAAGATATCTAAAAATTATGTTTTAGTATTTATTACTAAAACATAATTTTTAGATAGGTCATTATCACTTGACAATTCAATTAGGCATATTTTCCATTTTGTTAAAAGCAGAAAATATTTTACAAAAAACAATCAGCTAAGGGTTAGTTAAGCAGTCATGAAAGTCATTCAACTCTTTAATTCTGAGAAAATATATCAGTAGAGGCTTTATCAAAATGTACTAAGAAAAAAACATACTACGAAATTTTTAATTATTCTTGCTAGTCTTTAGCCTACAGGTTATCTTTTTTCTTTTTTACTCTGCTATACTAGGCACTATTTATATTCATAATATATACATTCATTGTATTACATCTTTTTCGAAAAAACTTTAATCTGTATAAATGCTTTACCTATATTTTCATCAAAACCTTACAGCTATAGGTTTAGTTTATTCAAAATAGGCAGCCAAATCAGACTTGTTTTCAGTCTCAGTTTTTCAATTCCAATAAATTGATAATATGAATTAAGGAAAATTGTAATTGAAATAAACTGCAAAATGCATCGTGATTATAAGTGGTCATATCACAATTAATATAGACCTAATAAAACTAATGTATCCATTGTTTACTAAGTTATCACATGAAAATGTTAGTAAGTCAGTATGTTCTTTTTCCTTAATTTGGATAATAAAGCATAACTAAATTTTTAAGTTACTTATGAAACAGGAATATGATATTAAAAAACCATGAAATGTATCCAGTAAATGTACATATGTATAAATACTGAACTCTGATCCTTTAGTCATTAGGAATAGTTAAGTATAATAATCACAAACAATATGATTAATCTAATAAGACATTATGATAAAATTTTTCTATATATTCAATAAACAAGAGAAGTATACATACACTGCTAAAAATGAACAGATTTACAGCCAACACATAATTTTACTTTTTGATAGGTGGGTAGAAAATAGTAAAGATGTTATAAAGACTGTCAGTGAAATAAATACATTATGATTCTAGGTTTTTAACAACTAACTGACTGGTACATACCCCGTTCTAAAGGAAATCCACAGGTTTTACCTATTTGCCATGAAAACACCTGTTTCAAAGAGTCAGTCTCACTAACCTATACTGCTCGGGCTGATCCTAGGTGCTTTTCTTTCCAGCTAAGACAAGCCCTCAGGATGAGCAATGAGAAGGTCTGAAAAGAACTGTGTTCCTGAAATACGTGGAAAAGTCACTTGTGGCTTCCTGATGTTCTCTTCGCTCTATACGACTGGATTCCACTTCAAGAACTACACATCCTTTGACAAAAGGGGATGAAGAGAAGCACTGCTGCCCCCACGTCACTCATGCACACTGTCTAAATCCAGAACAACTGAACACACACCAGCACATGCGGGCTCTTATGTCAGGCTTCATCCCTAAGAGGACACATGATTCGGCAGGTGAGGACTGGAAACCCAGGGATAAGGGCACCATTGATAGTCATCACGGGAGGCTTCCTCTTTGTCTGGAGCTCCAGAGAACCATGCTCTGATAGGATACGGGATGGTGGGGATGGTGGAGCGTCTGACTTTCTTTTATGTCAAATGGAATTTAAAAGTCAGTTCTCATGCAAATCATTTTTAAGAAAAAGTACAGAGGCTACCCTGGTGGTCCAGGGGGTTAAGAATCCACCTTACAATGCAAGGGACACTGGTTTGATCTCTGTTCCAGGAAGATCCCACATGACACAGAGCAACTAAGCCTGTGTGCCACAACTATTGAGTCCGCTCTAGAGCCCACGAGCCACAACTACTGAAGCCCTAGAGGCCTTGCTCTGCAACGAGAAGCCACTGCAATCAGAGGCCCACACACTGCGACAGAGAGTAGCCCCCGCTCGCTGCAACTAGAGAAAGCCCACGCAGCAGCAGTGAAGACCCCCCACAGTAAAAAATAAAACAAATAAATAAATGTGCAATTTTCTTTTCTTTAAAGAAAAAGTACAGTTGGTAGAACTTAAGGATCTAGAAATTAATTCCCTTAAAACTATCCAGGATCAGGTCCTGGCCTCCCCGGTGGGCAGTGGACATCTCACCCCAGCAGGCACCTCACAGAGCACAGACAGCAAGGCCATTTGTCCAAGGTCACTTTGTCACTTGAGTGCAGCTTTCAAATCTCCCTTAACCCTTGTTTTTGAGATGGCAGAGAACAGTAAAGTCCTTACCAAAAGAAAATCTAAATGTTGTCAATCTGAGAGGAGACCCACTGTGGTGGGTGGTACTTTTTTAACTTTTGTATTTTATTTTTAAATCACCGTTGCCTCGCTGGTTGGATTCTGCTTACAACATGTTCCCCAGTTCTGAAAGAGCTACAACTCGCCTGCCAACAAATTCCTGATGAATGTCAAAGGTATAACCTTACTTGTGCTAATTCTATTTAAATCAGATGAAAAACTAACATCAGAAGAATTTTACTGGTTTGCCTGATAATTTTAATTCCTCATTTTTTTTCAAGGTAATTTTATCCATAGAGCTAAATGCCTCTCAACTTGTACGTAATTTGCTCGATTATAACGTCAGACTAGTGCAGCACTCACAGCAGGTACAAATGGGCTTTAAAAAGTTCCTGGTGGTAGGAGAGCTGATTGCCACTCCCAAGTAATAAAAGACTTCTTTTGGACCCAGAGAAGGTGGAAGCTTGTCTCTGCTGTCTGCTAATTGTGTGATGAGCTTCAGGAAACATATCAGCAAATCAGGTATCTCACTTGCAAGAGAGGAATAAGAATATTTACTGACCCAGCATGGCTACTGTGAAAATAGTGTAATGGAGGTCTAACCCTTAGGCTGAGAGTGTGACTGGCAGATTTTTCAACAAGCAGTTTGCATACTAACAGCTTACCAGAACCATATCCAGGTATTGGCCCTTTGGTTTGAAGGTCTGGGAGCCCCACATTCAGAGCGTTGGGTACCATGTTGTCCAGATGTGGCTTGGGCCCAACGGGGTGAGATGGCGAATGCTTCATGCTGGGCTGCCTCTGCTGCTGCTGCTGCTGTTGCTGCTGCTGCTGCTGGAGGGCGCTCACCATCCGAGCCAGCTGGAGGTGAGGAGGCCCAAGGGAAAACAAACACATGATAAGCCAACATCCATTTCCGCCATCAGAGGTTAAGCAGAGACGTATTCCCACATGCAGCACTAGGGGGCCCTTCCAAGGCCACATACCTGCTGCTCCTGCTGCTGGCGAACAGCTTGAGAAAGCTTCCTCTGGTTTTGTAACAACTGCTGCTGTTGCTGCTGCTGCAGGAGAAGCTGACATGCCTACAAAATAAGGGAGAAAGAGAGGACCCAAGTTTCCTAAGGCGGATTTACTAGGAAAACTGCAAGGGTTTGTGAGCCGAATCAGTGTCCATGAGGCAAGTACCACCAAGATCCTGGCCTACCGGTCAAACTGAGTGTGCTTAAGACTTGAGCTGACGTATCAACCCTTAAACACATGAAATGAAGCAAGTAGTAGTAGTAGTAATAATAATAAATAATAATAATAATAAAACCTTTTGGCTATAGGAGGAAAATCTGCTACTTACCAACTGAAACTGGGGAATCTGTGGAAGCTGGCTCAGCATGGCAATTTGTTGAGGAGATAACTGGGGCCCCACGTTGAAAAGACCTGGATTCAGGCCACTGTTGGGAAACTGCTTAAGCATTGAGGCAGAAACCTAGCCAAGAAAAGGAACTTTCAGAATTTATCAAAATAAAAAAAGTTTGTGTGTTGTGTAAAAAGAATCTCAATAAAGCTAAAGCAAGCACTATCAACATTTTCCTTGAAAAATATTTATGAAAAACATTAAACAATTAGGAGAAATATACCAAAGCATTAACAGTGGTTATCTTTTGAGTGGTGAAGGCTATAGGAGCTTTTGCATTCTCTTTTTAGGCATTTCAACTTTTCTACAATGAAAATTATGAATTTTACAATCAGGAAAATATCTGCATGAAAAAAATGAATGACAACATAACTTTCGTCTTAGAGGTTATTATTGGAAATGTGCTATAAAAAAATCCACTGAGGAGGGAGGTGGGTTCAGGATGGGGAACACATGCACACCCATGGCTGATTCATGTGAATGTTTGGCAAAATGCACCACAATATTGTAAAGTAATTAGCCTCCAATTAAAATAAAAACAAACAAACAAACCCCCAAAACATTCACTGAACCCAATGAATCAGTGAGTGCCATGGAGAACAAACTTAGTCCCTTAATATCAATAGCATTCTGGTCAAAAATTTAGTCCTACAGGCAGACTGCATGGGCCTGCCATTTCTAAGCAGTATGACTCAGAGCAAGCGACTTATTTAACTTTTCTGAGCCTTACTTTCCTTATCTGCAAAATCTGAGTAAGAATAAAACTAACTTCAGTGGCTGTCTGAGGATTTTATGAGTTAGTTCATGTCAAATGCATAGAAATGCACTCCATACATGTTGCTATTATTCCACAGTGTGGTTCTTCAGGTGTCCACAAACAATGATTACACCTACCCCTTCATCTCATCTCCAGGCTAGCTGGGGTCAGTTCTCTCACCTGTATATCGTTCAATTTCTCAACCCATTCATTTCTCATTTACAGAGAAGCCATTTTCTGAAGTTTTCTAATATTGGGTAGATCTCGCCATCACTAACTCATCTTTTAAAAGCCACGCTCTCAACAGTTCCTAAGATCTCAGCTTCTCTGATCGTATCGAATTATCTCCCAATTCACACAGTCCATTAAAATTTACAATATTAAAATATGTTTTACTCTCCCGTGTAATTTTTAAGCAGCTGGGTTTATAAACTATTATGTCTGAGCCTTAGGACCTTACATTTATCTTTATATGCCTGGAACATAGTAGATGCTTGATAAAACCTACGAGATGAATGAACCTCTCTTATATTTTAACTTATTAATGGTCACTTCATCAAGTTATTTTCTACCTGTTATTTTGCTTATTGTCAGTTTGTGTTTCCCATCTGGTCACTGATGGGAACGCTGAACAGAGCTGAAGATAATCTAGTAGCATGCTACTAAAAACGTCCTTCCAATCTGAAACTGATCAGTCCAGGAACAGTCAATCATTTCTAATCAACACATATGTTTTAGCACTTAGCCTATATTTTTTCATCTTATCTAAAACAAAGAGACAGCTTGTCAAGTGACTTGTCAAAACAGAGACACAACAACTTTATCATCCCTATAATCCAACGTTTTTTGACCAGTGAAGAAAGTGGGTTATGTTCAAACATGTTAGCAAACTATGACTCTTGATTTAGTACATGTGCTCAGAAATCACATTTTTTATCATTTTGTCTAGAATCTTGCTCAGAATCGGCACCAAGTTCATCAGTCTTCAAGCCACTTTCCTTGTTCTTTCAAAAAAAAAATTACAAAGAAATTGCTCCATTCTTCTTCCTTCCTTGCAGGGGAGGGATAGTTCTTTCCTGTTTCTGATCTGAAACTCCAAACAGAGGGGCATCCACCTTTATCACAGCACTCTGGGGCCTCTTTCCCTTACTTCTTGGTAGGAAGCCCCCAAGGAGGACTGCCCTATTTCAGTTACTAAGGGGTATGTATGGAATTCAGTATTAGGAAGCTCGTATTCTCTAATATCAGCTTTCTCGGCAGCATAGTGGACATTCAGGCCCCTGGAGGCCTTTCCCCTTTTGTCTTAAAAATTCAGAATTTGGGAGAAGGAAATGGCAACCCACTCCAGTGTTCTTGCTTGGAGAATCCCAGGGATGGGGGAGCCTGTTGGGCTGCCGTCTCTGGGGTCGCACAGAGTCGGACACAACTGAAGCGACTTAGCAGCAGCAGTGACCATATAACATCCAGCTGAAGACTAGCCAGGGGGGTACTCTTTCTGCCCCCTTCTGAGGCCTATGTCAGAAGCTTTCTCTGTCTCCATTATAGTTTAATAAAACTTTATTACACACACACACACACACACACACAAAATTCAGAATTTGGGCAGAAAAGAGGGAGGTGTCATTATTTAAACCCGCCTCCTTGAAGACCCCCAGCATTCTTCAAAGATCACAGACAGGGTTTTGCAATTCTTTTCACAAATTCTTTCTCCGTTGAAGGATTTAATTCATCTTAACCCTTATTCTTAATAGAAAAGACATAAGCAGTAAAATTTTTATTCCCACTTAGTCAGCCTTATACAAAGAGTCCAAAGCAATGATTCCTTTCCCAGTCACCACATTGCACCAAACCAAGCTCTGAGACACTTTCGACCTGCCTACTTTTTTGCAAGCCTCAGCTTATTTTGTGTTTTAACCCCCCAGCGTGACACTCACACACATTCACCCCTGCTTGCACACCCTTACTTTCTGTCTTTTAAAAATGCCCCTATAAAAACGGAGTCATCAGAAGACCCATGGGGTGTTCCCATCTTATCTTTCTTTAGCATCACAGTCAGATCCAAATTCTTCTGCTTCCTAATACTTTTGAGTCACTGGTCTCTGCTACATTCTCAAGAATACCTGCGTATCTTTTCTTTGACACTTTCCAGTCTAAAAACATCCAGTTCAAATTTTCTATACTTGGCTCACCAACTTGTTTTCCTTCCAAGATCTCAGCACTTTCACTTCAACTATCAATTCTCTCACTTTGGAAAGTATTTTGATTTAAAGTAATGGTTCTCCCAGATGCTTCCTCTCCATTCTCTATGAGATGCTGAGTGTTACCAAAACCTTGACACTACTATATGTAAAAGAAGATAAACAACAAGGACCTACTGTATAGCAGGGGGAACTACCTTCAATACTTTGTAATAATCTATAGTGAAAAAAAATCTGAGAACAGGACAGGTATGTAGATATAGAAAACAGAACCACTTTGCTATATTATCTGAAACTAACACAACAGTGTAAATAAACAATATTTCAATTAAAAAAAGACTGGGGAGGGGGGAGAAACTCTTTATTTGATTTTCTATTTTAACAGTTAGATCCCTGGCAGACAGGAGCTCAAAGCAAGCATACCATGACTGTGCACTCTGCCTCAGCACCAGCTTAACGGCCAACATGAGGGATCCTCCACAACTCCCCTCAAGTAATAATTCTTCTTCATCTCTCCTTTGAGTTCACCTAAATGGGCACTGCTGCTGCTGCTGCTAAGTCGCTTCAGTCGTGTCTGACTGTGCGGCCCCACAGACGGCAGCCCACCAGGCTCCCCCGTCCCTGGGATTCTCCAGGCAAGAACACTGGAGTGGGTTGCCATTTCCTTCTCCAATGCATGAAAGTGAAAAGTGAAAGTGAAGTCGCTCAGTCGTGCCCGACTCTTCGCGACCCCATGGACTGCAGCCTACCAGGCTCCTCCGTCCATGGGATTTTCCAGGCAAGAGTATTGGAGTGGGGTGCCATGGCAAATGGGCACTAGTGTGACTTAACTTACTGTCTCTGATACAGTGGCTCTAAGCTTACTGTATTAATAGGGTTTTTCCTTCTCTCAGGGGGAGGGGGAGGTCAGGGGCAGGTAAGGAGACTATGAGTGGAGATATGGCCTACACTACTATACCATATTCTAAACCAGAGTCTTAGACTACTATACCTCTGTGACTCATGAAATCGTATTTACTACCTTCAGTGTGAATCTTAAATTCATTTGGTTTAGCAAATATATTGGGCTGAATCATGTTCCCCTAAAATTCACGTGCAATTGTGATCTGAGAATGTGGCCTTATTCAGAAGTAGAATCTTTGTAGACAAAATCACGTTTCAGGTGACGACATACTGGATTGCAAGAGGCCCTAACCCAATGACTGGTGTCCTTAGAAGAAGAGGAAAAGACAGAGATGGAGAAGAGAAAGTCTAGAGACACATAGGGAAGAACGCCACATGAACGAGGTAGAGATGGGAGCAATGCATTTACAAGTCAAAAACACCAAGCCCTGCCAGCAGCCACCAGCAGCCGAGGGCATGGAATAGACTCTCCTCTGGAGCCACCAGTAGGAACCAACCAACCCTGATGACACCCTGACTTCAGATGCCTAGCCTCCTGAACTTGGGACAGAATAAATGTGTGTTGTTTTAAGCCACCCAGGCATTTGCTGCAGCAGTTTCTAGGAAAGAAATGAATACAGTAATTCTGCTGGTAGGCCTGTGCCATTTGGTAAGTTAACCATTTGTCTTGTGTAGCTATTTGAGCACTTGAAAAACATGGCTTACCTAAGCTGAGATATGTTTTAGACTTTGTAAATTTTTTAAAAACATTTGGCTGCATAGCATGACTTGTGGGATCCTAGTTCCCTGACCAGGGATCAAACTCAGGCCCTGGCAGTGAAAGTACACAGTCCTAACCACTGGGCTGCCAGGGAATTCCCAAGATGTGTTTTAGGTATAAGATACATACCAGATTTCAAAGATGCGACTTTGAAAGTCTAAAGGCTTTAAAAAAAGAAAGTAAAAATTTTAATGTAAAGTGTTCATTACAGGTTGAAATGATAATAATTTAGATATACTGGACTAAAGAATATATATTGTTAAATTAATGTTACCAGTTTCTTCTTATGGTCCATGGAATTCTCCAGGCCAGAATACCAGAGGGGGTAGGCTTTCCCTTCTCCAGGGAATCGTCCCAACCCAGGGATGGAACCCAGGTCTCCCATATTGCAGGCGGATTCTTTACCAGCTGAGCCTAAGGAAAGCCCAAGAATGTTGGAGTGGGTAGCCTCTCACTTCTCCGGTGGATCTTCCCGACCCAGGAACTGAACGGGGGTCTCCTGCATCGCAGGTTTTTTACCAACTGAGCTAGGAGGGAAGCCCTCAGGCTAAATAATATATATTGTTAAATTAATGTTACCAGTTTCTTATTTTTTAAATGTAGCTTTAAATTCCATTATGTGGCTCCTGTTACATTTCCACTGGATGTGCTGCTCCAGGCTGTCTGCACTGATGACCATTGTTTCTAACTTCCTTTTCAAAGCTTTCCTCTATGATTCATTTTGTTTCCCAACCTACTGGCTTCCAAAATAAAGAGCCATTGTCTGAATTGTCATTTCTCCTCCCTTCTTTCAGTTTTAAAAGATCTATCGGATAAATTGGCTGGTCTCTTGATCACCATCTCTCTTCAGTCTTGAGAAGAGCTGACATCCCTAACCAGGAGCCTATGATTCCCCCAGCCATCTTACCATTCCTACTACTCACAATTAGCTAAAGAAACCACCACTCAAAGTAAAACATGCCCATGACCCATAAATACCCCAGAGAAACTCATCTGAGGAGATAAACAGAGGAATACTTGCAGAAGCAATGCTCAAAATAGCAAAAATCTGGAAACCACTCAATAGGTAAATGAACGATGGTATTCATACAGTAGAATGCAATATGAACCGCAATTGCCCAAATCAAAATCTTAGAAGCAATATGAAGTTAAAAAATCAGAGGTTACATTCTGTATAAGTTTATTACATAAAGTTCAAAAAAGGGAACATGAAACAATATAAAGACAGGCACAAAAAGACTATAAAGAAAAGTAAAGAAATGCTAACGCAAAGCATTTTTATACTGTACTTTAAATGCTAGCATCTCATATGTTCTACACGTTGACAGTCATAAAGACTATCAGGGGACTTCCCCAGTGATCCAGTGGTTAGGAATCCGCCTGCCAATGTGGGGGACACAGGTTTGATCCCTGGTCCAGGAAGGCTCCATATGCTGCAGGGCAACTACTGAGCCCATGTGCCACAAGTACTGAAACCTCGCACCCTAGAGCTCGTGCTCCAGAGAGAGAGAAGCCACTGCAGTGAGAAGCCTGCTGCTCACCACAACTAGAGAGCGCCCACGCGCGACAACAAAGCAACGTAATAATAAATAAGTAAAAATTATAAATAAACTTAAATTTATTAATGAATTATTTTAATAAATTAAAATAAAATTTATAAATATAAATAAAAAATAAAACAATAAATAAAAATTTAAAAAGTAAAAGATACATTGTTCATAATTTTTTCTTTTCATTTGTAATTTTTAAGAAAAGACTATCAAGGTTGCCCTTCGAGGACTTCCTGTCTAGCCTTGCTCAGCTTCTCTCTTCAGATTCACAGTACTGTCCTCCTCCAGTGAATATAAAAGGACTAGACAGATGCTTAACTGCTTAATCGGTTAGAATGGATGTGAAATTTGATAATATCCATCAATTTTAAATGTTTGTGTGCTTTGACCCAGAATTTCATTCTGGGCAACTAAATTTAAAAATAATGTGGGCAAAGATAATGTATAAGGATTTTTCCATAGCATTAACTTACAACAGTGAAAAAATTAGAAATAATTTAACACCCAATAGCGGGGAAAGGCAAACCAAAGCAAGCTTACCTGAAAGAACATTTGCCTTCTTCATTAAGAATGATCGACCCAAAGATTGTCTTAGGGATGAGAAAATATTATGACTCAATGTTAACAAAAATAACAGGCTATCGTGACCATGAATGCAACTATGTGAAAAGTGCGCCTGAATATGAACAAAGTCTGATCTGGGGATTGTGTAAATATAACTCTTGTCATTGCTTCCAGTGGGGTGGGAGGGTAGTTGCGGGAAGAATTTTTTCTGCATAATCCAAACTTTCAGTGTGGTTATTATATTCTCTTTACTTGAATTTTTTTTTAAACCTACCCAACTGTTTTGTCTTTTAAAATATGTAAATGTCAGGAAAAAACCTGAAGATTCCATTGTTTAATATTTTGCCCTTCTTATGCATTAAATAAAAGCTAACCATGTTTTGCTAAATAAACACATTTCAAAAATGTAGGAGAACACAAGTACTTTTCTTTTCCAAATAGAGCAGATAACTTTGGTCATCAAGAGATTTGCAGCCCCCAAGTCTTTTAGACTAAGTTAACTGTGCTTGTCTAACAATTCCACTTTCTAGATCATTCTGAAATGCATCTTCCCGTGACTTGATATATGCTTACTGCTGCTACTGCTGCTAAGTCTCTTCAGTCGTGTCCGACTCTGTGAGACCCCATAGACGGCAGCCCAACAGGCATATGCTTACTGAACTCAAAATACACACTCTGCAGGATCTTTAGGATGCAGTAGTGAACAGAGCAGACACAGATCCTGCTACTCTGAAGCTTACTTCACTCCTGGGGTCGGGGTGGGAGGTGAGGGGTTAACAGTGGTCATGTAATGTACACAGCCTGGGATAGCCTGCCTGATAAGGTGGGGCTGAGGCAGAACTCTGAAGGAAATAGAGAAGGAGCCATGTGGCAATCTGGGAGAAGAGCATTCTAGAAGCATGTACTGCACTAGGGGCCAGTTGGCTGGAGAGGCCTGAACCAACAGGAGAGCAGGTGTGGGAGGCAGGGAGGTAACCAAGAGCCTCAAAGATCACAGTGAAGAGTTGGCTTTGTAATCTCTGAGAGAGGGAGCCAGGAGAGCAGTGACCTTAACCTTCTGTGCTAACAGAAATGTTCTACATCTGCACTGTCCGTACAGTAGTTGTTAACCTGGTGTGCCTATTTAAATTTATATCTATTAAAACTAAAAATTCAGTTCTTCCATTCCATGAGTTGCATTTCAAGCACTCACATGGCTAATGGCTACCCTGAACAGTGCAGTTTTAGAGCATCAGTCTGAACTCTGGGTGGAAAACAGACTCGAGGCACCAAGTGGGGGATGAAGCAGGGTGGGACCAGTCAGGAGACTGTGGCCATGGGAGGGAATGGTTGGACGCTGGATGACGTTTTGAAGGGAAGATTTGTTGCTGGACTGGTTGTGGGCTGTGAGGTCTTTGGCCAGAGCACCTGAAGATGAGAGTGCCATGTTCCTGGAAGAAGAGGATGTCTTGAGGGGAGAGTGGGATGAAGCTGAAGTTCTGTTTCAGGCATGTTCACTTCAGATGCCTATAGGCATCCTAGTGAAGATGCCAGAAGTCTGTGGAGTTGTGAAGATAGAACCAGGCTGAAGCCACAATTTTGGAACTGTCAGTATTCTAAAATCATTCCACTGGGTGAGATCACCTAGCAGTAGCTGTAGGTGGTGAGAAGAGGTTCAAATATTGAGACTGGGGTACTCTGATGTTTAAATATGGGGGAAGTGGGGAAGAACTTGTAAAGCAGACAGAGAAGAAAAGGTAGATGGAGAACTAATACAGAGGGTGTCTGAAAGCCAAATGAAGAGTCTCAAAAAGGAGGACGTGATCAACTGGGTGAAATGCTGATACATGAGTAAAAAGCCTGGGGAACAGACCACCGGAATCCACAACACAGAGATCACCGGTGACCTTCACAAGAAGGTTTGGATCCCCACAGCCACAGTCGTGCCTGGGTTCCTGTACTAGCTTCGTGACCGAGCTCCTCTGCGTTAGTGATTCCGTCCTTCACACATGTCTTCTGTACCACCGTGCTATCCTGCCTAATACTTTATCGTCTTTGGCAAGAGCAGCCGAACTCTAGAGAACAGGTAAAAATCACCTGGGGGTAATGAGGTCCCAAGACACAGTGTCTCAGTAGATGGAGGAAGACCCAGACACTGTATTTTTAAACAGCAGCCAAGATAATGGTTACCAACCATGGTGACCAAAGGACAAAGTCCAAACTCCTTAGCAAGGCAAACAAAACTTCCAAATGTAGTCCCAAACTTTCTGACAAGCTCCTTCCTGTTCCCCTCTAGGCAGCACACCTCTGCTTACACAAGCTCAAACTAATAACCGTGCTTCCCCACACCGGCCGTGTTCTTTCAGATGTTACTATCCCTACATAGACTACTCCTGTCTCCTGGAAGGCACCTTTTCTCCAGCTGTGCCCAGGGAACTGACTCATGCTTCAACGCCACTACCAGCGTGAGGCCCCACCCAGCTCCCCGACCCTGTTAAGCATTTCCATACAACATTAGCACATCATCTGCCAACTATTCTGCCACCATCGCCACCAACTCCAGGAGGCTGCCATGGTACAGATGGCCTCTTCTTCATCTCGGCGCTGCCAACAGGCAACTGACATCGGATCACCATGGACGACTGCTGGCCTGACACCCAGGCACGCTGGCAAGTGCTCTAAGAGTCAAGATGCTGCTGCTGTAAAGTGCTGGGAAACTCAAAAACAGCTCTGTCTACCGGGGACTTGAAGGATGGATGGAACTCAGAGAGAGGGAAGGGGAAGAAGAGGGACCTAAATGGACTCCCAGACAGGAACAGGGGGCACAATCAACATTCCTTCTCTACTAAGATGGACAGAGACTCAATATTACAAGCAACATCTGAAATCTACAAATTATGGTTCCAAATAAATATTTTTAACTTCTTTCTCAAAAGATGTATCAAAAAAAAAAAATACCCCAAACAGAACCTTATCCTTCACAATGTGTTGGCTGGATCTAGTAAGTACCTTAACCCCTTTTATACGAGGGGACAGACCCAAAGCTCTAAATCTTGATTCACATACTAAATCCTTACTCCAGCTTCTCAGCTTTTATTTTTCTCACAAAGGGTATGAGGGGCAGTATGTGGTAGACTGGCACAATTCTCTCATCTATAAACCCCCAAACAACTCAATGACCATCTCTTGCTAATGGAGGGCCCTAAAGGGTTCCCATGGTACCCAAAGGACTCTGTCCTATGCAAAGTTGCTCTGTGAATGAGTTTCTGCCACCTCACCAGTTCTAAACCCCCCAAGATCACCCAGTTAGTATTTTAGTATGTATCTCCTCAAAAATTTTAAGAATAACCCAGAACCTGGAGCTTCCCTGAATCCTTGAGGGCAACCAAATTTTGAGTATTGAGGCATTAGAATTTATAGAGTAGTTTTAATTATATACAATTTAAAAAATCAATATAGTATTGGAAAAACATACAGGTGATCTAAAAGGCATTATAATTATAATGTTTTTCATGCAAAAACATCTACTTTGTATGCATGATAAAACAACGACAAAAAACAAGATATGCCATCCTGTTTTAAAAATCTTGATCCTTGGCATCTAGATTTTTCACTTTAGACGGGTAACTGTTATTCTTTTTATGCCACAAAACCAGTCAGCTGACAACTGGTAACCATCGGACTTTACTTCTGAATTGTGGATCCATGAAGTTACTTACCTGGGGGGAAATGAACTGGGGAGGCACTTGCGCCCGGAGATTAGGAGAAGAGTTCAGTGGCTGCACGGGGGTGTGCACGCCTCTCGATTGTGCTGTGCTATTTCCAAACAAACCATGATTGCCACCCTGTGAACAGAACAGTGACAGTGAGGCCTTTGTTAACACGAGGAAATGCATGTAAGAAACAGTTCAGGTTTCCTATCCCTCAGAAGAAGCATCCTGTGTTCCATGGAATCACAGAGCATTGTAACTGAAAAAAGTTCCTGACCTTGGAATAAGTATTCAAATTCAATCATGGGCATATCATCACCACCCTGCAGTCTGATACAAACCAAAAGGGTTAAACTTAGTCAAATGTTAGAAAAAGCACTAATTTGTTGTTATTGAAAGGTAAAGGCAGTGTAACATTTATACAACTACTTCTTTAAGACTGGGTTTACAGAATTTATTCTCAAACTATATAATCTGAGACCCATTTTGAAAGGCACTTGAGTAAAAAATGCAGGACTGTGAATAATATCAGCTGTAAAACCATGATATAACTTCTCTAAATTGGCTGATTTGATCACAGAATCAGTGCCACTCAACTGTGAGCCTGGCTCCCTGAGGACCCTACTCCCAATCTGAACGCCCTTCCCTATCTTGGGTCTCCTTGGTCCCTTCTTTGCTAAAGGAGGAAATGTAAATTAATCCAAGAGTGAGATAAACGAGGAAGAAAGGGGAAAAGTGAAAAATCATTCCAGGGACACACAAAGCATTACTCACCTGTAACTTCTCATTCAAATGTATAACTATCAGTCTAGTCAAAAATAACAGCCATTCATTAGATGGACTATTATGTGGCTATTGAAATAATGGGACAGAAGTATATTTAGTTTCCTGATCTCTGAAAGCTAACATTAAAGAAAACAAGAAGGGGTATATAAAAAATGTTTTAACCCCGTAAAAAACAAAAACAAAAAAACAAGCTTAGGTCCCTGATTTCTGGAGGATCAACTTGCTGAGGCACTTCTAAGACTGTTCCCATCAGAGAGCTATAGAAAGCGGGGCTATATACGATGGCCCTTGAAATCATATTCAATTAGACTTGATGCTGTGTTGCCCCGTATGATGTAGTTTTCTACACTATCTTCACTCGGCCTCTGCAAGTGCCAGCTCAGAGGTCATCCTCATCAAGGATACCTTCCCCCTGACCTTTTCCCTCATTTTACATTCAAGTTCATTGAGCCTACCTCTATGTTTTCAAAACACTTGAAATCTCTTTGACAGGCTCCACCATCAAATCATATTACAGTTATCTTCCACCCTGTCTTTCCACCACCAGCTTCAAATTTCCCTCTTTGTATTCCCAGAAACTCAATCAAGCCCTGGTCTGTAGGATGAGCGCATCATTTGCAAACATCCACGACCCACCAATTTTACACACTTGAAAACGAACATCCCACTGAACACCACTGGTGAAGACGGCTACACCACTGCTTATACCCAGTCTGCGGGCTCTGGGCTGAGGTTGCCACCACCATTCTTATCCCTGGACTTGTGGGGATTTAGGTAATTTTACAGAAGAATTTTATAATGGCATCATTGATGGCTTAATGATTCAAAACAGATTAAGGGATTGCTTCAGGGAAATTAATGAACTTAAAAGCATTGAAAATAAAAATGACTGTGAACATAAAGTAGAAATGGCAATTAAAATCTATGTATATCTCATAAAAGAAATTTGAAGATTCACCATGAATATTTAATCTCCCAAAGGACTGTTTAAACATGAAAAGACCTTTAGTTCTAGAAACTTCAATATCTGCACCTCTCCTGTCTTACTAATCAAATTTGTCACTCTGAGGTGAAATGGCTCAGCTCTAACTTTTCTGAGACCCTAGTAGTCAGGAGCTTAGCTCCTATAATGAAAATAGGAAACACTTATTTTGCTAAGACTATTCTGCTAAGATAGTTCTTACACTTTACTATCAAATAATGACCTAGTTAACAGATGTCAATTATTCATGGAGGGGAGGGTCTTTGGATGGTGGGGTTTCTGACAGCTAAACCCTAGACCTATGTTTTGTAAGGCTCCCAACCTGCTTTGTAGGGGTCATTTGAAATCTCAACCTCTCTTTCTGGTAAGAGGTATTAGTTAAAAAATTTTTTTTAGTTTTTGTAAAATCAATTCCTACTTTCCTATTCCTAGTAGAAAGAGCCCATTCTACTCCCACCGAAGGTTTTAGGTTTTTATGATCAAGTGTCTCATAAACCACACCAAGCACTCTGATGGATAATAATGAAGGTGAGTCAACTTAAGTTTATACAAAAAAATACCTTCTCTCTCTTTTTAAAAACAAAACCCTTTTTAGATCATTTTTATTCATTATTAACTGTTAAATCTTCCTTTTTGGGGGGAGGGGTGCCACACGGCTTGTGTGATCTCAGTTCCCTAATCAGGGATTGAACCTGGGCCTCGATCGTGAAAGCCCTGAATTCTAACCACTAGGCAACCAGGAAACTCCCACCCTCTCCCTCTTTTTAATGTTATTTATTTCCAGTACCTCTTGAAAAGAAACAAAGTCTGGCAACATGAGGCCCATGTTTCTGCACAAAGTGAAGTACGGGGACCATTTTTTAATATGGAATCTTGGCATCATAAGTTGGTCATCTTCTTGGCTCAGAAGTAGCTATTCTGCACAGTAATGTATAGAATGGTAATCATACAAATTTAATCTTTTTAAAAACTATATTTTGACATTAGGAAAACTGGCACCAAAAGCTTTATATATATATATATATATATTTCTAAAATTTCACTGCTGTGTGTGAGACTTTTATGATGACCTGAACCTAATAATTATTGGTGATATTTGCCCCAACTACAGTGTTTAACTTAGAAAGGTATATAAATTAAAAACAAGGTTATTAAGCTGATCAAAATCTTCTGTGATTTGAACAAAACTCTTAAATTTCAAATTATGCAGTATATTAACTCTTCATGAAAAGAGTATGAGAAAAACATAACCTTATTTGGATAGAACATGTATATGTCAACTTGGTTTACAATGGACTTTGTAGCAATCCACAGATAAAAAACTGAAGAGGAACGACTTTTTTTAAGAGTCCAGTGCACAGCGAGTTTGGTCACTTACATTAAAGTTTATATACTAAAAGTATCTGATAATCAGGTGGTCCTGGGAGTGTATTTATTATCACCATTCACCAAGAGTGTGAAGACTATGTTATATTTTCTATAACTCAACCCAAAGAGCCCTCCTCCCCACCAAAACTGATGCCAACTGTTCCTCTCTGTTTAGATAAGCAATACAGAGCCACCACGTCCTCTGTGGAAATGTTAAGAAAAACAGTGAAATATAAAGGAAGAAAACAAAAAATTACCTGTAACTCCCAACCCAGAGTTAACCAATTTGTACACATGGACATAGTATGATCCATTTTTTAAAATGTGCTAAGGCAGCAATCAGCGTATGAAAGATCTACATGCAGTCTGAGGACTATGGAGTAAGAAGTGTTTTATACCAACTTTTCATCTATATATGAAAGTCATCATGGGAAAACAGAATGGCTACAACTGATAATTAAATGTCTTTCCATGATATCCAGAGGTGAAGGCCAGAAGGGCAAGTAAGTAGTCATGGAAATAAGGCTAGGAAAACACTGCTGGAGCCACTGTCGCAAAAGAATTGTCCCCAGATTTCTGGTTTTCTCCACAAAAACTACAACAGAGCTACTGCAAGGTGACAGAGAGAGGCTGGCTGCATCCGCTCAAGCCTGCAAAAGCAAAGAGGCATTACTACGCCGGCCCCGACAGGCCTGTTTCTACCGCACAGCCCTTCCTTGGAGGACTGGCAGATCCATCTCTAGGAAAGGTGCTACTCTAGCCTGAATCAAATGCTGGGCAGCATGTGGGCTTCTTAAAGCTTCATTATGTGAGATATAAATTACCTTTGCCTGAGCAATTTTATACCTGAAGACACTGGATTTCTAAGCTGCCATAACCCTCAAATATTTAATCTTATTAGTTTTGGTGCTATTTTTTAATTAGCAATTACATTAGATTGAAAAGACATCAAAGGTAGTACTTGCCATTCAATCTAATGTTCAAAATGGCAAATATGTCACTAAATTAGATAGAAGGTACCTGTACAGCCTCTTTAACATCTTCCTAAGCCAGCAACTCACTAACTTATGAAGCGTAAACTTATGACCAAAAATGGGAAGACAAAAGAAACAGATTTAAAATAAAATCCATGTTGAGAAACATGAAGAGAGATGGGTTCTATGGGCTGAAAGAGCTAAATAAAAAGCCTAGACTTAATATCATTCTGTGCATTCAGTAATCAACAAATTTCCCAAGACAGACAAATGATGCAATAAACTGCAGACCAGGGCCAAGGCGAGGCCACAGCCAAGCAGTTATAAATTTGAGAGGCCTCCTTACTTGTCTAGCAGCGAAGTTTTGGGGGTTGAGCCCTGTGCCGATTGCTCCAAGGCTGACGTTGGGTAGTGTGGAACCAGAGGGAGACAGCTTGTAGCTGGGAGAAGGGGAGAAAGGAGAGCAGGGAGCCTCATCCCCAAGGCACCCATCTTGATTGGAGAAAGGCAAAGTCAGCTGAAAAGTAGTAGCAGTTAGCCAATTGCAATGAGTGTTGGTTAGTGAAGCAACAGAATGCAAGAAGGGAAAAGAGAGACACCAGGAACAAAAAAAGTTAGAGTGTATTAGCAGTAAACGAGGATAGAATTTGGATCTGATCATCACCATCATACTTTGCCCAAAAGACACCATCTGTCATCCTCTCTGCTATAGATTCGTATCCTCTAAGTTAGTAACACATTCTGTCCATTGCACTATGATAAAAATTACCAGACACTTTAGTTTCAGGGATCTAATATTGATGACTCTAACTATGTGGCTGCTGAAACAGAAGCCAAAGTCATCTTCTTGTGAATATGTTTGCTGTCTGGACCAGCATCAGTGGTGTCAAAAACGTGCCAAATCTACAAACTTCGGTTTTAACTGCCTTCTGAAGACCAGGAATATTCCAAGTTGGTATTCTGAAACAAGTAACAACCTCCTCCAATAGAAATGTTAAAAATTCCAACAGATAGGTATAAATGACTTATTTAAAGCAGGTAGTTGAGAATTTGAACAGGATATCATCATAACTAAAAACAGGTCATTAAGGAAATGGAGAAAGAAGACAACAGAGTTTTTTTTAGGAATAGCAACGGAGAAAGTTTTGGGTCATCTTGACAAAGCTAAAAGGCAAGGCCTTAGGAGACATAGAGTTTCTGCACAAGATTCAAAATTTAATTTGTAATTAAACAGTAGCAGAAAAAAGAATTCAGGATAACTCTGTCTCTAGAATTTCTTCTGTATGTTCCCAGCGTGCATCTCCCCCACTATATCAGACCACACCCCCCTCAAACTTCATAAATTCCCCAAAACTTAGACCTTGTTCACAATGCTCGCATTCTAAAGACAGGTGGTTCTAGCTGCTGCCTAATCACCCATCAACATCAACTGTTTTCATGTCACCGTTCAAATGCAGGTGATGCTTGAGTTTTTTTTTCCCATTTGGTTCAGTAATTCTATGCTTCCTTCTGGAATGAACTATCAAAAGACAAATGGGAACCAAAGTGGTTCTCATGAATTATTATCTTAAACCAAGGAGTCAACTCACCTTCTCAAAATAAGGCCCACTATCTGTGGTTCCCATGTCTTTGGAATTAGGTGGACGGAACCCAGATCGATCCTTCCTCATGATATCATTAAAATCCCCGAGATTCATTGCTCGCTTGTCCACATCAAATTTTTTATCTGGAAGGCTCCCTGAAAAGTAACACAGAAAGAATGAACATGTTAACCCTCAATGTCTCCCTCATGACCAAGAGTGACCTGTCCCAACAACCTCTGTGGCGTGCAGGTATAGACCAGAAGAGTTCTCACTGTTCAGGCTGCTGTGGTCCTCCCTGAAACATAAAGTGAAGTTGCTCAGTCGTGTCCAACTCTTTGCTACCCTATGGACTATAGCCTACTAGGCTTCTCCATCCATGGAATTTTTTAGGCAAGAGTACTGGAGTGCGTTGCCATTTCCTTCTCCAGGGATCTTCCTGACCCAGGGATCGAACCCAGGTCTCCCACATTGTAGGCAGTTGCTTTACCCTCTGAGCCACCAGGGAAGCCCATGGAAGCATACATGGATGCTTTAAAAACAAAACAAAACAATCTCTCTAAAACCTTCAACATATATCAGCTGAAGCTGGTTTTCTGTGGAAGACTGAAAGAATCTTAGGGCTAATCTAGTCAAAATCTAACTAAAAAAATACTTAAACTAGTTATTGACATGTTTGATGACTATATCTTGCTTTTATATTCAAATGTCCTCAGTGAGAAGATGTGCATCTTGCTCCTTTTTTAGCATCTGCAAGACAAATAGTTCCAGTTGTGAAATGAAATTATTAGGACTACAAACAGCAAAGAGGCATGGTTGTTGCCCTAAAATTGATAACTCTTGGGTTGAACACGGGTGATGGTTACTGGTACAATGCCATCTCCCAGATGCAATGACTATTCCACTTTCTTCCACATGTCTATGAATTTGCTGTTGTACACTGTCATGAAACTCGTTTTTAAGTTATTCTCCTATTTAAGAGTATCACAGATCACAGGCTGTTTCTTTTATCTCCCAGGACTGTTTTCTTTTCTTCCAGATTTGATTCTTTCTTAAGTTCCTCCAGGTGAGCAACAGCATCACTGTGAAGAGCCCCCAGTTGAAGGGCTGATGCTGCACCTGCTCTACCTGCAAAGGGCAGTTGGTCCCTAATATGACTCAATATGTCAGCAAATTTAGAAAACTCATCAGTGACCACAGGACTGGAAAAGGTCCGTTTTCATTCTAATCCCAAAGAAAGGCAATGTCAAAAAATGTTCAAACTACGGCACAATTGCACTCATCTCACACGCTAGCAAAGGCTTCCCTTGTGGCTCAGCTGGTAAAGAAACTGCCTGCAATGTGGGACACCTGGGTCCAATCCCTGGGTTGGGAAGATCCCCTGGTGAAGGGAAAGGCTACCCACTCCAGTATTCTAGCCTGGAGAATTCCATGGACGGTACAGTCCACAGGGTTGCAAAGAGTCGGACACAGTTGAGTAACTTTCATTTTCACATGCTAGCAAAGTAATGCTCAAATTTCTTCAAGCCAGGCTTCAACAATACATGAACCGTGAACTTCCAGATGTTCAAGCTGGATTTAGAAAAGGCAGAATTGCCAACATCCGCTGGATCACTGAAAAAGCAAGAGAGTTCCAGAAAAACATCTACTTCTGCTTTACTGACTACACCAAAGCCTCTGACTGTGTGGATCACAACAGAGTGTGGAACATTGTTAAAGAGATGGGAATACCAGACGACCTGACCTGCCTCCTGAGAAATCTGTATGCAGGTCAAGAAGTACCAGTTAGAACTGGACATGGAACAGACTGGTTCCAAATCGGGAAAGGATTATGTCATGGCTGTATAGTGTCACCTTGCTTATTTAACTTATATGCAGAGTACATCATGAGAAATGCTGGGCTAGATGAAGCACAAGCTGGAATCAAGATTGCTGAGAGAAATATCAACAACCTCAGATATGCAGATGACACCACCTTTATGGAAGAAAACGAAAAAGAACTGAAGAGCCTCTTGATGAAAGTGAAAGAGGAGAGTGAAGAAGTTGGTTTAAAACTCAACGTTCAGAAAACTAACATCATGGTGTCAGGTCCCATCACGCCACGGCAAATAGATGGGGAAACAATGCAAACAGTGCAGACTTTCTATTTTGGGGCTCCAGAATCAGTGCTGATGGTGACTGCAGCCATGAAATTAAAAGACTCTGGATCCTTGGAAGAAAAGTTATGACCAACCTAGATAGTATATTAAAAAGCAGAGACATTACTTTGCCAGCAAAGGTCCATCTAGTCAAAGCTATGGTTTTTTCAGTAGTCACGTATGAATGTGAGAGTTGGACTATAAAGAAAGCTGAGTGCCAAAGAACTGATGCTTTTGAATTGTGGTGTTGGAGAAGACTCTTGGAGAGTCCCTTGGACTGCAAGGAGATCCAACCAGTCCATCCTAAAGGAAATCAGTCCTGAATATTCATTGGAAGGACTGATGCTGAAGCAGAAACTCTAATACTTTGGCCACTTGATGTGAAGAACTGATTCAATGGAAAAGACACTGATGCTGGGAAAGACTGAAGGTAGGAGGAGAAGGGGACGACTGAGAATGAGATGGTTGGATGGCATCACTGACTTGATGGACCTGAGTTTGAGTAAACTCTGGGAGTTGGTGATGGCCAGGGAAGCCTGGCGTGCTGCAGTCCATGGGGTCGCAGAGTCGGACATGACTGAGCTGAAGTGACTGAACTGATGACACCTCGGTGCAGACAGGCCTGGCCACCTGAGAATGACTCTGGCAGGGTCACAGACAGCTTGTGTTTGGCCACAACATTTTGTTTTTTATTTTTAAATCTGGATTAGTTCTCAATATTTAAAACTAAAACCATAGAAGAATTTCTGGCCTCTCTTGAGAACATGGAGGATCTGGCAAAGCTGAGCACACACTCGTCCACGCCAACAAGTGCCAAGGGCCGAGCAAAGGCCGACTCCTTTATGTGGTACACAGGCTCTCCATGGTGAACCAGTGGCTTTTCAACTGTTCACACCTGGCACACACCCCTCATTTACACTCATTTACACTTCTTGGTTCTTGTCGTCATTAGTTTTCAATCCCTACCTAGTGTCGAGCATGGTACCTTCCGTAGAGCAAGTTGGAATATGAGTCTAGGAACTGCACCCATCCCAACTCAAAGTGAGCAGGGATCCCAACAAAGGATCACAAATAACAACATATTTCACTCGTTTAGTGGAAGGATACACACCTACAGACAAATCCATTTTGCTACTTGGGTTATCTTCAGTTTGACTCTGAAAAAAGAAAAACAGGGAGGGAAGATTAAAGTCTGGAATTAAACACTTAAATCAGAGAAGAAACAGCATTATTCATGAACGAACCACAGCTTACTCTTACTTTACATCTAGGACTATACCAGGTCCTTGGAAATGTATCTTCAACTGGAACGAAGACAGTAACATTTTTCATATGAGTAATTTTCACTGCTGCTAGTGCCTCTATGGAGAAGGCGATGGCACCCCACTCCAGTACTCTTGCCTAGAAAATCCCATGGACAGAGGAGCCTGGTAGGCTGCAGTCCATGGGGTCTCTAAGATTCAGCCAAGACTGAGCGACTTCACTTTCACTTTTCACTTTCACGCACTGGAGAAGGAAATGGCCACCCACTCCAGTGTTCTAGCCTGGAGAATCCCAGGGATGGCGGAGCCTGGTGGGCTGCTGTCTATGGGGTCACACAGAGTCGGACACGACTGACATGACTTAGTAGCAGCAGCAGTGCCTCTATTCCTAAATTCAGTTTTCACATCAGATTAGCTTCAATAAATCTATGGACAGAGTGATAGCTAAACAGCTGCTTGGAGAAATACACCCCTGTCCTCAAGTTCCAGCCGGCTCGGGATCAAATTTCATGAGTGGCAGCCAAATGATGACAACTTCTTCTCGTGACTTGTCAAGTCATCAAATCTTGCAATGTGCAGCCAAGTCATCTGTCTTTTGGCAACCAGGGACACGGTGACCCATATTACTCCCCAAAGACCAAAAAACTAGAAGCTCTACAAAAACTGTCTATATAATTAATCACAAATAGTTTCCCTAGTCATTCTACTATGGCTAGTTTTTTTTTAAATAAAATATTAAAGATGGTACAGTAGTCAGCAAAAGTTATACACATTTTAAGTCCTTGGCTCTTTCTTCCCTAACCTTCTAAGGAAAGAATACAAAGGCTACACGTTTAAAAGCTGTAACCTTTAAATACTGGAGTACTTCATTAAGAAAAAAGGAACAGAGAAGAAACATTGCCTCATCCAGATCAGGAATGTTGCATAACCAGTTTCTAAATCTGTAATTTTGTCCTATGTATGGCAGTGGTCTTAAAATTTGTACTAAATGTAAAAGCTGGGATATAGTACACCTATGAAAAAATAAAACTTACCAGCAATCCCATATTTGAAAACTGTTTGGCAAGAGGATTCATCCATGAATCACTGTTTCCTCCTTTGAGTGAGCACTACAGAAATGAAATATGTAACCTCAGAATCAAATAATTGATTTCAACTTCCTGGGTTGCAAAAGTAATGACTAAAAATGTAAAACCAAGAGTTTACCTTTTTCAACCATAACTATTTCTCTTTAACTATAGTTATTTTGATAGATCTGTTAGTATAAAAAAGTAACAGGCCTTAGTTACATTAATGTTTTCATTCTTGTTCTATTATTCACTGCACTGAGTTAGAAGTAACTAGAAAAATAAATGGTCAGCTAGGGCTTTCACCCTATAAAGGATCAACATCAGATTTTGTAAAATATAACGCTTGCAAGCTAGTACTTTCCCTCTCAGTTTCTCCTTGTAACCCAAGCTGGTTTCTATTAGGAGTCAAGAAAAAGTTTGATGCCAGTGCATGTTATTTGGAAAGGAGCCTATTAAACTGGTCATTACTCTCTGTGTGGATACAAGGAGGAGCTCATCCACACAGCACTTTCATCTGCTTGTTTCAGAGTGTTAACGACACGGGGTTCTGTGGAAAGTGGAAAGAAGTCAGCAGAAGACACCATCACCAAGTTTACGGCAAAGGCAGGCAGGGGCGGGTTTTTGTTTGTTTCTTTAGGGGACAAACTAATTTCTCTGCTGAACATCAGCTCCAGTTTTATTTCTATGGAGAAGGTGAGTGGAACTATGATGGGAACCTGGTAGGGGCTGGAGATGATGGGGCTTTGTGCACGTGTGCATTCTCCAGGTAAAAATTCTCTGTGTGTTCTGATGCTATGGCTCATGTCAATTTTATTTTTAAAAGTGTTAAGGTACCTCTATAGGTTTAAAGGTCAAAAAAGCCCTCCCTGGAGGGAGGAGTGGTAGTTACTGTTTAATGGGTACAAAGTTTCAGCTGGCAAGATGAGAAGGGCTTTGTGGACAGATGTCAGTGATGACAGCACCACCATGTGAATGCACTTAATGCTGCTGAACTGTACACTTATGATTGGTTAAGATAGTCAATTTTACGTCAGCTGTACTGGAATATACGCACGTGCCCATGCACACACACACACAATAAGAAACGTCAGAATCATCAGTCATGGAACAGAAACAGTTAATTCCTAGTTAGACTCCCTGAATCTTGGCCGTTCCCTGAGGGGCTAGTACCTTTCACTTGGTTGCTTCCTCAGCAGTCTTCCTAGGATCCGGTCTCTTTATTAATTTGTAAATAATAAAAAGAAAGCCACAGTAGACTAGACAATGCAAATGTACTAAAAATGTTAGAAAGTTCACGGAATAATTTCTTTTGTGACTGAAGTAAGAAAATAAAAGTCCTTTATGGGGGAAAACTGTAAATGACAGCTTAAACAAAATGTTTCTAACAGAAACAACCTGCATTCTCAGGCTATAAAAGAAAGTAATTGTATTCAGAACAAAATCCCATAAGTGAAGGGGATGAAGGTACAGCCCCTGGTCAACTGAGGACCTTCTAAAATGGCGTCCAGTACCTGAAAACCAGGAGTTTTAGTTAAGAAGTGTTTCTTAGAGCAGCAAGGCTCCCGTGCTGAAATAACATACGTGGCTGCCCAACTTTTTTCCCCTTAATGTATTTGTAGAATGAGAAGCTGGAATGAAAAAAGAGGGCTTCTACTGAGAGTCATTCAGGTTCTAGATTGAAAACCAGTCATTAAACTATGAAAATCAAAAGAGAAACTAAGTCGCTCTACAATCCAGAAAATAAAAAGTGTAGGACACAACTGGTACAGGATGGAGATAAGTCACCTAGCTGCTAATGCAGGGTTATGCACTGGCACCTCATTTTGTTAAGAAAGGATTTTGGGCCTTGGAATTTCCCAAATCAGACAAAAATGAGTCACGCTGATTGTTGCTGGAGGAACTGTATTACTGTGGTTTCCCTTCTACATATTCAGGGAGACCTACTCTAAGGACTGATCAGGCTTTAGAACACAAAAGCGTAAAACATTTATAAAGGGTGTCCTGAAAGTCTGGAAAATGAAGTAAGAAGACAAATCTTGTTTCTCTGAAAATTCCATTTTATCCACAGCGAGGATTTTGTAGTTAGAGACGTCAAGGTAGGGAAGATGAGGGGTAAAGAGGAAGCAGTTACGTGTTCTGAAGTATTTTCTCCATCACTGAGGACGGCAAGGTCTTCAGCTCCGTGGCTTCTTCCACTAAAACACTCTCAGTTCTGCCTTCTAAGAATGAATACACAAGTTCAGGCACCTCTAACGTGGCCTACCTTCATTTGTTTCTTTCCTCCTTGTCCCCAGCTTGCTGAGTTGTGGGAGGAAGCGCTTCCCTGAGAGCCGGCAGTGTTCCAGACTCCTCCATCATCCTCCTCTTCCCAGCTGGGATGGCGAGTTCCTGCCACTGGCCCGTCATTCTCCCCCCAGCCATCTTGCATAGATTTGGAATCTTTAAGAAAAGAAAGAGCCAACTGTATGCAATGGCTATATATAACAACGATCATTCCTTATAAATGCAGCATTTTAGTGTATTTGTAATTGTATCCAGTATCTGTCTGTATGGCGAGGCAAATATTCTCCCAACTTGAGAGAGCAGAATGGAAACTCCAAAAGGGTCAAACATACACAGTAAGTTCATAAACCACAAATCAAGATTTCCTGGCTTCTAGTTCAATGATTTTTCCCCTTACACAGTGTTGACAGAAATCCCCCAACCGAAAAGAACCTATCACTACTTACAAGAAATTTCACACTTAAATTAAAAGAAATCTGTTACTCTTAATGAGAATGTTGTACTGCACTGCTTAGTTTTACCCTCCTGAAAGGAAATACACGGTGTACTTTGTAACGGATTTTACAAATATGAGGCAGGATAAAAAACAACTGTCAACCTTATTTGGGGTAAAGAAAAGAACATGAAAGATGGACAGAAAAAAGAAAACTGTACTAGATTTTGAATATCAAAATTACAGTGAAAGAAGAGAAATTCAGAAATAGCCATGAAAATTTGAAAGTTACTAGATTTACACACTTGAAATGTACCGGATACTAAAAAGATCCTAGGCAAAGACAACGTATAAGCAATGGCTTTTAAAGACGGGCAGAGGAGGGATTTCCTTGGTGGTTCAGTGGCTAGACTCCATGCTTCCAATGGAGGGGGCTTGGGTTTGATCCCTGATTGGGGAATTAAATCCCACATGCCACAAATAAGAGTTCACATTCTGTAACTAAGACCTGGTCCAGCTAAATAAATAAATAGTCAATAAGTAAATAAAATAAAAGACAGGAGGAGGAAATGTAGGAGACAGAACATGGAAGGGAGAACAAAGACAGGGAAACCAGTGCTCAACTGTTCAAGGAACTAGGTCATCATCAGGCTCCACAGTCAATTTCACCAACATTTCCCCTTAAACAAAGATCTTGAATTTGGAGATTGGGATAGATCCTTAATCTCCTTCTGAAAATTTTGTATGGATACACTTTCTGGTAATGACAGAAGAAAGGAAATAAACTATCCCACCTAGAAGCTCCATGAAAAGGTATGAAAGCGTTAGTCACTCAGTCCGTGTGCAACCCCATGGACTGTAATAGGCTGGGCTCCACTCTCCATGGGATTCTCCAGGCAAGATTACTGGAGTGGGTAGCCATTCCCTTCTCCAGGGGATCTTCCCAACACAGGGATTGAACCTAGGTCTCCCACACTACAGGCAGATTCTTTGCCAGATTCTGAGAAGCCCAGAAGCTCCATCCACACCTTCAATTAACAAAATGACAAGACGTTTATGGAGGGAGTTATTTGATTCAGATGGCTTCACACGAAGAATCTAGAGCCAGAAAAGTGGCTTTACCAGGTCTTTCTGCTGCCAGGCTCTGGGACCAGGCCTATGATGCCATCCAGGCATCAATCAAGTAGGCAGACAGCTAGGTAGTCAATTTCCTCAGACGGTGGCATCATCTCCCAGCAATGCCCAAGTGAACCTTGGGATGAACCCTCTATGGGGTTCACTAAGTGTCCCCCTTTGCAGGGGCTCTGTGACTGAGTGGCAAGAGGCAGGGCCTGAGGGCTGTTCTCCCCGCTTCTGGATAACAAGGACCATTTCTCCTGCACAGGAGGTTACCCACTATTACGTAAGCATAGGTTTTATACATCCTCTGACAAGCAACAGGAATTAAAGACCTAACATAAGTGACATATTGACCCTTTTAAAGAAGAAAGACATCCATGTAACCCTTCTTCGAGAAAAAGGAGCTGCACTTTTAACAAACAATTTCTTGTAGACAGATTAAAAAAATAGAGAGCTCCAATACTGAAGTCATGGAGTCCACACCAGATTTAAGACATCTATAGTCTAGACAAGATCACAGGTTAAATTACCATAAGCACTGATTAGTAGGCTGTGACTATCTAGCCCCTTCCCCTGACTATTACACGTTCAAATTACCCAGAGGAGGGGGAAAGGTAACTACAGCTTTAGCTATAGATATAGATGATCCCAGTGAGTAGAAGCCTTTTTTAATCTGGAGAAAAGTGATTTCTGTGATGGAAGAAAGATGATCCCGAAGTTGGGAAAGACACATAAAAATCTTCAAAGTATTGTTAAAGCGCCTCCTTGTGCCAAGGGTCTGGTTTATGCCTTTCCACAGCATTCTGGATCTATTCCAAGTCTACAGAATGGTATTTCCCATGATGATAGAACCAATTTTACAATGAAATTCAAGACAAGATCAAATTCTTTATCAAGCTGTTTCTATGAAGTGAAGGAGATTTGTCATTTTCAAAATGCAGTCAAGTTACACAGGCACAAGAGTGAGTTTCCAGAATACAGAGAGCTAAGATGATACTCCATTCTGTGGTATGGTCAGAATCATAAACATTATAAAATAAACTTGACAATGGAATTTATTCTTGTTCCAATTCAGAGAATTCAGTCTGACCACTTTTTTTAATCAAAAGACAATCCTGTAACTCTGCAATACGGTAGAAAAGAGACGTTGAAATACTTCTTAAGAAAACTACAAAAAAGTGACAACAGGCACTTGAAATTAAATTTTTCAACTGAGGATCATCCAATGGGAAGTCCTGCAGCATCCATTTACGAAGTTTTGCAAATTACTCTGAGTACACATTGCCAGCTGGATCAAGTATAGCTTAGATTGTCAGTGAATATGAATAAGTGTGACGTGCTTTGTTTAAAAAATTGAAATGAAGAAATCTTTTTTGGGTTCAAGAAACCTTAAATGTCCCTGTGTGGGTGGGACTATGAGAAGAGAGACAAAGGGGAAAGAAAGGAGCAGAAGGATGAAGTCACTGGGCAGCAGAGACCTTGTTCCATGTTAAATGCCAGGAATTATTATTTTTTTTAACTTATACCAACACGAGAGTAGAAATGCAAAATAGATATAGTGAGCAATGTTTAACTTACTATGGGAGAAAAGGCACATCAAAATTTCAGTTCTGGCCAGACATTAAACTTAAGTTAAAGGAGGGATTTCCCTGGTGGTCCAGTGGCTAAGACTCCATGCTCCCAATACAGGGGGGCTCTGGTTTGATCCCTGGCTGGGGAACTAAGATTCCACGTGCCACAAGGAAGAGCATTTGTGCCACAACTAAGACCCACCATAGCTGAGAGAGTAAATATTTTTTAAAAATGAAATCAATAATACTAACTTATGACTTTCAGTTCACTGTAAGCATTTTTACATATGCCAAGCCAAGTCTCCATCATTTGCTGCTAACCATTTACTAAAGATGCAAGGCCCTGAACCTCGTTGAACTGATAATGTAACAACAGCCCTCCCCCAAATGTGTGACTCTCCTAATTAACAGAGACTCCCTCAAAAAGAATGCCGTGTACTTACTAGGTTTCATGGCATTTGGAGCATTGGAGGGTGCAGTCCCCCAGCCTGTTGTCGACGCTCCCGTGTCATCCATCTCGCCCCACCCAGGACTGCTTTCGTTTGGCTCACCCCAAGCTGAAGTACCATTATCTGGAGCAGATGGTGTGCTTTTGCTCCAGACTGTAAAGAAAGGAGATGCATCTCAAAGAATGATTTATGAACGCTGCAGTATCCAGCAGGGGTGAAGGGAGGAGGAACAGGACCTCCTGAATTCTATGGGTGGAAATAGAAATGTGGACACCACCTATATGGAGGACACCTGGCACTGGCACTTTAACTTCTGGTCTAGTAATTCCACCGCCAGGATATTATACCATACATGTACTTGCAAAAGTAGATGAAATTACATGTACAACAATGCTCATGGCATCACTGTCAGAAAATATTTGGAAGCAACCTAAATATCTATGAAACGGGGACCAGTCAGACCAATCGTGAATTGCCCATCAAGTGAATACTATATACGAACGAAGCACTGAAAAGACAGAAATGTGTTAACATGAAAAGTTTTGAAGAATAATGACAACAGCGTGGTGAAGAACAGTGTATATAGCACAATTTCCCCTACTGTACCAAAATATACCTATTCTGCTATAGGTATGAACAGAATTTCTGATTGGCACACAAAGTTCTAAAACCTGCAAGGAGAGACCCTAAAGGTTAAGATTCTTTCATTTATTACCTTTTGCTTTTCTCTATAGTTTGAAGGTTTTTACTATATGAAGAAATTTTTTTACATGTTCTAGATAGGGAATTAATGAGCAAATGTTCATTTCCTTTTGTTTTCTTTTCAATATATATTAAAAATCCAGAACTAGTTAAAAGTAATCATTTCATAATTGGATTCACTGAACATGAGACTTACTTTGGAGAGTGGAAAATTAAGTATTATGATTCATTTTAACTCAAATAATGCAAACAAATTAAGGGTTCAGTTCAGTCGCTCAGTCGTGTCCGACTCTTTGTGACCCCATGAATCGCAGCACGCCAGGCCTCCCTGTCCATCACCAACTCATGGAGTCTACTCAAACTCATGTCCATGGAGTCGGTGATGCCATTCAGCCATCTCATCCTCTGTCGTCCCCTTCTCCTCCTGCCCCCAATCCCTCCCAGCATCAGAGTCTTTTCTAATGAGTCAGCTCTTCACATCACGTGGCCAAAGTACTGGAGTTTCAGCTTCAGCATCAGTCCTTCCAAAGAACACCCAGGACTGATCTCCTTTAGGATGGACTGGTTGGACCTCCTTGCACTCCAAGGGACTCTCAAGAGTCTTTTCCAACACCACAGTTCAAAAGCATCAATTCTTCGGCACTCAGCTTTCTTTACAGTCCAACTCTCACATCCATACATGACCACTGGAAAAACCATAGCTTTGACTAGATGGACCTTTGTTGGCAAAGTAATGTCTCTGCTTTTGAATATGCTATCTAGGGTGGTCATAACTTTCCTTCCAAGGAGTAAGCGTCTTTTAATTTCATGGCTGCAAGGTGCATCCCTTTAATTTGCTGGTTTACATGAGGGCATTCAAGTTGCCAATGCCAAACTAAGAACCATCACCGGGCACTATATTTTTAAAAACTGTTTAAAATCGCCTCCCTTTATAAGTTTTTATCAACACTACTTTTAATTTACTAGGCATGATGTTTCTTACGGAGAAGGCAATGGCATCCCACTCCAGTACTCTTGCTTGGAAAATCCCATGGATGGAGGAGCCTGGTTGGCTGCAGTCCATGGAGTCACTGAGTCGGACACGACTGAGCAACTTCACTTTCACTTTTCACTTTCATGCATTGGAGATGGAAATGGCAACCCAATCCAGTGTTCTTGCCTGGAGAATCCCAGGGACGGGGGATCCTGGTGGGCTGCCGTCTATGGGGTCGCACAGAGTTGGACACGACTGAAGCGACCAGCAGCAGCAGCAGTTTCTTATCCAAAGGAGGAGGGAAGAAAGTTTAATTCTGAACAACTGATTATCATGAGATAATCTCCACATGACTAAGTGTTTCACTTCCAAAGGTTAACTGTTAGAAATCATCTGGAAAGTGATGGAATACTTTGGCCACTTGATGTGAAGAGCTGACTCACTGGAAAAGACCCTGATGCCGGGAAAGACTGAGGGCAAAAGGAGAAGGGGGCGACAGAGGATGAAATGGCTGGATAGCATCACTGACTCATGGACATGAATCTGAGCAGACTTCGAGAGAGAGTGAAAGACAGGGAAGCCTGGCGTGCTGAGGTCCATGGGGTCGCAAAGAGTCAGACAAAAGTGACTGAACAACAACAACAATCTCCACATAACAAAGTTTGCCACTTCCAGAGGTTAACTGTTACAAATCATCTGGAAAGTGATGGAAACCTTCCAGATCGCAGCTTGGCTCTGTTTTCTGATGGCCTCTGCAAGAAGAGACACAGACGGCTTCCCAGTGCTGGGGAAAGAGCAGCACAGAGGATATGTCCACAGGCAGAACAGGAACGGAAATGAGGTCTATTTCTGCTCCTATTTTAATTCTTTATTTTTAAATCTAGAGCAGAGTTTGTTTGGCAAAATCTAAATGTTTTCGATTCTGCAAACCGATACAATTACCAAAAAAATAAAAAATAAAATAGGGGGGAGACTAACCCAGGGAAGCCACCTTTCCCTTCTGCCAAGAAAGAGCATTACCATGTACCACCAGCATCTGTCGTCACCAACGTTTGATGTAAAGAGAGCTTTTGTTGACAACAGCCTACAGTTAAAGCAGGAAAGAGTCTCAAAATGAAGCTAAGTTCAATAAATACCTCTTAATAAAAATGCCTTGGTTTAGGATTGATTTTCTTCAACAAAACCTGTAAGAAAAAGCCATCGCCTACCTGATGCTGATTTGCCGGTCATCGGGGTAGGCAGGTTTGCTTCTCGAGGTGCTGGGCCCCCTTGGGAATTCTTATCCCACAGATTCACATTCTTGTAGTTATAACTGTTGGGGTCTCCCCACGCGGAAGTGCCATCGTCAATGTCCATCTTCCGACTGATCGACTGTGGGGATGGCTCTTCCCAACCGCTGGGTTCCTCATCCTTGGGGGTTACTGGCTGCGGCCCGCTGCTCCAGTTGGAATTGGAAGGTCGTCCGTTGCCTGGAGGTGGTGGGGCTGGGCCTCCCCAGGAGCCAGAGGCCTCGGGTTGTGGTGGTGGTAGCTGCTGTGGCGGCGGCTGCTGTTGGTGCTGTTTGTTCCAGGAACTGGGCTGTCTGCCTGTCTCCGTCCATGCCGGAGACCTTTTGCAGTCTTCCCACCCGCCTTTGGAAGCCAGGCTTGCGTTCCCACCACTCCCCCAAGTCCCGATTTCACTCTGCCCACCTTCGCCCCACCCGGACACAGGTTTACTTGCAGCATTTTCCCAATTGCTGGTTTTCGCCTGATCTACCTCCTCTCCCCAACCATTCTTTCCAGAAGTCCATCCTTGGTTGGGCTGGCGTCCACCTCCCCACCCTTGATCCTTGCTGGAGTTCTCATTCCAAGAGGAAGATGTCTTCTCGTCCGGTCGTCCTCCTCCCCAGTTGGAAGAGTTGTTGTTCTTATAGTCATTCCAGCCTCCTGTGTTCTTGGGGTCTTTCCACTCTGTAGAGGCTGAGAGCTCTCCCCATCCAGACTTCATTTGATTGCTTTGGCTGGGTGCGTCTCCCCAGCCCCCTGAGCTCTTGGTCTGTGTGGCAGCGCTCTCCCACCCCTCAGTTCCTTTGTCAGATTTCCCCTCGGGCCTTGGCACCTCTTCAACGTCCCACACTGTGTCCTGCTTAATTTGAGTTTGGCCCCAGCCAGTGTTTGAGAGCACCCTGGGGTCCAAATCAGTTCGGCTCAAAAGAGTCTGCAAGACAGCCTGACAATCAGGATGTGTGGGCCGGTACGACCGACGGCCAGAATTGTGACTGTCACTACTTCCTGCTTTGTGGTTGCTTCCAGTGCTTTGACCTCCAACTTCACTTCCCGTGGAGCTGGAAGATCTTCCCCAACAGGGAGCCTGGGCATTGCCTTGGTTTTCAGGGAGGGGGTGGCCCTTCTGATTGTCCCATGCTCCAGTGCTAGAATTTGGTTGGTTTGGACCACTCCATTCTCCAATTTTCAACTCGTCAGACCCAGTCGGCTGTTTCCATTCTCCCTGAGAGACCCCGGATGTCATTTTGTTCCCTTCACCCCATTTGTTGTCATTAGAGTCCTGAGGGCCAAAGTTCCAGGACCCACCCGTAGACCTGTTATTGTTGTCCCAAGAGTCACTTTTTGACCCAGTTGATTTCTGAACAGGAGCTCCTTTCCAGGAGTCCTCTCTCTCCTTTCCATTGTTCCCATTGTTTCCAGAATTGCTTTGTCCAGAGGCTGTGTCAGTTCCAGAAGGCCCCCTAGCTGCACCCCAAGATCCAACACTCCCAGTCTTTCGATCTCCAGTGCTTTGTGAAGGGGCATCAGTGCTCCTGGAGGCGTTCCCCAAGCCCATCCCAAAGGGCATTCCCTTATTCTCCATGGGGTTTGGTGAACTTGAGTTCAAGGAGTTAGTGTTTCCATTTTTTGGTCCATCAGTGTTATGAATTTGAGCCTGCTCTCTGCCAGAGACAACAAAATTAACACCCGCATTTTCCATCTTTGACTGCTGTTCCCTGGATGCCTGACCCACTGTGCTAACCTGTGCACTGGAATTACTCGTCTCCGTTTCCAATGCCCCCTTCCTAGAATTTCCTTCTTGGACCAGCGCTGGCCAGGCAGATGGGTTGCTATTTGGGTTAAAGTTGCTGAAGCCAGAGCCAGGTCCAATCCTCTCCTGACCACTCACATTCCTCCAGTTTCCTAGTCCACTGTTGCTCTCCGTGGTAGAGTTGGAAGATTGAACAGATTTAGCCTTAGGGTCAGATTTCCAGACCCCCAGATTACATTCGTTCCCGGAACTTGCAGACTGGCACTGGCTCCCTTTTCCTTTGTTACTAGTGGTGCTTCCTGGCAGAGTGCTCTTCTCAGAGCCAGGGTTTGAGGCACTGTTGTTATCGGTGGTGTTTTCGGAAGAAGACTCAGTGTCTTTGCTGGCAATGCAAGGCCACTCTTCCATGTCAGACCCGTCTACAATCACCTTGTCCCAGATGTGAATGGGGTTGGGGGAGGCGCCGCTGTTGGAGGAGGCTCCCGGGCCCCAAGTGGAATTTGCATAATTTGAAGCAGCAGCACCTCCAAGGGTTGACTCTGAGAAAGAGATGGTGTCATTAATCACAGTGGCACGTGCATCATCTCAACACCTCAAGCTCAAACTGCCCCAAAAGTGAGCTTGTCACTTCCCCACAAACTAGTTCTCTGCCCACTGCCTGCCTTGCTTAACTGTGTCATGCCTGTCTGAGAAGTCGCTTCTGTCTTGCCTGGCTGGTGTATTTGCTAACTCTAACCCCCAGGGCCTCTCAAAGCTACCCTCGTGCTACTTCCAGGGACAGAGAAGGAGCTTCCCGTATCTTGAGACAATGCAGTAAATAGCCTATCCTTGCTTTACAGCTACAACCCACTCTAAACACCCCTAGTATTAATAAAGCACACCTTTGATTATATCACTGCTCTATGGAGAACACTGGAGAGTTTCGTAGTGCGTAAGAATAAAGCTAAACTCCTGGGCCTGAGGTCTGACCTAGATGCTCCACAACCTGGGACCCATTGACTTTTCCATTTTCCTCTTTCCCTGCTTTCTCTGATGATGCCCACACTCTACAAACTGCACCTTCTCACCCCGGCTCTATTCCCCATGGGCCTCTATTGTTTTTCCTTGGGAATTCACACACTGAAATCTATCCATCTTTCTGGGCCTAGTTCAAGTGCCACCTCTATGAAGTTTTTTTGAGCTCGCCACCTGAAAACAGCCTCTCTCTGTCTGGAGCTGTTTTGCTCCGTGTATTGCATTTACCTCTTCCTTCCCTCACATGAATGCCCTCCAGGCAGAGACCTATCTTGCTAACGTTTGAATTCCATGTGGCAGCCAAGGCACTGCTGCTCAGTAAGCAGCTGCTGAATGATGAATGCCCACCCAGCTAGATGCCGGGGCAGACAAGCATGAATCAGTCTGCATGCCCAAGGAACTTGATAAAAAGAGTCTGGCTCAGAGCATATTTGATTGGTGCGGGAGGGAGGGGGAATGACCTGTTTTTAAGACCAATAATTTCCTCTAAACTTATTTCAGTTCTTTTTAACCAAACAGCTTTAAATCAATATGAAGTTCAAAAAAAAAAAAAGCGCCATATAAAGGAAGGAAGCGGGGAATCTCAAACTCCTGAGATCAGGGGCCTCCTCGGTTTTAAGAATGTAAACAGAAGAGTGACTCATGCTGGACCCACGTCTACGTCCAGGCCTGGCGAGACTCAGCTGCTGAAGTGCCCGACACAAACACCCCCTCACACTTCCCTTTGCAGCTGGTGACGAGGGGCCAGGAAGGAAGGGCCAGGAGGCCTTTCTCTGTCTGGGCTGGGCCTGTCCTGACGGCTACCAAAGGAAGCCTCATGAACAGGGCTTGTCTCTATATGAAGGCCTGTGTCACTGCCAGCTTTCTCTCCATCTTTACTTTGCACATAAGCTGGTAAAAGAAAATTCTCTAGGCAATTTTATGTCCAAATTAGAACTAGAATAAAGCATCCTACCATTAACAACCACCAATTCATTGTCTTTGCCAATGCTTGATGGTCTTCAAGCTCTGAATTTTAATGTAGTCTCAAAAAAACATTTGTAAGAATAAGTGGAAATCTTTTGACAATTTTTTAAAAAATGGGGGATGATATTTGGAAGTTCTTGGCTGTTGGCTGTTAAGTATTCATCAATTAAAAAACTCTCAAAACTTCCAGCAGAGCCCTTCAGGTAAAGATTCCTTATACCTACATACAGTTTTTAACAGAGCTCAAAATCCAGGGCTCTCTATAAAGAAACATTGATCTTAGAAATCTGGTAAAAGGATGGCATTATGTGGAATTCCCCCTAAGTTCTCCATTATAATCTAAGAGACCATTCTCTCTCTGTTCCCAGAGCTCCAGGAACATAAACATGCACGTCTTGAGATTCAGAACCAGCCTCTGCACTAGTCTCATTTCTAGTCGCCCCAGTTCACACCTGAAGAGGCACCTGGAGCTATGGGGGCTTGAATTGTAATGCTCTCGTCTAAGAAGGGAAAAAAGGAGCCAAAGAATGTGGACAAAGAGCAGCAGGCCAAGAGCACACTCACCAGACCCTGAAATCCAGTTTCAGGAGAGAAATGCTGGTACACATCTCACACTGGGCTCCTCCTCCATCTTCTGAATAACCCCAAGAGTCTACAGGAATAGTCACCTACTCCAGTGTTCTTGCCTAGGGAATCCCACGGACAGAGGATCCTGATAGGTTACAGCCCATGGGGTCGCAAAGAGTCGGACATGACCCAGTGTCTAACACTAACTAAGTCTGCATAATCAACGCTTCTTGTGGGCAGTAGACAGGCAACACAGAGTGGCGCGCTGGCCCCCTGCAGCCGTCCCGGGCCCCCTCACCCCGTCCGCCTGCCGAGGCACGCTCACCTGGCGCGGTCCCACCCTCGCTCTGCAGCAGCGCTCCTGTCACTTGTGCGTTGTTGGGGTTTGCTCCGGGCGCCGTGGAGGGAGGAGGCCCTGCCCCGCCCCCGAGGAGCATGCAGGACGGTGGAGGGGGCTGCCCACGTTTTAGTAACACTTTGTGGTCCTGCTGGCAACGGAATCGCGGCGGCACCTCCCGAGGCATGTAGCGGGCGGCGCTTGGCGGTTGTCCGTTCGGCACTGCCACCCTTTTGGCATTGTTGCCACCATTGACTGGTGGCGATGGAGAGCTGCCAATTGGGCTGGCGGCCGCTGGTTGGCTTAAACTTGGTTTCGTCACTTCGGGCACTGAAAGAGAGAGATGAGGAAACAGCCTTTGAAATCCAGTGTATTTTTATGAAGATTATTTTTTCAAGAAAGTGTCCATGAGATAGGTTCCAATAAGACAATGCTCCTTTCATCCTACTCTGAGGGACATGATGTTTCCAGATCCTTCAGCACCTTCAGTTTACTGGAGAGAGCTAAGGGTGGAGAGTGACGGTGACAAGGATTCAAACACTGCGCTATCACAGAATGACATTCCGTTAACTAAGGAGGAGAAGGAAAGAAGCACCATTCACTCCCCTAAATCAATAGTGGAGCCCTCTGAAGGGCTGCCTAGCAGGTCAGGTGCACACAGACCCCAGGCAAAATCCCTGGGGAAAGGTTCAAGGCTCTCAGCCCAACAGCCCTTTCTCTCCATCCACATCCTTAAAGAAACTTTACCCAAAGTCCCTGGACTAGGTATGCTCAGCCCCCTTCATGTGCATTCCTGGACCATGTTGTCCATCTCTGTGCCACTGAAAAAACTGTTTATATGGAGATTATCCATTTGTAGATCCTTCTCCTCACCAGGTCAGAAGACCCTCAATGGCCAAGAACCCATCTTTCACCTTTTTTCCTTAGGGCCCGGCACAAAATATATCCCCTAAGGGGAAACCAGGCTTACAGAATCTCAAGATCAACGTGGTTTTCGTTTCTACAGCCAGCTGAACTTAAAGACACTTGCTTGGCATTCTGTGTAAATATTAGAAATGTTATAAATCTCTTTGCTTTTATTAAAAAAAAAATAAGTGGACCTTATGTGTATTTTTTTCAACTATTCATTTAAACGAAAAATTTCAAAATGTAGATATTTTTCCTGTTTAAATATTTAAGGTTTCCCTCCCTTGTAAAATGGCAAACAAGAAGGATGGGAGGAATATGTGAGATGACTATGAAGCTCTGCTGGACCCTCTGGCTTCCCTTTCACCCAGTGGAGAAAGTTCTTCTGGACTGGCAAATCCCTCACTTCATCCTACCAAAAGACTCCACCCTTTCCAGGAAAATCTACCTGGCAGCACACTCTGGCAGCAATACAGAAACCATCAGCCTGGTAATTCCAACGACTCTGAGGCCAGAATCCCTGACCCCCAGAGTCATGCGAGGGCCAGCCGTGGTGGCAGTATTGTTCTGACTGCTAAAATGATGCTGGGTCAGCAGGTTGTTCACTGAACTGGCTCCGTTATGAGAGAGATACATCATCAGAAATCAGGGGGCCCAATCTACACCCGCTGAACACTGGGGAACATTATGAGTAACAAGAAGAAAAAAGAGTAAGAGCCTGAAATAACTTCAAGGCTTAAACCCCTGGTCTAACCTTAGCCAACCATGAAGCAGTACTGTGCCTCCCAGGAAGGAAGGGAGGTGAGAGGATGAATGGATAAATAAATAAATATATTTCTCGAGAAAATAAATAGGCCATTGCCTAATATTGTGTTGACCCAAAAGTTCATTTGGGTTTTTCCATAACATCTTACAGAAAAACCTGAACTAACTTCTGGCTAACCCAGTATTATTAATATAGTGGACTTTGCATGACTTATAAAGACCAATGTATAAATGACTGACAAATGGATGAATACAGATGAATTATTTAATGATTCATTTTCTATCTGTGTCTGGAAGATTCCATAGCACACGGCATTCCCAATCTCCTCTCCTCTTACTATGAGAATAAACAAGAAGCTGATGAAGGCTGGGGAAAATTCTTCCCAACTAGCTTTTAGGCCAGAAGGAATTATGTTTCTACAGGGCCACCCTTCTATAAAAAGACTAGAATCTCCACTTTAAAGTAACCAGGTTTGTCACTCATTTCCCTAGAATAGAATCAGACATGGTAAGAAGAGCCTATAGAGCTGAGATCTGAACATCAGTTGCCCCAACTCTGAATCACTCATAGCACAGTGGAAGAAATCTGGTAGACATCCTACACTGTATAAGATTCCCTGCAAAGCTCCCAGGGCATTTCCCCACCATCACATTAGAGGAACAATGGTCCATAAGCAATAAAGTCATATTAAAATGGGGCTACCCCTTGACTATCCTTCCAACACAGTGCTCCCTCCTAGGAGATCAATCATTCAAAACTCTAGGATACTGTCAGAAAAAGCCTGCCTGCAGTACATGTTAACAGCGAACTGTTTCAGAGCTTGAATGAGTTTTTACACTCTAAGCACTAACTGGAGAGCAATGCAGAAGTTAGGCAGGATGTCCAAGCCAACCTGCATCCTGAAGTCCAACTAGAGACATCAGAATCCCTGCAGGTATCATGTCATACTCCAGAACATCAGGGATAACTGAGGAGAGGGAAACTATGATTAAGTCTGAATTACTTTTCAGGTCGTCTCTTTTCTCTCTGAATCTTAATGGTTTGCAGCTTGTGGTACAAATATTTCTGAAGATGAGCTGCTCAAAATAAAGGCATAGTTTCTTATTTTCCAGAGAAAAGGTCTGTGGCTTAAACCTGATCTCTGCTTCAAAGGGGGAATAAAGACAGTGTGGAAAAAACTGGGTATCCTACTTTCTAATTTCCATTCATTTACTTCCGAAAACCATTTACTTCCTCTAATGATTCAATCTTCTCCCCTTCTCTGTTGCCATTATTTTATACCAATCTCATCTCATCTTATAGTCTGAACTTCTAATTGCCTCTACTTCTGAAAAACTTCAATAAGATGCTTTTTCAGATAAGAGTTTTCTTAAGAAAATTCTGAGATGGGCAGGACCAATAAACTATTTTCTTTAAATACCTTGATGGTATCAAACATTAAAAAACAAAACCAAAAAAAAAATCTTCCAGTAATCTTTTAAAAGTAATAGTTAAAATACAAACATGTTCTACAAAAGACATTATTTTAGACTGAAGAATTTCTTGGTGAATAATAATTAGTGCAATACAAAAAAATCTTAAAGACTGATGACACATAGAGTGGCCGATGCAAGCTCAACACTGTTCAGCAACCTCTAAGCACTGTCTCTGTTTCTTTACCTTCCACTCATTCCCCAAACTCAATGCACACTGGCTTTTCCCCAAATCATCTCACTGGAAGCTTCTCTCCTCATTAAATCATTAGTGATTTTGTTCCCAGTTTAATGGGAACTGGTTGAACCTCGGGGGTGGGGGTGGAGCCTGCCTTAAATATTAATAAATTAGACTAGTTGTTGTTTGTTGTTTTAGTCGCTAAGTCATGTCCAACTCCTCTGTCCATGGAATTTCCCAGGCAAAAATACTGGGCTGGGTTGCCAATTCCTTCTCTAGGAGGTCTTTCCGACCCAAAGACTGAACCCCCATCTCCTGCACTGGCAAGCAGATTCTTTACCACTGAGCCACCAGGGAAGCTCAAATTAGAGTAGACCCAAGGTTAGTACATGCAGCCATGAAATTAAAAGACTCTTGCTCCTTGGAAGAAAAGCTATGACCAACCTAGACAGCATATTCAAAACCAGAGATATTACTTTGCCAATAAAGGTCCGTCTAGTCAAAGCTATGGTTTTTCCAGTGGTCATGTATGGATGTGAGAGTTGGATCATAAAGAAAGCTGAGTGCCGAAGAATTGATGCTTTTGAACTGTGGTGTTGGAGAGGACTCTTGAGAGGCCCTTGGACTGCAAGGAGATCCAACCAATCCATTTTAAAGGAAATCAGTCCTGAATATTCATTGGAAGGACTGATGCTGAAGCGGAAACTCCAATAGTCTGGCCATCTGATGCGAAAAACTGACTCACTGGAAAAGACCCTGATGCTGAGAAAGATTGAAGGCAGGAGGAGAAGGGGACGACAGAGGATGAGATGGTTGGATGGCATAAGTGACTTGATAGACATGAATCTGAGTAAGCTCCAGGAGTTGGTGATGGACAGGGAAGCCTGGCGTGCTGTGGTTCATGGGGTTGCCAAGAGTCGGATGTGACTGAACTGAACTGAAGGTTATTACGATGAGCACCATGTAGTGGCTGTAATAGGATTTCTGGAATAGACTCAAAGATAAGCGTTTTGGCCAGTGGAATAAAATGGTCCATCATCCCAGACATGATGATGGGAAAACATTGTTTTTTCGTTGTGTCCCAGGTGGGTAAAGATTATGAATTTGCTTTGGACAACAATATCTAAAAATTTTAATTTATACTGAGCCAGAAGTTTTTCCCTGTTTGACTCACCAACAGACATTTACCAAGGGAATGCTAAGTGTCAGGCACCAAAGTCCTTCAGATCTTTGAAGTTATCAGAGCCTCCCCATGTGAGAAGCCTTTCCTTGGGGGTTAAACATTCCCTCCCCCCTTCCAGTGTCTAGTCCTCCCAGAGGGGACAAAAGTTTCAATTCCTTGATTGATCTGACCCAAACTTCTCAAGGTCCATCCAATAGAGGTTGATCTCTGTTTCTTTCCATAGAGTGGTGCCCAGTATAGGAACTGCAAATCCCTGCCAAGATACTGTATTTCTAGTAATGTAGCTTAAAGTTGTGTTTCTATAAATCAATTATTTCATATTAGTAACTTCCATTAAGCCAACGTCACCCTAAAACCTAGTACCTTCGCAACAACACTAGATGGTTAAGTCCAAACCCTTCCATTACACAGTCTACCTCTTTAATCCTAATTGTATCCTTCATCCCTGTTAAATCTGGTCTATTACATCAATCCTACAAACGTGTCCAATTCCAAGACCAACACCCAACAAACAAGATCAGTTGCTACCTAAGTACCTTTCAGCATCTGTTACCTGAGTAGCAGGCCCAGTTCCAGCCCATGCCCATCACCCCCACTTGAAAGCCCCGTTCTGTTCTCTCCAAAAATCCTCACCCTTTAAAAAAAAAATGATGGAGGATAAAAAGTATACACTGAATCTACTTTTCCTCCAAAATATGGACAAATCTTACTTCAGTTCTCTCTGTACAACCAGAGCCTTGACACCAACACAGTCTTTTCTTTTTTTCTCATAGGATCTGCTGGGGAAAGAGAGGTGGATTCAGAATTCAGGGGAGGCTGCCCAAGGCAGGCATCATCTTTGGGAAGAGGAACAGGACCCAGAAACATCAGCTGAGGGAAGAGGAGTGGGATTCGGGCAGACTCCTGGGAACAAAGATGAAGATACGGCTGTAAAATAGGATAAAAAAAGGTAAAAAGATCAGGGCCTCCGTTTTCTTATGGTCTAACATATCTCAGGGATAATTTTTATTTTTATTCTCTGGTTTTAACAATTAAATCCATTGTGAGAATCAAAACAGGCTCTCGGCTCACTTCAGAATTATTTTACTTTAATTTTTGAAGGGAATATGGAAACTGTGAAACTGTACTCCATTTTATGGTAGGTATAAGAAAAACCCTAAACAGAGGGAAACTTTGGTAGAAGTAAAAAAGAAAATTTAACTTTTAAGGCTTTGGCAGAGGAAAGAGGAATGTGATTCTAAGAACAGACCTGGTACAAATAAAAAAAGAAAGAAAAATCTAGCGGATTTTCAGTTTTCCAATAGAAACACCACTTAACATACAGAGCAGCTTGTTTCAACAGCTCAACTGGTCCTTGGCTTCACAAGTATTAAAAATTGTGGCCAGGCCCAGGAACCCAACCACTGTGTTCCAGTAACCACAGAGTCTGGATTTTTTTAGGAAAATGCCAATTTTCTCATCTGTTGTCCCCATAAGTCATTAAAAAGTCCTATAAAAACACTTAAATGCCAAAGTCCTTTCCTAGATAGTATGTTGGTTTAGAAAATATGGACACTGTTTCATGATCAATAACTCTATTTCTCTAGTAAAGTATAATTTATATTTCAAACAAGTAATTTACAGAGATACTTTCAAAATAATGCCTATTTCCGGGTTAGGAATTGACAAAGTACAAAGGGAGAACGCTATTTAACTAATTAAAATAATTACAACTAGTAAGTTTTGCTCATTTTATAAATCAGTACAAAATTCTAGACTGTTTTCTCCTTTGAAATGCCTTTCTTTCCCTTTTTTCTTTTTTTGGCAGCACCATGAGGTATGCATAATCTTAGTTCTCCGACCAGGGATCAAACCTCTGTCCCCTACAGTGGAAGCATGGAGTCCTAACCACTGGACCACCAGGGAATTCCCTGAAATGCCTTTCGATTAGAAATATACGGCAGTAATGTCTACTCATCTGAGAATCTGTTTTCCTGAACTAAGTTTCGTAAGAAACTAGTACTGCCTTTATTAGTCTTCCGTCACTGTGTGACATGCTTAGTCCAACAAAACAGAACAATGAAGAAACCAGTCCTCAGTGAAGCTCTCATCAAGCCGTGGCTTCTCTATGACCCTATCTTCCCCCAGGTTATCACAATTCCCTTCATCTAGGACAGTGGTTCTCAATCTGGGACATACTGTGGTCATCTACAGAACTTCCCTAAGTACACCTGTTATGGCTGTGGCTTGGGACCATGAAGGTGTGGGAAGAGAACAGGCTTGGGTATTTTGACAGCTCTATGCAGATAATTCGAGTGCATATGCTAGGAGAGAACATCATATTCAAATGGGCGAGGATAGAGGCTACAACACTGGTCTCAAGGAATGATGTCTCTCGTCCTTAACGGGATTCACCAAAAGCAGGACCATCACCAGACAAGACCGCATAGTCAAAAGTAACAGAGGAGAAAGAAGTGAAAACACACAGACCATTAGAGGTTAAGAATGACCTCAGGGATATCTGCTTCTGTTTACCACATATCAGTATTTTCTAAGAGGTAAAGTACATTATCTTTTCAAAAAGCATATTCCAGGCTCTAGCTCAGAAGACAGTGGGACCATCCTAAATATAACACTCGTTTTCATACTCAATGCCTGTCACGGATCAAGATGGCTAACAACTCTCTGCAGCTGCGATCTGTAAAGTAGGGGCAAGTGTGCTGCTTTTGTTATTGTTCTAAGAAAAATTCTGAAAAGGTTCTGTTCAAAATCATGACCTCCTTACTTTTAAAATGGGGAATTACTCTATCTACTCTCCTGCCTCCTGAAGAAACATAAAGCCAACTAGAAACACTAGTATAAGTACTTTTAGTTTGTCATTACTGCTCTTCAGTAACTACAAACAACCAACCGTACTCTACACCCACCCTCACACATCAAGTGGATTGGAGGCTGAGTCAGCAAGTATGAATCTAAACACAAAAGAGCACAAATCTAAAAAGAAAGAAAAAGAAAATCTTACCTTTGGTTTTTTGTTCCGTGACCTACAAAATAAACAGATACAGGTAAATGAGACTTGCTTTCTAAACCAGCATATAAGATTACTGTAATTCTGATATCTCAAATAATTCAAGCTGTCAGATACATAGGCAGAGCTAAAATTCAGAAAAAGTCAGCTCAGACATCCCTCTAAAGACAATGGCCATATGTGTGGCTGTAACTTACATGACCGTCATTATGAAAGAGTCCAAAAATTAAGACAAAAAGCATTCACTCTTGATAAATAATGCGGTCCCTGCACTGGGGATAATGTTTCCCATTCTGACATCCAGAAAAGGAAATGGATGTAAGGCCCAGGAACAAAATTAACCACAGATACAAAAAGATTTCCCTGTGAGTATGGACCCAGACACCTGACTTCAAATCTAGAAAGCAAAGTTTAAGGGCCCACGCTCAGAGGCATCAGAGATCACAGTAGGAAAGTTGGATTCAAAACCAAGCTCTGCCACCTCCTGTCTGTGTGATCTCAGTTTTCTGTTTATCTGTTGAATGAAGATAATAACAGTTATCTCTCTGCAAAGGACTGCTGTAAAGATTAAGCCAGATAACCTATAGCAATGCTCAATAACTGTTTGCTATTATAATTATCAAAGTTTATAGAAAATTTAATGTGAAATAAGATTGAAATCATAATGTGGCTTCCCAGGTAGAGCAGTGATAACGAACCCGCCTGCCAATGCAGGAGACATAAAAGATGTGGGTTTGATCCCTAGAATGGGAAGAGCCCCTGGAGAAGGAAGTGGTAACCCACTCCAGTTTTCCTGACTGGGAAATCCCAGGGTCAGAGGAGCCTGGCGGGCTACAGTCCATGGGGTTGCAAAGGGTCGGACATGACTGAGTGACTGAGCATACAGACACACATAAATTTGAACAAATACAGACTACTTTGTTGAAAGTATTTCTTTATATAGTAACTAATACATTTCTGGAAGTGATTAGCCTAAAAGGTTGGCCATCCTAAATATAATAATGGGTTTTGAGAGAGTTTGGAAATGATGACTAGGAGCCACATGGAAAACTCTTCTGCTATTAAGAGGGGAAAATAAAGGAGGGCATCTAATTATCCATGCCCTGTAATATTTAAACAAAACCACAAAAGGTCATGAATAAGAAAACATTCCAAAGGAAATGTACCAGAATTCCAACAGGGGTTAAATCACATTATTGAGATCATGGGTTATTTTGACCCCTTGTTCCCAATTGCTAATCTTCAAAAAAAATTTTTTGTATTGGTCCTCCAACTTCTGTAACCAAAATATTCCTATAGAAAAGAAGAGCTCTGATTATTTGTGGCTGGTAATCATACTAAGTTACCGCTCTGGACGTTCATGAAAACATGCTCATCTTCGGAAGGTCTGTCCTGTGGCTAACCAGCCCGCTTCAAAATGGATTCCAGCACACCACTGAATTAAACAATCCATTTGGACGACCTCCTGGAGTATTTCTTACATTCTTCCATTAAAAGACAAGCTAATTCAGCTGTACTGAATTTGTGCTAAGCAGCCTCTTAAAATGAATGTTTCCCAGTACTGTTACACAGCTCAGTTCTACTGTATAATTTTTCTGTAACCCCACCTATCCAAGAATGAACTGATTTGCAACCACATATCAATTCCTTACGGCAATTTATACCACAGTAAATAAATACTTCTTAGAATGCCATCTGGAAGATCAGTTATTACAGGAAGTCAATGTCTTCCCTAGCTGTAAGCAACAAATCCAACTAATGTCAAATGTGTCTTAAAATGTGGGTTCTTTAAAAAGTGTTGTCCCCCAAGACGGTGAAAAGCTGGATGATCAAAGCATGGGTTCTGCTAACACTAAACAATGATCCTTGAGCAGCATCAGCCTAATGAATGAGAGGCGAATCCTTCTCAGACACCTCCCTCATAACTGGAAATCTAACACCGTTTACTCAGGGATGGTTTTAGAAAGAGCAAACCGCCATAACCACTGAGAACAATGGGAAAGCAGCTCATTTTAATTTCTATGTATAAATTTAATTTCTATGTATAAATAATTTAATTTAGCTAAATAAAAGTCAGTTCTTCATGAACATTGTGTTGCTAGCATTCATTCTTGACCATTTACTTACTAAACAAACATTTTTTTGAGTAATGCTTTTGTCCTGGGCACTGTCCTAGTTACTGGAAATATAAATATGAATAAAACCTCGAGAAACTTACAGCCAGGCTAATGGGGAAGACAGACACGAAGAGATGATTATAAAGCAATGAGGTAGGCCGCGAGCAAGATGTGGAAGCACTAAGAAGAGGCACCACACTCTCTGACTGAACGAGTGTGTGACCCCATTACAGGGCCACTGGCACATTCTCTACAATTCTTTGCATCATAGCACATTTTAAGCCTCTTAGTTGAGATGCTGTCTCTACAGTGAGGTTAAAAACCACTAAGACAGTCACATGCTGAGCTTTGTGCTTGCTCCTTAAAAGTGCTAAATCAGAATCTAATTCTGAAATTATACAATGGTTCAGGATGGTAAAACAATATCAAAGACCATGTGTCAAGCTTAGACCCTGTCCCAGTCAATTTAGAACATTTTTGAACAAACGTGACCAAATTTTTATTGTTCTTAATTAACCATGTGAAAATTCATTTACAGTGATACTTCTCTTGGCCATAACTTTTAAACCAGTTCTTAATGCAGACCAAGCACACAGGGTAGACAGTCCAGCTGTACATACGAAATTCTCTGCACAAATAATCCCCATTCACTCTTGAAGAAACCCACACCATCTTTTATTTTAAATCATTTTTCTATTAGGGGGATCCACAACAAAAGTTTACAGATGCACATTATTAGTAATCACTTCTAGCATTGATATTTCAGGTTAAAAGACACTGTTACCTATGTGAAAAACAAAGATGAACTGTCCACAAGGCCCAAAACACTCACTCTATTTGGCATTTTCTTGTTATCAGCCTTTGTTCAAGTTCCCCAGTGGAGAGCTTATAACCATGCAGTCCCACAGACTGCAAAATCCATTTCTTGTACCAATTTAGTGGATGAAATGGGAATGCCCTAAGGAAAGAAAGCCTCACTGAGCTTCACTCTCCCATCACTCCCATAGGACAGTCAGTATGTGTGGCTACAGGGGCAGCGCCTCTGACAACCCAGAGATGGTGGCCCCACAGGTAACAACTTCAGTGACATGGAAGGTGGCTGTGTCCACCAAGTATAAAACAAGCCTCTGGGTTGTCATCTGACATTTTAATTCAGAATCTGTCCCGTCATTTTAGACAGTTTCAACAAGCTCAGATTAGAAGCAGGTATCCTAACAGCATGAAGATGCGATGGTGAGCCCGCCACTATTAATAAAGCCAGAAACACAATTAAAAGCAGACAAAACCTTAAAGAGTAAAGCAGTCTATTACGGCACCAAACAATAATGAATATTCCTTTTAATTAAGCCTTGAAGATAAATTATATTTCACATGTTTAATGCAGCAGGGTCACATGCAATCTAAGCCAGAAAATATTTCCAGTATTGTGTCTTATGCTGGCACTCCTACGTGATTTCAATAATTCAGAGAACAGAATTAAGGGAAATGCTATCTAACGATGCAGGGCAAACTTGCAGTGTCCCTTGAGTTTGAATGCCTTGAGTCTGTTCTAAATCTAGAGTTCCCTCTGAACCCTGTTAACAGTTGCCCCCCTCCCTAAACCTAGCTTCAATAACCTGGCTCCATAGCAGGGACCCTCAAACCTGCCTCACGGTGAGGGTCTGCTTCCCAAGTGTGTCAGACAGTGGTAACAAGAACTGGAGGCAGAGCGACTCTGCCAGGCATTTTGCAAAGGCGGCAAAGCACCGCTGCCGAACCAGAGCCCATCAGGTGAAGCTCTTGAAGCTAAAAGAGCAGTGAGGGCGGGCAGTCAGCTCAGACTGTGGCCAGGGCAGAGGGGACAGGGCAGGGAGGTCTAGCCACTCTCTGTTCCCCACAGCCCTGACAGCTGACATCGGTCGGTCCTATGTCTTTTTTCCTTTTAGCATCTCTTTTTCCCTAAGCAAATGCCTCAAAGCCATGAAATACTATCTCCTTCAGAGCACTAAGCAGGCCCACCAGACCGTCTTTTAATTAAAAATCATATGTATTTATTTATTTCTTTGGCTGTGCCAGGTCTTAGCTGCAATACGTGGGATTTTTAGTTGTGGCATGCAAACTCCTGTTTGTGGCATGTGGGACCGAGTTCCCTGACCAGGGATCGAACCCAGGCCTTTGCATTCGAAGCACAGAGTCTTAGCCACTGAACCACCAGGGAAGTTGCGCTCCCCCTCCCCCACCAGATCCTCTTTGAGGGAGGATTCTTTATGGATTTTGAGGGAGATTTTTTTTAATGGAATTATCAAAAAAGCAGACTCATATAAAATGACAATGTAGGTGGACCAGAAGGACAATATCAAGGCAAACTCTAGCAAGCTTTGAAAAATCATTCCATAAACTTGCTTAAGAAAATGGAGATTAATTACGATACAGACAAGGAAACACAACAAGCATTTAACTGTTGGTAACTCTCCTGCTTTTCTTGATATTACTCACTGTTGTTTTCAATAAAATCGGCTGCAGCATTAATTTAACATCTACTTCACGATAACCAGTGCAGGTCTTTAACTTTCTCCCACTTTCAAATCTTAAAGCTCTCAAGGAAACTAATCCCTCAAGTAGCATTATTAAGATGTCAGGCATCCAAGACAAGGCAACTCATTCTAGATTTGCGGCGGATGTAAAGACAGACATAACTGATTAAACCCACCTTCTGAGTGGCTTCTTTTTTCTTTTTATCCTCTTTCTTCCTTTTCTTGTCTTCCATTAACTGTTCTTCCCTTTCGTGCTCCTTCTCTCTGTTAAAGTAATGCCATGCCACAAGGTTAAACACCTATACCCACAGTCTGTTTGTGTAGCAAATTAAATGCTTACAGATGGTGTGCAAGGCGACAAACATTTCATCTCTGACCGAGCAGAGCACAGTACTCCGTTTAAGCTAGCAGGATACATAAAACCTAGCGTATTTACTTATCCTCCTTATTTTGGTCTGTAACCCCTTTTGCAACATGATATTAAGTTTGGTTTTAAAGAAGTCCAGTAAAGTGAGTTTTTATAATATCTTTCTAAACACACACACATGGTTATTGTATTTCCACTCAGCAAAGAACCTAATTTGAATATATGACAACATTGTGTTGGCTTCTGACAATACTCCTCACAAATAATGCAGAATATATGACTTCAGTTACAGTATACAGGTATTTATCATAATTTAGGTATTTTCCCATGACATCTTCAGAGCAGTGAATATAAAACCCTATGTTCTAAATTCTGTATTTTTCTTCTACATTATTAACACTGTATGTTTTACATGTTTTCTACTTGTGTTTTTAAGGCTGTATTGAAGGTCCTGTAAATCCATGTATTCCCTATTGGGTGATTTCACAGTTAGGATCACTAGGTTTTGCTCTCCTCAATTAAAAATAAAAATAAGCATTCTAGTTGGAGAAATATGTACAAGAAACTAAGATCATGTAATTTATCCCTCACATTTGAAAAATAACTGCAAAATGCCATACTTACCGTATTACCTAAAATATTCTTACATACAATCTAATATTCTAATATATGTAGAAAGTTGACGACTTCTACTTCTATGTATCAACTGGGAAAAACACATAAACAACCACTGGTGCTTACTTCAAAACTCACAGCTGGAAACCCCAGATGCCAAGCTTATTGAATTTCAGAGCTGGAAAAGAGAGTTAGAAATCAAGCTCCCAGTTCCCAACAACTGACGAGATGCCATCTGCAATACTTGTGGTTTTAGGGGGTCCGACAGCAAATCCATGGTTTCATAGATTATCACTTAGATAAAGGCTAAGTTGAAAGTCAAACAAAGAAAAGCGTTAAATGTCTGCAGACATGGCAAAAACCCCAATGATGGTTCCTGAAGGACTCAAGTTTGGGGACTGAAACTCCCTCAACCTACCCAGAAGGAACCAAGGGCCAGCACTGAGGCACACTCCCATGAACAGGCAGTGACACTTCATTTACAGAAAGTAAGAACTGAACACGCAAACGAAGTGTTTTACCTATACATCACGTTTTCAGTGGCTCTTTCTACATTCACAGATGCTGCCCTGTCTCCTATACTTCTGGGCATAAATACACAAAAGCCTAAAGTGCACAATTCACATTCCAACACAACGCCATGTTGTTGCTGTCCACCTTGTTTAGTTGCTAAGTCGTGTCCAGCTGTTTTGCAGCCCGATGGACTGTAGCCCGCCAGACTCCTCTTGTCCATGGGGTTTCCCAGGCAAGAATACTGGAGTGGGTTGCCATTTCCTGCTCCTGGGGATCTTCCCAACCCAAGGATCGAACCTGCAACTCCTGAATTGCAGGCGGATTCTTTACCACTGAGTCAACCGGGAAGCCGAACATCCATGACAACTTAAAAACTACAACCAAAGAAGAGATTTTATTATAATTTCCTTAGGCTTAAGGCTGCTTTCTTTGGAGCTGGATTATGTGTACATCAGCCTAAGTGTGAAGTTCCTGGTGAAAATCTACTTGCAGTCGTGTACTACTTTAAGAAAATGGATTTATGAAAATTGGCAAGATAGATGCTGACCATCTAAGGGAGGCTGGCTGCAGATCCTGTTATATTTGGCTCTTAGAACCTCTTGCTTCCTCTGGCTGCAAATGGAAGGAGAAGATGGGGTTCCTCGTGACCCAGTTACTGTAACTTGATTTCCATATTTTAAAGTACAACTGACTACAGAAAAAGAGCAACCATAGCCTGAATGAGTATCTGTTTGAATATTCAGTGCTCTAAAAAGCATAATGTTGTTAAAGTTTATTTTAAAAAGGCAAGGTAAAACAAAGAAAAGCAGTTAGTCATTAATGAGACACATTCTCAAAAAAACAACTAACCTTTTCAAATATTTTTTCCTATAAACAGGTAATTCAGGGGAAGGGATTGAAACTTATGTTCACTACAAGCAGATTTATTTCCAAAACAAATATTTTTTGAAGCTTTCCAGGAGACAGACTGTGCTTTCACCCTGATCTTTTACTGTGTGTTGGTAGAATCGAGTCTTCTCTTTAAATCTCACTTTCTTAGGAAGAATTCATTTTCCCAAACCAAACCTGACTTCACCTCATCATTCACTTAATAATCAATTAGAAAGTGTGGGGCTCACCTTCTTCTGTTTCAGTTGTGCCGTATGCTGGCTGCACCTTAGAACCATTTGCAGAACTCTGAAATATCTCTGTGCTGTGCCAGAGCCCAGCAGGGGTGAAGAGAGCATCCACCCATCTATGGTGGTAGTGATGGGAGATCAGTTACGTGGGGGACTGACCAATAATAACATTAAGGATGACAACAGTCACGTTTCTCAGTATTGAAAAAAGGAGTTACCAAAATGGAAAAAGAAAACTCAAATGAACCCCATGGAGTTGGATCAGTATTAGTTATTGGCACGAACTCATGATTTTTAATACACAGGGCCAGACATAACAAAAAAAAGTAGATGCAATTTTATATTCCTTCATGTATGCAAATACACATACTTATTCCCTAGCTCTATCACTGAGAGGACTTGGGAACAAGCAACATCCAAATATAGTAGCTATGAACATACTTCGAACCCAGATTATGGCTTCTAAATACCATCCTTCACTAAGAGAATCACAGTTGGTTTTTTTTTTTTTTTTTTTGAGAAAGAACTAATTTGGGAGCTTGATGATGAAAAGCACAAAATGAGCTGAAATGCTTGTTTTCCAACAAGCAAGAAAATCTTTGACAAATGAAGGGACATGTCAAATGGTCACAGAAGCCTGAAGAGGGTCTTACAAGCTAAATCTGGGACAATATGACACTCAAAATAAGTAATGATAGCAACAGATTATAAGCCATTCTATAAGATAGGAAAACGTGAGTCCATACAGAAAGAAATCAGTGAATACCTTGAAACACCAAGGAATGTAATATTCACATAATTTTAAAGCACCACATCACGAAACACTTATTAACTACAAAGGAGAAAACAATAATTATACAGAGGAGAAGCCAGGTGGCTAGCACCTTAGTTAAGTAATCCACATGAAGATCATCAATGATGGGACACACTGAAATTCTGAGTAACCTGACAGGAGACTCTGAGAACACAGCAATAATCCTACGATATGCATAGCCTGAATATCATCATAAAGAAACATCAAAACAGTCCCAAATTGGGAGACATTTTAGAATATCATGGGTTTAAAATCTTCAAAAATTTCTAGGTCACGAACACCAAGGGAAGATGGGGGAACTGTTCCAAATGGAAGGGGACTAAAGGGATACAACCACCAAAAGCAAAGTGTGATCCTTCTGTTACAAAGGTCACACTGAGGTAGGGGCCAGAGTAAATGGTAGTAAACCACTCCCAGAGGCAACATTCCAGATCACATAGGAATCTATGGGTTTTTTCCCAAAGCCCCCACCCCAAGTGGTTCTAACATGTAATTGGAATTGAAAATGACTACTCTAAATTCTCGTGTTAAGCTTACCATTAGCCAGATGCAAGTGTAAACACCGTAATCTAGAATAAATCAAGAATGGTAAAAAGCCAAAACTACTCTTAAAATGTCTAAGGTGAAGAAAATACGAGTGTTTTCTTTCTCCTTTTCTTTTTTTTTTTAAATAAACAACTACTGGTTTCAAGAAGTATGTGCAAGGGACTTGTTTTTGAGAAAGGCCGTATTTGAATAAAAGGGGAGACTCTCAATACTCATCAGAGCTGAAGCAGAGCAAGACTTCTGTCTGCAAGTTCAGGACATTAAAGAGTGACAATGCTGGCATTCCTAGAAACTGGCTGTTTCACACATCCAAAACCTCCAAGACCACGTGGGGAGGTCCAGAGCTGGATATCTAGATGCCAATTCCTAGAGCTGACATCGAAGGCCAGTCACAGTGCAGGTCCTATTTCTACACTACCCTCACCTACTGTGCATACCTGATGCAAAAACCGTCCTCCTTTTTGATGCTCAGTCACACCTTACCGTGTTGTCAAGTCCTGGCTCAGTAGCTGTCTGCTTCAGTGAAGCCTTCCCTGACAACTTCAACCCATAAGAAACTCACCCTCCTCTGTACATCTCACCATCTCTGCCCTGCCTCTTGTCTGGCCCTGAGAAGGACAGGCAGGGAAGAGGGTTCCACCTTACACATGGTTAGAAAAGGCCTTTCTGATAAGGGGGCCGAAGCATGGAGACCCACTGAGGTGAGGGAGATGTGGCTGTCTGCGCCAGCGGATTCCAGGCAGAGGGACAGCAGCAGAAAGGAATGACACTGGTGTGTTTGGCAAGGAGGCTGGAGTCGAGCGAATAAGGGAGAAGGCGGTGGATGAGATCAGAGGGGTAGCCGGGCCCTGCTGAACGTCACCGCACTTCTCAAATTCAAGGGGACACATCTGGGAACTGAATAAGGGATCAAACTGGGACTGGTGTACACACACAAACCGACACTTCCTCCACCTCTAATTCTGTCATGAAAAGCCCATTTTCCCCCTCCCGCTTTCAGAGCTGCTGCTCCTGTCTTCACAGGAGCTGGCCCGCCCCGCTCAGGGCAGAACGGGAAGCTGAGTAGGCCTGCGTTTGCTACAGTGAAGTCCACTGCTGCCCTTCCTCTTCTTACCACCCAGCACAAATCCTAGGACACACGAGGTCCTCCACTGGATGTTACCAACTGCATGATGATAGAGCGAGAGACGCTTTTCTATCTTTTCAATGGGACATGGTTCGAAAGAAAAAGCCTCAATTAAATTTAACTAGTTAAATCACTCAGCAGACAGACACTGAGTTACTAGTAATGTGCCAGGCACTGATCTAGGCATTAGGGATGTAACAGTGGCCTTGGGGGCTGATGGTCTAGACAGAGACAGACAGACAAATGTACACACACAACATCACCAAGAAAATAAAGCTGAGAAAGGAGCTAGAGCGCGACCAAGAGGGAAGGGGCAAGGAAGATGACAGGGTACTTTACACAAGATGTGCATTCATGGAAGGCCTCTCTGAGGCCGTGAGAGATTGGAATGAAGGAAATTACCTGGGAGAAGAGTGACCGACCAGGCAGAGAGAACAGTAAGTTCAAAGATCCTGGGATGGGAGGGTGCTCGGTATGAATTTGGGCTTTTATTTTTTGGGGGGAGGCATATTCTTCCTCCCTCCTCCCACTGCCCCCTCCCCCACAGCAAAAACACACACACAGGCGTCAGAGTTTTCTGTGCTTATTTTCTAACAGTCCTCACTCACACCAAAAAAACTAGGCGTTCTATTTCTTAAGAGCTTCCCCCATTCTGTTCCTTTCCTCTTTCCTTCTTCCTATTTCAGTGCCTACTTGCCAAGCTCTGTGCTGGAGGCCAACAACTCCACACGCAGTGCTGCTTGCCTTCCTGGCGCTCTCCGTTCAGATTTTATTGCGGCTGCGCCTGGTCTTACTTGTGGCATGTGGGATCCAGTTCCCTGACCAGGGATGGAACCCAGGCCTCCCACATTGGGAGTGTGAAGTCTTGGCCACTGGCCCACCAAGAAGTGCCCCTCAGCTTAAATTTCTGAACAGCTGTATCTCGCCTCACAACTCTGCCCTCCGTCTTTACCAGTATTTTGCTGTTCTTTACCAGTATTTTGCTGTTGTTGCTGTTGTTCAGTCGCTAAGACATATCTGACTCTTTACGACCTCACAGACTGCAGTACGCCAGGTTTCTCTGTTGTTTGCTATCTCCCCGAGTTTGTTCAAACTCATGTCCATTGAGTCGGTGATTTCCAGGACACTGGGGTGCCTTTGGTGTTTTGAAAGTACCAGAACCTTGGACAGGTGAATTCACGGCTTGTGATAAGCCAGGTTAAGATATCAACCTCTTTCCAAAAACTGGAATCACAGCCAATGGTTCCTGAATTAATGTGCTCAAGCCCACTGAGCCTCAAGTATCAAGCAGAGGCAGGGCTGACAACTTCATACTTTGAAAGCAGCAGTCACCAATATACTGACCCAAGAGAAAAGAGTATCTGCCAGGTATGAATAACCGGCTACAACACCGTCAACATCTGACGACTTTCTGGTCGGTACGTATCGCAGCACCTCTGGTTCCAGATCATAACCATATATAATATAATCAAGGCCGCCGCTGCCTCCAAGTCGCTTCAGTCGTGTCCAACTCTGTGCGACCCCATAGATGGCAGCCCACCAGGCTCCCCCGTCACTGGGATTCTCCAGGCAAGAATACTGGAGTGGGTTGCCATTTCCTTCTCCAATGCGTGAAAGTGAAAAGTGAGAGTGAAGTCGCTCTGTCTTGTCCGACTCTTAGCGACCCCACGGACTGCAGCCTACCAGGCTCCTCCGTCCATGGGATTTTCCAGGCAAGAGTACTGGAGTGGGGTGCCATTCCCTTCTCCAATAATTAAGGCAGGCAGATCCAAATGCATACAACAGATCCACCCAACAGATGAAATGTGCCAGAAGCAAACCAACACTGTAAAAGAACAAGCTATCAACGACGTCGATGAATCACCAGGGATTATGGTAAGTGACAAAAGCCAATCCCAAAGGTTACATACTGTATGAATCTATTTATAGAACACTCTGAAATGACAAGCAGTTGTCAGGGGTTGCTAGGGGCTGAGGCAGGGTGATTATAAAAAAAGGGTGACACCAGTGGTCCTAAAGGTGATGAGACTTCTGCCTGTTGATGACAGTGGTGGTAGATAAGGGAAGCTACATGTAATACAACTATAAAACTAAACACATACACACACACAAATAAGCACAAGTAAAAGTGGGGAAATTAAACAAGATCAGTGAGTTGTATCAATCAGTCTCTTGGCTGTGATACTATACTATAGTTCCACCAGAAGAAACCACTGGCACAAACTGGGTAAAAGGTGCCTGGAATCTCAATATGTTATTTCTTACAACCACATGTGAATCTACAATTATCTCAATAACAATTTTAATGGGGGAAAAAAAAAAGAGCCTCAAATACTGATTCATCTTTTAGTTATCTTCTTAAAGCGTTTAAGGACTTCTATTTCAAACAAATATTTTAACAGCTCTTTATGAAAGTCACAGAACAGTCAAAAAGAACTTTAGAAATCACTGTGGTCCTGACGTTCAAAAAATGTATTCCCCCAAATAGGCTAAAATCTACACTTCTCCCCAATATGTCCAAATTAACTGTTACAGTTTTATCAGTCGAGGTTCCTTTGTCTTCCATACATTAGGTATGTGGTAAATATGACACCACAGGGTGTTTAAAATGTTCCTCTACCACGTGATCCACAGCATCATCCTTTTACTGAGGATGTCAGTACTGTACCAGTAATAAAAGCTATTATTTCACTTTGCGGTGGAGGAGTACGTCAACTAAGCCAACATCAACTCCAAGCCCCTTCTGGCCTATTTCCCAGAACTCTTTTTAACTAGAGATTGAAATGTGACTTATGTTCTGCCAATAAGTTGCACGTGTGCGTGACTTTACTAGGGAACTGACAGGGTGCAGGGCACCCCTCTTCTCAGGGAGCAGACATGATGTGGTCCTGGAGCCGAAACCTCTAACAGCGGTTTCCTGAATGTACAGGAAGAGGAAAAAGTTCCCGTGGGGCCCCCAGTGGTGTGATTCCCAAGGATCTATGAGACAGCATCACACTTAATAAACCGTTGGCAGCAGTCAAAGTTCCACTGTCTGACACTAAGAACTGTGTCCAACACAGATTTACATAAGCTTACTAAAGCACAGCTAATATACGTGACTTGTACAGACAGTTACTTCCTTAAAAGACAAATGGTAATCCTGGCAATTTATAAAATGTAAGAAAATAACTAGACACAAAACCATTAACAGTCATAACCAATTAAGGATTAATGATACCACACACATATTTGGAGTGAGGACAATTAACAAAAGGAGTGCAATGACAAGAGTTAAGCAAAGTGCTCGAAGTATCCATTTAGAGTGTTTTTAATTAAAAATGCACACAGAAAGAGAGCATGCTGGAATAAATCCATTTCGGCAGAGGAAATTACATAGTAGGGTACTCCAAAGATCTGTGTTGGATTTGTTCTTAACGTTTTTTCATTTGCTGGATCTGACTGAGGGAATTTAATGGGATGCTAATGTAATTTGCACATGATATTAAATTAGTAGTCAAGGCCAAACAACACTGAAGCATCAAAATCATTTTAACATTGAGTGGCTCATGGGAAGAAAATAGTAACATTAAACTAAGCAAAATAAAGGTAAATACATTTTTTATTAATTTAGAGGGATGCAGAAATTTCTCCTGCCCTGAGTTGCATCATGTAATACGTGACAGGCAATTCTTTTGTACGGCGGCTTGAGAGTTTCTCTGGCTGCAAGGAGATCAAACCAGTCAATCCTGAAGGAAATCAACCTTGAATATTCATAGGAAGGACTGATACTGAAGCTCCAATACTTTGGCCACCTGATGCGAAGAGCTGACTCTTTGGAAAAGACCCTCGTGCTGGGGAAGACTGAAGGCAAAAGGAGAAGTGGGAGACAGAGGATGGAACGTGAGCAAACTTCTGGAGATAGTGAAGGACGCGGGGGCCTGTCATGCTGCAGTCCGTGGGGTCGCAAAGAGTTGGACAAGATTTTGCGACGGTACAATAACAACAAAATTAACACTGCTCCTTCTACATATGAGTTACCTTCCTACGTGTGGTTGTGTAAAGCGATGCTTCTCAATCTTTAATGGGAATCTTGTTAAAATGCAGACTCTTATTTAGTAGGTTTGATGGGGACCTACAATTCTCCTTTTCTAACAAGCTGCTGGTCCCTGGACCTTACTTTGAATAGTACAGAAACAATGCACTTGGCTGTTCTTTCTAGGAAAATATGAAATTGTACTGATTTCTTCAAGGATAAATATTAACCTCATTAACATCAAGCTTATGCCCCGTTATTCCTATCTGTGTTTCAGTGCCAAATGACAGTGTAATCTTTATAAAGATATATTAAAAGTCAATTAGACAACTTGTGTAATATCAAATACGCATGAAATTTAATTGAAACGACATGAGGAATAGCTAGGACCACATCTGTGCAGGCAAACAAACCATGATGACAGCAAATGTAGGTATCAATAGTCAAAGGGGGCCATCAGCTGTAGGGGAATGCAGATTTCAAGTATGTCAAGCACAAAAAGAATCTGCATTTCAGAATCAGTGAAATACGGCAACAATACTTCTGTGAACATAACCTCTGACTCCAAGTGCCTCACAAATCTCTCCACATCCCACAACTAAGGTACACGCAAGGAATAGGTTTATTTGGAATTACTCAAATCAGAAAAAGGAAGAAAAAACATTTACAAGAACTTGTTTTGACTTTCAAAAATTCCACGTGGCAAAAGTTATAACGAGTGATAGGGGAGGTTTTCCCTTGCAAAACCCTTCAGGGTTAGAATGGTGATTGAGAAACAGCTCATTTGAAATGACTCTTCTTATACTTTATATACTCTTGCCTCGCAGCCCAGCAGTCTCTAACAAAGATCTAACAAAGATCTTTATTCAGTCCTAGTGCAGCTGTGTAGGAAGTTCCTTATATTGCTTTGGGAATTATCTCCTTATAGCTTCCGCCCACCGGTCCTAAGCTTTCCTTTCCAGACTGCACAGAAGTCTTCTAAATCCATATTTGTAGCCACCCATCATGTATCCCAGAGGCTTCCTCACAGTCTTCAAACAGTTCACCTGTGACCTGGTTTTCTAGCCCCTCACCACCATCCCCTAGGCATATTCACTGTGTCGACGAGCATCCAATTGCTGGGTAAGGCAGGACCAAACAGAGCAGGCCTGCCACTTCCTCATACAGATAATACCCCACTGTCAGTTCGGTCGCAGAGCCCATCTGCCTTCCCCAGCAATCACATCTTTCTGAGTTACAGCCACTTCTCACCCCTATTTTTCACAGTGTTGCTAAGTTACTGCTCCGTGATTGAGTAGAGGGTCTTACATGTATCTCTCCCAATGCCTTCTGTGCCTGACTGTCAGCCTAGCATTGCCACCCCCTACAGCTGGCAGGGGAAGCCTGGCACAACATTTCCCAGAATCCCATTCTCTGTCTGTTTTAAGTTAGATACGGCCAATGAGAAGCTCCTGCTCTAGTATAGACAGAAGTCAGTATTCTCTGAAAATAGCTGGAAGCAGACACACAGGCAGCGGCAGACAGGACTTTCCACTTTCACAGCAGCTTCCAGATGAACTGGAGCCATACTGGAGCTGCAGACGACCGCTGAGACCATGCTTCCCTAGGAACCTGGCATTCTAATTTCATCAACAACAATGGTCTCTTGCATTCTACTCCCGCCCACCCCCGACTCTCTAATGGTTGTGTGAGCTTTTAATTCCCTATAGAAAAGCCTTTTCTTTTTGGAAAATACAATCGATTCTACCCCCAAAAGTTACCAGAATTAATAAATGACTTTAGCAAGGTTACAGGATATAGGATCAATACATAAAACCAATTCTATTTCTGTATACTAACAACAATCAAAAACTGAAATTTTTAGAAATCCTACTTAAGTAGCATTGAAACCTACGAAGTATTTAGAGGTAAACCTGATGATAAAGTCCTATCCTTGTACACTGAAAACTGTAAAATGCTGATAAGAGAAAAATTTTAAAACCTAAATAAGTGGAGAGATACACTGTGTTCACAGACTGGAAGACAGCACTGTTTATATGTCAGTTCTCCCAAAATTGATTTACAGATTTGACATAATCCCTATCAAAATCTCGGCACGACTTTTAAGTAGAAACTGACAAGCTCTTTTAAAAATTCCTAAGGACCCAGAATAGGCAACAAGTTTCAAAAAGAACAGCTGGAGGGCTCACAGCACCTGACACGCAGACTTATTATAAAGATATAGTAATCAAGGCAGTGCAGTATTGCCATCGACAAAGACAAAAAGTTCAGTAGGATGAATCAGATTCCAGAGGTAGATCAATACAGAAATGGACAACTGATTTTCAAAAAGGTACAAAGGTAATTCAGCAGAGAAAGAATAGTCTGTTCTCTACAAACGGTGGGGAAGCAGCTGAACAGCCATATGTTTAAAAAAAAAAACCCTCAACCCAGACCTTACACTACATACAAAAATCAACTCAAATGGACCACAGACCTGAACATAAAACTAAAAGAAAATAAGGAAAAGAAAATCTTTGTGAACTTGGGTTAGGAAGATTATTTCTTAGCCCTAACGACAAAAGGATGATCCACAAAAGAAAAAAAAACAAGAACAAAAAAACACAATACATTTGATTCTTCAGAATTAAGAACCTCTACTGTCCAAAAGATGCCGTTAAGAGAAAAAGAGCAGCAGACTGGGAGAAAATATTCGCAAATCACCTATCTGATAAAGAATGCATCTCCAGATAGATAAAGAACCCTGGAAATCTAATAATATATTTTAAAAACCCTATTTTTCAAATGGGCAAACTTTGTAGCAGCTTGATTTTAAGAGCTGAAAACTGTAAACGACTCAATTGTGCATCAGTTGGTAAATGGATCAACAAATTGTGGTAGGGCATACAATCAAACAGTTCTCAGCAATAAGGGAACAGTAACACAAAGCATGGATAAAACTCAAAGTAATTATGTTGAATGAAAGAAGCCAGAACAGAACTGTATGGTCCATTTGTATAATATTCTAGAAAACACAAACTAATCTGTAAGGGCAGAAAGCAGATCAGCAGTTACCTAGGGGCTGGGAAGGGACAGGGCAGGGCCAAAAGGAAGACGGACAAGTGGGCACTAAGAGACTGTGGGGACTTCCCTGGTGGTCCAGTGGCTAAGACGCTACACTCCCAATGCAGGGGGCCAGGTTCAATCTCTAGATAGGGAACCAGATCCCATGCCACAACTAAGAGTTCACATGCCACAACTAAGCCCCAGCTCAGCCAACACAGACATACACACATACACAGATGGAGACTTTGGGAGATAACGGATATACTTTTCATTGTAAGCATACACAGTTCAAAACTGCATGTATTCTGAACACTTCAAATCTAAGCACTTCAATTCTAATTTAGTATTTCAGTTACACCTCAAAAAGGGGCTGAAAATAAAAATGAAAAAGAAACTCTTTCCTCCATGGAATACCTGGAATGGCCTCTATTTTCCTGGCAGAACCCTGACTGTGCACTGGTACCTGTGAGCTCTAACAGTTGAAATTTCATCCAGGTTGGACAGTCTAAGATGCCAAATCTTTAAATCGGAGCTTCTGCATTGATAACATTCCTGTGAGTGTAAAGTACCATTTTTAAATGCAATGAAGCCTCCTGTAAAAGAAATCTTAATAAGGTAAATGTCTGAACTTTTAAACCATTACATTTCACTGCTTTAACTCTCTGCTGCTGCTGCTGCTAAGTCACTTCAGTCGTGTCTGACTCTGTGCGACCCCAGAGATGGCAGCCCACCAGGCTCCCCCTTCCCTGGGATTCTCCAGGCAAGAACACTGGAGTGGGTTGCCATTTCCTCCTCCAATGCATGAAACTGAAAAGTGAAAGTGAAGTCACTCAGTCATGTCCGACTCTTCGCGACCCCATGGACTGCAGCCCACCAGGCTCCTCTGTCCATGGGATTTTCCAGGCAAGAGCTTTAACTCTCTAGATTGCTATAAATTGCCAGCCTGTTTACTGGGATTTTCTCCTGATGTTTCCATTCAGCTGGTAACACCTATACTGTTGTTGTTGTTTAGTTGCTAAGCCGAGTCTGACTCTTTTCAACCCCACGGACTGTAGCACGCCAGGCTCCTCTGTCCATGGGATTTCCCAGGCAAAAATACTGGAGTGGGTAGCTATTTCCTTCTCCGGGGAATCTACCCAACTCAGGGACTGAACCCACATGTCCTGCACTGGCAGGCAGATTCACTACAACTGAGCCACTAGGGAAGCCTCATACCTTTATGATGTGTTTATAGTGCAACTCTGAATCAAATCTTCTAATTTTTCAACTATTCTTTTGGTTTTGCTTGCCTCAAACTAAGGTTCTTCAAGCTCAAAAGATCCCTGAGGTTTTCAAGACCTAAGATCTGGTGAATAAATCTTTGTTAACACCATCTTACATTTTACTCCTGAAAGTACTTGCTAAGGCTCCAAAAGACAGCCTGAAACTAGGAGTAGTTTACAAAATACTCAATAGACTAAGAAGCAACATCCTGAGGAGGGCTTTTAATATGTATATCCTGGAACCACTAAAGACTATGTTTAAACCCTAAGGGCCAAACACACAAAGCCAGAGAAGCACTCTACCCTTAGTATTCAACAGTAGAGAAAGCGAAAAGAAACAAGCTATAGGAGTCCAAGCCAGGGTTCTGGAAGCCACAACAGAATAGCAAAGTATGGTTTCTCAGCAGAAAAGAAAACAGCTTATCAATGAGAACCCAAAGTGTGAGGCACATGTCATTTAGAGAGCAATCAACAACTAAGACCAGTAGACAGTGGGGCTGCTTTCACGAAACACTTAGAAGCTTTTGTTTTTATACTGTTTTCCCACCCTTCTTTGCCTGCTTCCATGTATGGGCCAACACAATTATACATCAAGAGACGTAATAACAACTGACCTTAGAAATCCAATAGACTGTTTGCAACTCAATCACAGTAAGTTAAAAACCCCTTTAGAAGGCAATTTTAAAGCAATAAAAGCACGACAAACAACTCTTAAGATTATGTACTCTCCACGTTCATCCAGGAGGACTTGGTGGCTAGGACATCAAAATGCTTCAAGTGCACATGTCTACCCCAGCAGGGCCTGGTCTCTGCAGATGCTCACTCAGCAGGCTTGGGCTGAGTTCAGACTCCTGTGAGTGCACTCCCAGGGGCTGGGGTTGGGGGTGGTGGTGGGGTGTCCGGAAGGTTGGAGAGATTCTTGGTGGTCTGTTGCCTCCCTACACAGGAGAAGGGAGTGTGGGCCATTATCCTCACTCAGGCTCTGGTGTCTCCTCTTTCACTGACCAAGCCACTTTCTCAGGGCTGCCCGGGCACACATAAGAAACAGGGCTAAATAGTGGGCATGAAAACCTTTAAAAGCATGACTCAGATCTAAAGGGGAGAAAAGAATGGAATTCAAACAACGAATCATGGTTCTCCTCTGACCAAGGTGGGAAGGGTCTTGTCATATCACAGGCCACCAGGGAAAGTGACTTTTGCACGTCTTTCTAGATCTGTGCCTTAAGAGAAAGCCAAGCATTTTACTCAGAAATTAAGAGGAGGAGACTTGGGGCCTTACCTCAGAGATCACATAGGACCTTACTGCCAACAGTGAGTGAGACAGGCAGGGTGCAGCTTCCTGGTTATAGGCACCACTACCACTGTACTAAGTCTATGCCTGTTATTCTAATTCTGGAAATCCTCTGAGAAAGGGTGCTATTTGTGACACTTATCTTGGTATTGAAAAATGAGCAGAGAAGGAAATCAACTCTGAATTCAGGATCCACAGGTTGACAGTCGCACCCTACTTCTCAATGCTTTTAATTTGTGCTCTATTTTCAGAATAGTAAAAATGCAAAGTCCTGTTTTTGTATGCCAGTTGTCGTTTAAATTTAGCAAGTTGAATGATAAAAATTGAATTACCTTGAGGGAAATGTACATTTCTAAAAGATAAGCATGTTTGATGTTAATAAGTAACCAGCTACAGAGTATGGATAACTCCTGAACTTACATGACCCAGTTGTTCATCTAAAATTATACACAGGTGGGAAGATGACTCAAAATTTAAAATGCCATTTATACACAGCCTTTTGGTAACAACTAAGCCAACATGTAACTGTGTTTGATGCTTCAAGACCACATACAGGATGCCTAATTCTAGATTATATTTTATGGCTCTATATACACAATTTTGTACCTAATTTCTACTTAGGTCATCTGAGGAAAATTTTTAGAGAGTAATCTACCATTGTAACCTTTAATAACATTATTCAAATCTAGGGAATTGCAAATGTATGCTTTTAACAATCTCAGTAATAGCCAAGTGTAAATATCATGGTTTTCTGAAAGAACACTTAAGTTTCTCTTAAACAAGAGATCAAGGTCTTTTTTTCCCCTGGTAGTTAAGAATCTTGCTTCCTGTATAAAATCTGTATAATCTCTGAGTCTAGAGATTCGCAACAAACGCCTGCAGTGTTTCTCTATTTTTGTGTGTGTGTTTCAGGACTCAGTTTCCAACATCTTCAAAGTTTTTTTGATTCCATCTCCCACAACCCTCATATCCAAGTACAATCAATTACAACAAACAGAGCCCTCTACCAAGGTCAGGCAAAGAGAAAACACAAGCTTTGAAGTCTGACAGTTTTAAGACCAAATTACCTGCATCTCCAGCCTCAGTTTCTACTCATGGCAGGAACTTGGGCAAATTATCTGGCTTCTAGGTTTCAGTTTTTGCATCTATAAAATGCGGATTATGCTGGTTGTCATGAAGAGTGGCTGTGCTGACTGGAGACAGTGAATCAAAGCATCTTACAATAGCCAGTCCATGGGCTGCAGCTTCTGCTTCTCTTCTGGCAGCAGTTCCCTCAGCCTTCTCCTCCCTATCAAGCATCTATGATGCATAAACCCCAGAGGAAGGGCTTGGGTAAGACACAAGGAGGTATGAGACACAACATTTCTGAGACATACTGAAGAGCCACCATGACTCTACTCAATTAGACCCATACTGCACACCTCACGTGAAAATAAACTCTAGATGAAGGGAAAAGTTCAATATAAAGGAAAGAAGGAAGTGCATATTCTTCACTAAAGCACTGAAGAAGCTGGCTGATTTCTCTTTTCATAATTACAGAGTAAACAAAGACTTTCTAATTTCTAACTATGATACAAACTCAGATCTCATAAACAAATGATTGCTGTATCTATATAAAATACAGATATTTATAAACTTTAAAACCATTATTATGATAAAACCCACCAGGAACACAACCAGTGTTTGCTGGGAAAAATATATTAGCAATTCACATCACAAAGAGTTGGGTTCCGTGATACATAAAGAGCTCCCACAAATCAGTAAGGAAAAGGTCAACAATCCAATAGAAAAGTAGGTGAAGGAAATGAACTCATTGTTCATAGTTCACATCTAAAACATCTGAGAAGATAATCTACTGCATTCCCTGTAAGAGAATAGCATTATTAAAACTGTCCTGGAATACCACTTCTCACTTACCAAACTGTCAAGGACAAAATTTGTAAAACTACAATGCTGTCAAAGGTGCCAGGGGAAAGGCATTCATATATGTTGCTGGTGAGAATATAAACTAGTAAAATCTCTATAGAGGACAATTTAAACGTTTTCTACCAAAGTTAAAGTGTACACAGTCTTGGACTTAGCTATCTCACTTTTAGGAACATTATCGCAGGAAAATAATTATACACGTGGGAGATGACAGACCTAAAGAACATGACCGCATCATGTTTATAATGGCAGAAGACTGGAAACAGTCCATCAAGTAGGAAGCTGCTTATAGAAATTATAGCTTATCCACACAAGGAAATACTATGTAATTATGAAAGGAAGCTCTTTACGTACTAATGAAAATAGATCTTCAAGATATATTGTTAAATTTAAAAGCAAGATGCAAACAAGTGTACTTTAATTATCAGGTACATAAGAAAAAGAGGGCTTATGTGTAGCTCTTTATATATGAATAGAGACTCCTTGGAAGAAAACATTTAAAAAAACCAGTAATACTATTGCATTGAAAAGGAAAAGCTGGGTGGTGGTTAGACAACTGTGTACTTTTTTCAACCAAATAAATTCAGTTTTAAAGAAGATACTTGCAAATGATATATCTGATAAGGGGTTAATATCCAAAGTATACAAAGAACTCATATAACTCAACATCAAAAAAAAACCAAAAACTTTAAAAAATGGGCAGAGGACCTGATTAGACATTTTCCCAAAGACATATAGATGGCCAATAGGCACCTGAAAAGATGGTCAACATCAGTAGTCACCAGGGAAATGAAAATCAAAAGTACAATGACACGTATCAGCCCATATTTATCAGAATGGCTATTATCAAAAGAACAAGTAAATGTTGGTAAGGAAGTGGAGAAAATGAAACCCTGGAACACTGTTGGTGGGAATGTAAACTGATGTAGTAACTATGGAAAACAGTATGGAAGTTTTTCAAAAAATTAGAAATAGTTACCATACAATCCAGCAATTCAACTTCTGGGTATTTTTCTGAAGAAAACAAAAACACTAATTGGAAAAGATACATGTACCTCTATGTTCACTGCAGCACTGTTTACAACAGCCAAGATATGGAAGCCACCTAAGTGTCCACTGACAGATAAATGGAAAAAGAAGATTCCGTATGTGTATATATGTATGTGTGTATCTATCTATATATAGGAATATTACTTGACCATAAAAAAGAAAGAAACCTCCATATTATGCTAAGTCAAAGAAATGAGAGAAAGACAAATATCGTACAATTTCACTTACATGTGAAATCTAAAAAAAACAAAACAAAAAAAAAAACCACCAAAAAACAAAAACAGAACAAATAGAAAACAGAACAGACTCACAGAGAACAAACAGGTGGTTGCCAGAGAAGGGAGGGGGTGGGTGGGAGATGAGTGAAACACGTAAAGGATTAAGAAACATAAACTTCCAGTTACAACATAAATAAGTCATGGGATCAAATGCACAGCATAGGAGATATAGAGTCATTAAAAAAAAAAAAAAATAGCAAGATGTTACCACTGAGGGAAACAGTAGAGAGTACACAAGATTCTTTTTTTTTTTTAATAATTTTTAATTTGTGGTTAAGTCTTAAAACATACTATTTTAACCGTAACTGTACAGTTCAGTGGCACTAAGTGCATTCCCACTGTTGTACAGCCCTCACCATCATCCATCTTCCGAATGCTCCAGCTTCCTAATCTGAAACTTGGCCCCATTAAACACTGATTCTCCATCCCCCCTCCCTACCCCACCAACCCCCAGTTCAGGGTATCTACCAATGTATTTTCTGATTCTATGAGTTTGACTATTCTAGGTAAAGATTATTTCCTAAAAAAATATATTTTTTAAAAAACCACTGTTATTTCTTACAACTGCAGGTGAATCTATAATTATCTCAAAATAAAGTTTAAATTAAAAAAAATTTTTTGTTTTATTTGAGTAAGCAATATATCATGGGTCTGGAAGTCTAATGGGCAACCAAAGCAGTGATGCTATCCTGAGTACAGAAGAAAGATCACTGTTGAGCTCTCGCACAGGAGTCTGGATTCCACTAAGAGCACCCTCCATTCCCCAGACAAACCCCATTCCTGTCGGGTCCATGCTCTTGGAATGCAAACTTTTGGTTCCAATTAAGGCCTTCCAATCCTCCCCAAGTGGCTCAGCGGTAAAGAATCCACCTGAGATGCAGGAGCCGCAGGAGACTCCAATTCGATCCCTGGGTCAGGAAGATCTTCTGGAGAAGGGAATGGCAACCCACTCCAGTATATTCTTGCCTGGAGAATCCCATGGACAGAGGATCCTGGCAGACTACAGTCCATAGGGTTGCAAAGAGTTGGACACGACTGAAGCGACTTAGCACACATGCACCTAAGGCCTTCCAATAGCCAAGACATTTCCCCTTGGTCTTCTCCCCATCCCCTCAGCATTTTGTACAGTGGTTCACAGAGGGAACTGTGCAGGCCACAAACATGAAGCTACGGGCTGCCCGGATCAGCCATGAGAGAACAAAAACTTCCTCAAGCAATAAGCTGCAAACGGACAATTAAGAACTTTCAGGGACTTCCGACTTTTACCTCCATGAGATGTTGTGAAGAGAGAGGAGGTCAGGGGAGACTCCAAAGAACAAGAATTTGCTGTTGTCTCCACTGTGCCTTGAGTTGAAAGTGCCCCCATTATTACATATGAGTCATCATCCTGCCTCCTGGCTACACCTTAAAATGGAAAAAGAGATGGATGGGCCAGGACACCTTACCTTCAGGATAGCAGCCATTATATTCCTTCAGTTAGATCGCCCTTATATAGACTCCAGGCTCACCAAGCAACCGTCGAACTCTAAAGCACAGGTCACCTGGAACAAGGACAGGCTGGGACAGAATGTCCAGTGGGAGCCCTGGAGCCAGGGCAGCAAGAAGGGAGACAGGAGTCAATAAAGGGGGTGAGAAGGGAGCCTATAATCTTCACCTAAGAGAAAGGGAGAAGGAAATGGCAACCCATTCCAGTACTCTTGCCTGGAAAATCCCATTAACAGAGGAGCCTGGTAGGCTACAGTCCATGGGGTCGCACAGAGTCGGACACGACTGAGTGACTACTTAAGTAGTAAGTAAGCAGTAACAGAAAACTAGCATCCAAACAAATCCGCCTTTCCATCTTTCCTGAGCACTCAACTGGTGTAAGACCATGGCCCGTGAAACATCAGCTGGACACCCAGAGCTGTCTTAGGAACACAACAGGTAAGCACTACTGTGAACAATTCATTCACCTAAAAGAAGGAAGCCATTGTCCCAACAAAAAGCAAATGCACGCTGTGCTGTGTTGCAGTGGAACAACTGGAACCTGCAACATGCTGGCGGGGCCTAAGTGTCTAGACAGAAGACAGACCACTACAGGTATCGACAGAATTGGCTTGGGGTGGGGAGGGAAGGGAGAGCGAGCTGGGACGGGCGAGATGGGCTGCCTCACAGGGATTCCATCACCATCAGGAAACCCGACGCTTCCCCAAAACAGCCAAGCCTTCTCACTAAAAGCGTGTTAGGTGGGGCTCTGGGGTTAAAATCTATAGTTGTGTGCTTTCCCCTTACATGCCCGCTTTAGCTTTACTTTTTTCACTCATTTTATCTGACATGCTCTGGGCCCTTACCAAATTAGATCAACGAGCCCAGTCTTGAAAAGCTAACAACTGCTTTCCAAACACACCAATTTCCTTTTTTCTAAAACAAAGGCTTTAAAAGGGAAAGGAAAGTGAAGAAAGAGAATGCGTTCCTGCCAATTTTTCTGGCCAAGTTGGGGTTTCCAGTTAAGCTTTCCACTCTTGTATGTACAGCTTTTGCTTTAAAAAAAAAAAAAAAAAAAGGATGAAACAAGAAGGGAAATGAAACACTATGTACCAAAACTGAACCACAGAGGTGCTAACCAAAAGGCAGAAATATTTCCTAGAAGATAAAATGATTTAAGCAAACACTTGAACAACAGTGAGCACACATGCAGACTGTTTGCTGCCTCCAACAGGGAGGATTTAAACAGCCCCTCCCTCTTCTGAGCCACTCTAACTTGGACAGAGGGACAAAGGTTCCCCGGAAGCTGGGAGGGAAGGGGGCTCAACCACCACCCCTCTCCAAGGGAGAGGAGACTGCACCTGGGCACTCACACCACCCTGCCCTCCATCCCGCGCCTGGTCGTCCTGGGGGTTCCGGCTCCAGGAACTCGGTGGCTTGTCCATGGTCAACAAGAATCTGGGGATTAATATAATTAACACTGCTGTATGTTATATACGAAAGTTCTTGAGATAGTAAATCCTAAGAGTTCTAAACACAAGAAAAACATATTTTTTTTCTTTAAAAAATAAAAAAAATGTGTCCATGAGGTGATGGATCGTCACTAAACCTATTGTGGTAATCACTTCATAATGTAAGTTAAATCATCATACTGTACACCTTAAACTTAAGTAGGCTTCCCTGGTGGCTCAGATGGTAAAGCGTCTGTCTACAATGCGGGAGACTTGGGTTTGATCCCTGGGTCGGGAAGATTCCCTGGAGAAGGAAATGGCAACCCACTCCAGTACTCTTGCCTAGAAAATCCCATGGATGGAGTAGCCTGGTGCGGGCTACTCCATCCATGGGGTCGCAAAGAGTTGGACACGACTGAGCAACTTCACTTTTAAACTTAAGTAGTGCCATATGTCAGTTACATCTCAACAGAACCGGAAGGAAAAACAAAAAGAACCTGGGGATCCTTGGGACTTCCTGGTGGTCCAGTGGTTAAGATAACATGCTTCCACTTCAGGGGGCATAGGTTCAATCCCAGGCTGGGGAATTAAGATTCCACATGCTGCGTGGTGTCCGAAAAAACAGGTTTAAAAAAAAAAAGAGAATCCTTCAGCAAGACTTCCCCACTACACTTACCAAACCCAGGGTTCAGGAGGCCAGAGCATCCAGGCTAGGATGTGCTAAAATGCTCCAAGCTCCACCCCTACCCTACAATAAGAGCAGTACTCAGCAAGACCAGCTGTGAGCTCTATCATAATCTGTTGCTAATAAAGTTCCTGTGTTTTCTAATGATTTTTCCCCCCCCAGAACGAAGGGCTTTCCTGTGTAATCCTGTGTAACGTCTTCTTCCCCCACACAATCATTTAGTGCCCCCTACAGGCCACGCCTTGTGCCGGGTAGGTATTCAGGATAGAGGAGAGAAAGACAGAAACGGTGCTTACATTCCAGTAAAACAGGTAGTAAGCCAACTAAGAAACGAGTAACATGATTTTAGTGACCAGTGAAGAAAATAAACCAGGTAGGGTAATGGCAACAGAGACATCGGAGAATGGGTTCTTCCACAGAAGATGAGCAAGGCTTCCAAGGAAAGTAGGCAATATTTGAGCACTGACTGTTGAAAAAGAACCACGTGAGGATAGAATATTCTAGAGAGAGGGAAGAACCAGTCTAAAAGGAACGGGGGAAACCACCTCGTTATGTGAAAGGCACAGTAAGACCTGTGTGGCCACTGTTGACACCAAAGCACTTAACCGAAGTCTACAGGGTAAATGGCAGTCAGAGGCTGGCATGGGGGCGGGGAGCAGGGTTCAAGGTGAACACCCAACAGCACCAGCCATCACGTGCAGGAACGACTTGTCCTCCTGCTGCAATCAAAGGACCTCCAGACTCCTGCCCGGCCTCTTCCAGACCACATTCCCAAGCCTGGACCCTGGCTAAGGTGACATCCGCCTCCAGAAATGACTCTTGCTCCTTCAAACAGCTGGCCCTCCTTATCTGCAGATGACTGGTTCCAGGACGCGCCCCTGGCCCCCCACCCATGGATACCAAACCTTTTGAAAGTTCAAACCTTTTGAAGTTCAATTCCTTTATACAAAACGATGGAGTCCAGTCGGCCCTCCGTATCCGCGGGTTCCGCACCCGTGAACTCAATCAACCTGGGACAGGGAACCCGCGGACATGGAGGGCCCGCAGTGTGTGCCTTCCATCTAGCTGAAGCCCCCCACTTGGGGCTCACCACCTCCCTGTCTTCCTGTTAGATCCAACGCAGGGATTCCTATCAGCCTGGAGCACTTACTCACTTTTCTAAGCAAATACTGACAGTCCACCTTCTAAGTGCCCGGTATTATTCTGGCCCCGGGATACAGAGGCTGAACCAGACACTGGTCTACCTGGTCTCCTGGGGGAGGAACTGGTCAACAGTTTCTACACAATCGGGTAACGGGATAATAAAGGTTCATATGACTTTGATAACTGCCTCTGACAGCAATTTGAGTCTTTTGTGGGTGATGTCATCTGTCCAGATCAGCCTGAAAACACAAGAGCCCAGTGACCTTGCTTCCCAGAATACCCAGGAAGTTTGGTTTAAGTCTGTTGCTCCTCAAAAGCGTCCTGATTTGGACACTAAACTCATCCTACCCATCAGGATCAAACCTCCACTTCTGAGCCTGGCTCTTAGAGCCTGCCCTGCCCGGGGCTTCAATTTACTTCTCCATCTCCTCTACCATGCCTCCTCAAACCTTCACTTCCTGTTACCAGAACCCACTGTCACCTCCTGTCTTTTCTCTGGTACATGAAAGGCCCTTTATAAATGACTGTGAATACAAAGAAATAAAAGAGGATATCCAACTATCCCTGGGCTGGCTGGAGTCTCTCTCCTACAGAAGCCATTCAGACTGCACTTTCCCACCCTGCCCAGAAGTCCTAGTCTTCATTATCAACTAGTCATCAATACGCTACCACGTTATAGGATTTCACAGTTATTTTTAGTATTATGAAGTTAAGTCATTGTTTTTAAGAATATTATAAACTGAAAGTATTAGAAGCTCAGTCATGTCTGACTCTTTGTGACCCCATGGACTCCCTCATCAGGCTCCTCTGTCCATGGGATTCTCCAGGCAAGAATACTGGAGTGGGTTGCCATGCCCTTCTCCAGGGGATCTTCTCGACCCAGGGATCAAACCCGAGTTTCCCACACTACAAGCAGATTCTTTACCGTTTGAGCCACAAGAGGAACCCCAAGAATATAAGCACCCTGAAAATAGTAGCCCTAACTCTATAAACTATTATAAAGAAATAAGTCAGAGAATGTAACAATCATAAACCAGGATTTACTGTGACAAATAACTTTTGTCTTCTTCAAAGCAGTTATCTCGAAGGGTTATGTGCTTATTCCAGTAACAATTTTCTTGGCTCAAATAGTTTGCACGCACGCTCAGCAGCTCAGTGGTATCCAACCCTCTTGTGACCCCATGGACTATAGCCCACCAGGTTCCTCTGTCCATGGGATTTCCCAGGCAAAAGTACTGGAGTGGGTTGCCATTACCCAGGGCCTCTTCCAGACCCAAGGATCGAACCTGTGTCTCCTGCATTGGCAGGCGGATTCTTTACCGCTGAGCCACCTGGGAAGCCCAAGCATGCACGCATGCTTATTCCACTAACACTTTCTTGGCTCAAATAGTTTGGGAACTTCTCTTTCAGACTGTACCAGTGCTAAGGCACTGTTTTCAATATCTGCACTGCCAACTTTCTGAAAACAATGCTAACCTGGATGTGTAAATTCTAGAGGACTGGCTTAGAAAAAAACTACAAAGTCACACTGTGGGTTCTTTCCTGACACTGCCTTGCACACAGCAGGTCTGCAGCTCTGTCACTGAACACATGAGGCAGGGGGTCTGGAGCTCTGGCTCTGCCTCCAACACTCACCAACTCTGGGTCACACAGATGAGAGAAGGAATCTGGGCGGGATGATGAAAGCCTCCTTTCAGCCCTAATATTTTATGGTGCTTTTAGAGAGAATTAGTAAAATCCAATTTCAATCAAATAATCTGGGAATGACTATGGGGGACAGGTATGAAGAAACAGCTTCTACCTTTTCATTGTTACTGAAAGGCTGATGCCAATAATGCTATGATGGAAGACAAAAAACAGTGAAGGAAGTGCTTCCGATGTCAGAAGGAGTTTCCAGAGTATGGTAATGGGCTCAGAAGGGGTATGTGTAGGACATACCCAGCTTGCAGCAAGGCTTCGCCCATGTGACCAAGACCTTGAGACGTCAGAGGAAAGGAGGCAAGGTTAAACACTGGGCACCAAACTGAATTAGGAGAAGTAGTTTTAGAAGTGCAGAAATCCATACAGTGTGGGTTCATGTTGTGCCAGAATCTCCAACTTGAGACTAACAGCAACTCAAAGAAAGCAAGCAGGATAACTTGTACTTCAGTCTTTTGAGGAGGAGGTGGTAATGCACAGCTAGGCTTCAGCGGGGTACGCAGGTTTTCATACTGTCTTTTCATCTGAGTATCTCAGAAGGCAGCAATCTAATAATACACCAAGAACTCCAGTTTAATAAGTGATTTTTTCTTGTGGTTTGGCTCCTTGTCTGTATTTTTACTGAAGTATTTTAACTCACAGCATGAGAGACTTTCTTCCCCAAATTTTTTTTAGCTTATAATAAAAATTAATCTACTATCAAGATATCACCAAATGGTCCCTTCCTAGTTTTAATAAATATTTATCTTACAATATCCCTGTTCATTCAACAAATATTTGAGCACATAAACGTGTCAGGCACTGGTGGTACAGCAATAAAAAAAGAAACAAACAAAAAACACTGACTTAGTCCTGCCCTTCATGAGACGCTAACGGTGCAGCTGGGGAAAGACACGACCATTAAAAGAGACACATAAATGTCCACTGAGGCTGCGATAAGCGCCGAAAGGGACTCAGATACCATGAGCGCACCTGGAATGGGCGCAAATGAGGGGGGGGGAGACCAGGGGAGGAGGACGCTCCCTAGGAAGTTACAATTAAACTGAGACGAGGGGCCTCTCTGGTGGTCCAGTGGCTAGGCCTCTGCACTCCCAACACAGGGGGCCCGGGTTTGATCCCCAGTCGGGGAATTGGATCCCACATGCTGCAACTAAAGATCGCAGGTGCTAGAACTCAGATCTGGCGCAAATAAGTGTTTTTTAAAACTCAAAAAAACATGAAGCATCTATTTAAAAAAAACAACCTGAGAGTAATGGAAGAAAGAGCAAACTGGGGATAAAAGAGGTGTCAAGCAGAGGGCGCAGCCCCGGCCACGGCTGCGCAGGAAGAAGAAACCTGGCTGTTGAGGAACTGAAATAAGACCAGTGTGGCCGGGTCATGAAGGTAGAGGAAGTGGAGTGTGAGGTGAGACTGAGCTGGTCCACAGGCCCTGCAGGCCAAGTGAACGATTTTCTTTTTCCCTGGGAGCATGGGAATCCACTGCTGAGATCAGATTTCTGTTTCACAGCAGGCCCTGGCTACAGGGGAGGAAGCATGTGTGCGTGAGAGGAGCTAGGACACAGGCCCCGCACGTCCTGCTGGTTCTGCCGGCCTCCCCAGGATGGGTCACAGTCCCCGCAGGACACAGACAGGCTTTAATGAAAAGAATCATTAACTAGGTACAGAGATATTAACTAGTCACTGAAAAGTGAAACAGAGAGAGAGAGAGTGAGCGCTATCACAGAGGTATCACAGAGACAGCAATGGCCCTGGGGCTGGGGAAGAAGGGAAGAGGCTCTGGGCAGGGGGCTCTGAGTGCATGCCAAGGCCTGGCGGGGAGGGGGGCAGTGCAAGGAAGCTGGTCCTGCAATTGTTGGAAAAACTGGAGAGTGGATTCAGCTGCTGCTACAGGAAGGCCCTGCTGCCATCGCTGGGGCAGAGCTCAAGTGAGCCTCCTGGGAAGAGGAAGCAGACAGGAAGAAGCAAGTTCCTCCTTCCGCCTCTGGCCCTGTAGGCAGCCTCTCACACTCCTGTTGGCACAGCCTCCCAAAGGCCAATGTGGCAAGCAGACATGAGGCTGGTAGAATCCCAGCTTTTACATCACAAAACAGAATACAGAAGAGTGGGCCTGGAGCTGAGAAACAGAATCTTAATATTAAAAAAAAAATTACACACACACACACAAGGGTCAAGCAAAACTTTCACCAGCTTCTGTTCTTTTCCAACATGGCCAAATGACTCAGGAATCAAATATCAAACCTAGGACACCAGTGATTGTAAGACACACCAATGCTGTAGGTACCACTCTGGTGAAACTGACGATGCCAAATCTCCATGAATTGTAAGATGCATCCATATTTCAAAGATGTTAAAAGGTAAAGAAAAAATGCCTATCAGAATTGACAAAACAGCTAAATATTCTTCAGCAATGTGTCAAATGTAATCAAAACAAGTCACTTCTCCAGAAAATTATTACTGAAGAAACATCCAAATAAAAGGAAAATATAGAAAACCAGCAGCTTTCAAAGGAATCTACCTTTTCAGTTCTTTTGTGTCTAACTTTTTATTTTGAGGTAATTGGGAGATTCACATGCAGTAAGAAATAACACAGATCCTGTATACGCTTCTCTCAGTCTCCTCCGAAGGTAAATCTTAGGTAACTGTGGCACAATATCACAACCAGGAAACTGACATTGATAAGATCCACCTACCTTATTAAGATTTCACCAGCTTTATAATGTACTCATTTGTGTGTGTTCTGTGCAATCTGTCATGTGTGAATTCGAACCACCATCAACACATCATAGTCAAGATAATAGAACAGTTCCATTACAGGAATCCCTTGGGTTACCCTTTTACAGGCACAGCCATCTCCTGCCCCGACCAACACCTATTTACATTATTTTGAAAGAAAAAGACCTTATAAGTTATTCTATCATTTGTCATATTAATTGAGAGTTTTTTTCCATTTTTCAAGAGTGATTAAAGAACACGATGGTTTGGATGAGCTCTTCCTATGCAGCAGTACAATGCAAAGTAGATAAAGAAATCTTCAATTATGGACATCTTGTTTTTCAAATAAGAGATCTTTCCTGATCCGGTCACACACTCTCAGGCTCTCATCATCTCCTGAATCACCGCAGAGTCGAATGCTAGCTGCTGTTACTATCACTGTGATCGTCAGCGGCCTGATTATGTCTCCCATGGTCCAGTTTCGCCACCCTCTGAAACATTTCCCATAGAGCAGCCAGAGTGATCCCTATAAAAATAAATGCAGACATGTCATCTGCTTGCTCACAATCCCTCCATGGCTTTCGGGACCGGGCCTCATCTCCTTAGCCTGCCACTCAGGGCTCTTCAAGGCCTGGTACGCACTTGCTAACCAGCCTCTCCAGGCCCAGGGCAGGAAGCCACTTGTCGCCACTCTTCTCTGAGCCACTCTGGGTGGTCTCTCCTCGGCAAAAACCTCGCTGATGGCTCTTCACTATAGATTTTACAACCCTTCACCATGTGGGCAATCTTTTTTTTTGGTAGTAAAACACACATAACATAAAATTCACCATTTTGAGGTACACAGTTCAGAGACATTAAGTACTTTATTCAATTTTAATGCAAATTTACTACTCTAGGCGCATCAGGCACTGAAGTATATAACAATTTTCCAACAAAGAGCAGAAGGAGATCAGAAGTTACAAATTATGAGAAGACGTAAAGTCTCATTTAATAGTAAGGGTTAAGTAATTACTAAAAGTCAAGACCAGAGTTGTCCCATATTGTGGCTACGAGCCACAATAAATTAACGAAAATTAAAATACCATTTTAAAATTCGTTCCTCAGTCCCATCTCAAATGTTCAAGAGCTCCGTGTGGCTCCTGGCTACCTGATGGATAGCTTAAGTGTAAGTACACTTCTATCATCACGGGAAGTTCTCCTGGACAGTACTGCTTCATACAACTTGAAAAAGAAATCAGAAACACCCCACTGGAAAGGCAAGGCACCCAGGAAGGAGCAAAGCTGCAGCTACAAGGGAAGCTGACACATGCGGGAAGCATGCAGAAACCCAGCACACAGAGGCCACAAGCTTGGCCTGTGTCCACACTCAAAGGCCACAAAAACTCCAAGCTAATCTGTTCCCAAAGGTGCGCTTTGAAAAAATAACCAAAGCTGGCAATAAGGATACTAATGAAAGTGCTAACAGCAGTAGGTGCAGAGGCCGAGAACGGAAGGTGAAGCGAGGAGAGGTACTGAGGGGCCGCCCAGGCCTCTTCAGCAAGGGCCACGTTCACAGTCCTACAGACAGACCTCAGCTCGGGGACACGGTGGGCAGGGCAGTCCAGCCAGGGCTCAAGGTCACAGGTACTGGGGCGGTATCACAATTCCAACACAGGTCTGTATATTTCCCAGTGAGCATGACTACTCTGTGAGACTGCAGGAACTGCAGAGGCAGGCAACTTCAAAGCCGTGGGTGGCTGGGGCCTTAAGCACCCAGGGAAAGGACAGGAGCTAGTTCTAGGGTCAACAGGGGCCAGTACAAAGGCCTTCGTCTTTCAGGCTAAATTTGCACTTGTTGAGGGACCACTGGAGTCTACTAAGCAAAGTAAATGGAGTTTTAAATAACCAAATTGTTGTTTTAGAAAGCTGACCTTTGAAAAGAAGGAAGGGGAAGAGACAGACCAAAGGACAGATGAGTTAGGATGGAGAGTAAGGCTGCGGGGGTCAAACCCCACACAGCGCCACCCCCAACAGGGTGCCCCTCCCAAAGCCTCAGCTTCCTTACATCTCAGCTGGCGGCGAGTGGGAAGGTGGGCTGGGGAGAGGAGACATCTCCCTACAGTGTTTTATGGCAGGCGAGGAACTGGCCTCTGCGCACTGCTGCCGGAGTTCTGGTGACCCTGTTCCGCTGTCCTCTCTGGGTGGGGGGCGGTCAGGACCGCGCAGGTGAGGAGCTGCTAGGGTCTCGGGCTGCCCCACGGGGACAGCCTGTCACACTGAGGCACGGCACAGGCAACACAGCCCAGCGGCCCAGAGGAGGGTGCAGTCCTGGGCTTCCTAGTGACACAGGCCCTGAAGTTCCCCTTTTGGTTTAAAGGTCTGAGCTAGATTTAGGTTGTTTGCAAACTCAGAGACCGACAGCAAGTTTTGCGGTGAGGATTACATGTAAATCCACGTAAAGCATGTGAGGTGCCCAACACAGGTGGTGTTCTTAGGACGACTGAAATAGTTCAGGCAGAAGAAAAGAACCTGAACTAAAAGTCTCAGAAAGATACTCAGGACACAGTATCAACAGGGTTTGGTAGCCGACTCAATGTGGGAGGTAAGAAAAAAAGTGCAAGACAGTCATTTCCAACAAGGCTGATTTTGCTCCCCTGGCAACATATGGCGGTGTGTAGAGACACATTTGACTGTCATCACTAAGGGGGCCAGGGCCCTAGTGGCATCGAGTGAGTTGAGGCCGCAAACACTGCTAAACACTCTACAATGCACAGGACAGACCCCCCACCCAAAGAGTTTTGAGGTTTAGGAACTCTGGTTGAGGGAAATTTTCAGATTCCTAGACTAGGGTAACTGGTAGAAAATGGGCTATCAATCAAGAGAGAACACGCAGGAGGAAGACTGTGGATGTTGGGCTGGGGGCGGGAGGCAAGAGATAACGAGTCCAGTTTTGGATATGGCAGCCCAGGCGCATCCAGATAAAGATGTTGAGCTAGGGCTTGGAAACTTATCAGAGCGACAGTGGAGCTGGTGACAAGGAACAGGAGTTTTACAGGGCACAGGAGCCTGAGTCCCAGGAGTCATGAGTCTCTCCAGTGAGCGGGAAGAGAGGATGGCAAGAAACAAACCTAATGACCATGGAAGTCTTCACAAACCAGGGCTTATTAGAAAACTATTAGCTTGGCCAAGAAGGTTGTTCAGGTTTCTCATGACATCTTATGGGAAAACCCAAATGACCTTTCTGGCCACCCCAATACTTTCTCTTCTTTACTATTTAATTGATTTAAGGTCTAGGAAAGATGAGTAATTGAAGAATGTTACCAAGAGTGTGTTAAATTATAGTTTCTATCCTCACCTTTATTTAAGATTCTAACACTGCCTTCCCTGCAATGAAGAGGAATATTTAAGAAGTGGTCAGACTCTAGACTCACCTATTCATTTTAACCACCGAAAGCACAGCATAAAAAATGGGAGAAAATAATTTTGACCAAAGTATCAAATAGTTCTGAATGAGTCTGCAAGCAGAAATCGATTCACAAACTCCCTTATCAATTTTAAGCAAAGCCTGTCCAAGCCATGTACCTTCAAAGCTATTTTACAAAGATAAAACGCTGTACATTCAACAAACATTAACCTGCTCGCCTGGAAGGGGGTGGGGGTGAGATGGACAGGTTCCCACACTGTCCATACTCACAGAGGACATAGCATTTTCATGCCTGCTGTCTCATCTCACTTGATTTGATCTGAGCCACAAAAACGTGACACAGATATTGCAATCTCTGTTTTATAGTCGAAGAAGCCTTTTCAAAGATTTTATGTGACCAGCCCAGGCTCAAACAACTAGTTAAATGGCAAGGAAAGATGACGTGTCCTGTGAAACCTGAGGGGCGGGAGGCAGGAGAGATATCTGACCAAAGGCCCCAACCTGTGTCTGCTTTTTGTATGAAAGTCAGGGCTGGTCCAAAACCACGTGTTTAACATCTATCAGTCCTTTAACCCTTAAAACTATGGGATTGGAGCCATGTGAGAAAACTGAAACTCAGCGACTTTAAGTAAATGACAAAGTTTTTACACACAAGAGGCAGATCTGAGGCCTGATGCCAAGCCCACGTTCTTAAACTTTTTCTTTTGCTAAATACTGAATTTTCCTTATTACTTTGGTGAGACGAAGATCTGGGTTTTTCTTGCCAGACAGATGACTACATGTCCTGAGGGGCTGGAGGAACGAAAGCTGGTTTTCTTTACTGTGCTTACTCTCTGTTCAGTATATGGTTTGAATGGAAAGGGGCAGGTGCAAGCTCTTTAAAAGCTTCTGTGCCGGAGAACTTGGTGGGGAAGTAAATGTTCCGAAGGAAGGCTGCCCCAAGAACAGGCTGCCATCAACCTTGACTAGAATAAATCGGACTCTCCTAGTCAACCACTCACATTCTGAAGTCTTATCAACAGGAGATTAGGGACAATAAAATTAAATGGCTGACATGTTGAAAGAGAACCTAATGTGGGAAACATTTTCCATCTGGCTCAGTTACTCACATGCCAGGAAAAAATGAAATGAAGGAGATGGGCATACTGTTACTTTGTTAAAAATGTGAATATGCTTTCACATGCCCATAAAAACCCCTTTAGCAGAGTCTTGAGACACAATGTCACGTCTGCAGTGGCAGGAGCCTCCTCACTGCCAGAGACATAAGACAGACAAGGATCACTGGGTCTGCCTTTCCCTTCTCCGTTTCCAGCATCTCTAAGCTACAAAGAATTCAAAACGCGCAAAAATAAGTATTTGGTGCTTGAGTTACTTTTTGGATAGAGACTTGACATCTTTTTCTACTCTTAAAAACGAGAAAACTTCTGAGAGTAACTTTTTAAAAGTTTTTAAATTTTTTACTATTAAACATTTAGTACACACAAAAGAACATCTACATACCCAGTACTTAGCTGAAGACTAGAGCCCCTGGTACCCTCTGTGACCTCACCTTTTCCCATCCTAAGAGGTAACTATCCCTCAGTGGATGTTTACCACCCCCTTCCTATACCACATAATGCCTAAACAATAACCTAATAAATATATCTGAATTTCAGTTCAGTTCAGTCACTCAGTCATGTCCGATTCTTTGCAATCCCATGAATCGCAGCACTCCAGGCCTCCCTGTCCATCACCAACTCCTGGAGTCCACCCAAACCCATGTCCATCGAGTCAGTGATGCCATCCAACCATCTCATCCTCTGTCGTCCCCTTCTCCTCCTGCCCTCAATCTTTCCCAGCATCAGGGTCTTTTCAAATGAGTCAGCTCTTCGAATCTTCAGTTTCAGCATCAGTCCTTCCAATGAACACCCAGGACTGATCTCCTTTAGGATGGACTGGTTGGATCTCCTTGCAGTCCAAGGGACTCTCAAGAGTCTTCTCCAACACCACAGTTCAAAAGCATCAATTCTTCGGCGCTCAGCTTTCTTTATAGTCCAACTCTCACATCCATACATGACCACTGGAAAAACCAGAGCCTTGACTAGACGGACCTTGTTGACAAAGTAACGTCTCTGCTTTTTAATATGCGGTCTATGTTGGTCATAACTTTCCTTGCGAGGAGTAAGTGTCTTTTAATTTCATGGCTGCAATCACCATCTGCATTGATTTTGGAGGCCAGAAACTCACCCACTGTTTCCCCATCTATTTGCCATGCAGTGATGGGACCAGATGCCATGGTCTTCGTTTTCTGAATGTTGAGCTCTAAGCCAACTTTTTCACTCTCCTCTTTCACTTTCATCAAGAGGATCTTTAGTTGTTCTTCACTTTCTGCCATAAGGGTGGTGTCATCTGCACATCTGAGGTTATTGATATTTCTCCCAGCAATCTTGATTCCAGCTTGTGCTTCCTCCAGCCCAGCGTTTCTCACGATGTACTCTGCACTATATACACTGTCAATTTTATAAGTGGAATCATACCACTTTATTCTTTTGGGGACTTGCTTTTCCCATTCAACACTATATTCCTGAAATACACTAATATATTTGTTACACTGTGTTACAGTTCATTCATGTAAGTGTTGTACAGAATTCCCCTGTTAATACACCACAATGTGGTTTGTTTTTTTTAATGTATTATCTGTTCCCCTTCTGACATTTCAGTTTTCCAGCTTTCACTATTGCACACAATGCTGCCATAAACATCCTGCTGCAACATGCCTCCTATACAAGCATATGCAAGAGTTCTTCAGTGGGCAGAGGTTCCTGTCCACACACTGCAGTGCGGGCTCACAGGGCGTCCAGGTTTTCCATCTTCACTGGATACTGCTACACTGCTTCCAAAGTAGTTACTGAAACTTATACTCATACCAGGACAATATAAAAAACTGTCATTGTCCCACATCCTCACCAGTTCTGGGGTTTTAAAATCTTAATTTTTGCTAATTGGATAAGTACAAAATGTTATCACCTTGTGGTTTAACTTCCATTTCCTTGATTACTAAGTTGAACTTTCCCCTATATCTATGGTACATTTGCATTGTTCTCTATTGTGAAATTCTTTTTTTTCTACTAGGTCTTATTGGTTTGTAGAAGTTCTTTATGTATTCTGGACTCAAATCCTTTGCTGATCATATGTGCTGAAGATATTTTCTCCTAGTTTGTCTCTTACTTTCACTATAATGTCATTTGATGAATGTAAGGTCTTAATTACGATTAACATGAATGTATCAACTGTTTTCATTCATAATTTTTGCTTTTAGCATTGTGATTAAAACATCCCTGGTCCTAAGGTCAGAAATATTTGTTTCTAGATGTATCAAATCTTTTTATATTTAACTGAATCCATTTGGTATTTATTTTTGTATATAGTGTCTGACTTGATTCTTAAACACACGGGGAAGAGGGTGATGTGAAGGTGGACGGAGTGATGGGAATGACGCACCTATAAGCCTAGAAATGCCAAGGATTGCCAGGCGATACCAGAAGCTCAGAAAAGACTTGTCCCAAGTGCCTTTTACAGGGAGCCTAGAGCGAGCTTCCTTGGTGGCTCAAATGGTAAAGAATCCGCCTGCAATGCAGGGGATCCCATGTTCAATCTCTGGGTTGGGAAGATCCTCTGGAGAAGGGCATGGTAACCCACTCTAGTATTCTTGCCTGAAAAATTCCATGGACAGAGCCTGGCAGGCTACAGTCCATGGGGTCGCATAGAGTCAGACACGACTGAGCAACTAACACTGTCACTTTTCAGAGCCTAGTACAGGCTTCCCAGGTGGTTGTGGTGGTGGTAAAGAATCCATCTGCCAATGCAGGAGATGAGGATTCGATCCCTAAGTTGGGAAGATTCCCTAGAGTACAAAATGGCATCCCACCCCAATATTCTTGAATGGAAATTTCCACAGGCAAAGGAGACTGTGGAATTCCACAGTTCTGTTGGATACAACTGAACACACACACAGAGCCTAGAGTAAGCCTGGCCCTGCCAAAACCTTGGCTTTGGGTTTCTAGCTTCTAGGGCTGTAGGAGTATAAATTTCTGATGCTATAAATCACACAGATTGTGGTATGTTGTTAAGGCAGCCTCGGAGACTAATAATCACATAGAGCGTCCTAGCACCATTTGTTGAAAAGTCCATCCTTTCCTGCTAATGTGCCGTGTTAATGTCACCTCTCCCCACTGACTATAGACTGGTGAGGCCAGTTCTATCATAGATTCCACACACGCATGGCGGTCTGAGTCTAGGCTTTCCATTTCCACTCTGATCCACTGATCCATCTCTAACCCTGCATCTCTTCAAGGCTGCATTCATTACTACAGGCTCACTGGAAGTCCTGCTATCTAATTGGGGGAGTCTTTCTACATGTTGGGGCTCCCCTGATAGATCAGTTGGCAAAGAATCTGCCTGCAATGCGGGACACCTGGGTTTGATCCCTGGGTTGGGAAGATCCCCTGGAGAAGAGAAAGGCTACCCACTCCAATATTCTGGTCTGGAGAATTCCATGGACTTCATCATCACAAAGACCTGGACACGACTAAGCGCCTTTCACTTTCACTTTCTACATGTTATTCCTGTCCTTTCTCCCATATAAATTTCAAAATTGGTTTATCGACTTTTAGAAAAATTACTGGGATTTTTATTGGAATTGCTTTGGATTTAAATGCTAATTTGCAGAGAAATGACATCTTTAAATTACTGAGCCTTCTCACCCAATGATCATGACAGAGCTCTGTGCTTATTTATATCTTCATATCTAATACAAATATACATTTTCTTGCATGGAGATCTTGTGAAGTTTAGCTCCAAATTTCTTATATTTTCTGTTGCTATTGTAGTAATACTTTCAAGGATTATATTCTCAAACAAGGAGTCACTTAAAAGAGATAAAACTGCTCATCTTTCAAAATGGTTCTAATGCCCAGTAACTTCTTGAATGAGCATCTCATACCAAAGTCGGACATTTTAATAACCATGTGTGTGTGCTCAGTCACTCAGTCGTGTCTAACTCTCTGTGACCCCATGAACTGTAACCCGCCAGGCTCCTCTGTCCATGGAACTTTCCAGGCAAGAATCCCGAAGCAGGTTGCCACTTCCTACTCCAAGGAATCTTCACGACCCAGGGATGGAACCTGTATCTCCTGTATTGGCAGGTGGGTTCTTTACCACTGTGCCACCTGGGAGCCCCTTGATTACCACAGTAATATCTAATATTTCAGTGCTCAGTATGTGTTGACACTGCCCTAAATATGTAACCATCACACCTGAGGTAAATTGTTAACCTCATCCTACACTTGACGAAACTGGTTTAAAGTGGCAAGGATCCAAGGAGGTACTTTGTAACCAGAAACCAGTATTTGGTTCCACTGCAAAATCTCTTAAACACTACTGTACTGTCCCTATGTATTGTAATAGATGAGAAGAATAAAATCCAACTTAATGTCAGAATACAAAAGGAATTATTACTTCCTAATAATCAAAGTCCCATGAGGCTGCCCAAATTCACTTGATGAGCTCTCTAAATCAGAATAGTGTTGACACTATTATAGGTTCAAAACCACTTTTCTGATTTAGAAGAAAATCCTATAGAGGATACATTTCTAACCATTTAAGATAATTATATTTAAAAAACAAATAGATAATTGGTAAACTGAGAATGTCACAAAAGCTAGTATTTCTGTTTGTTAACAGTGGTAACTTTCAAATAATTATTCAATTACTTTAAAAACAATTCTCAATGCTTTAATGTCAATTGTCACACTAATGAGTCACTATAAAGATTCAGTAATGAACCTCACTAGGATCCTCAAGCTTCTAGGCTGGTGACCATTACTGTGGGCAAACCAACACAACTAATCTTGCGATTTTAGTAATCCCGTTAATACACTGTGTGTAAATGCTCTCTTAATATATACGTCACAGAATCAGCATATCTAGAGTACCAGTAAACTTCTGGCCTCTAGTCGACACCAAAGAATCCTAGGCAGTACTGGTGCGTAAAAACATGATCTCACCCAATATTAACAAATAATCTGTGAATGGTATCTATTTATTTACACTGTCTGCCTACTATAATGCTACAAATATTATTCATTATTCTATCAAGCACTTGGGACCATCATTGAACAAAACAGACAAGAAATACTGACAATTTCCCCTGTGCGAACAAGCCAACCAACAGAACTGGGCTTAGCACACTCCCCTGTGGCTCAGGAGTGGCTAGGAACAGCTAATCAGACTACTAAATCACATCTGTGGGATACACCTGAAATTAATATCATCGTCAAAATTAACCTGTGCTGGGGAAAGTGCCCTCTGCTACCTGCTTGTCCACCATTTTCAGAATGGAAAAACTGAACAGTGCTGCTTTTTAAGACAGAAATGGGGGAGGTGGTGGGGGGAAGGGGCAGGGGGAGGGAGAAAAAAAAAAAAAGACAGAAATGCACCCATATTTTCAAAATAACAACTGCCAAGAGTCTTCCTAATATCAATAATTTCACTGGATAAATGAAAATAAAAATTAGAAAGCAATTACATTTTTGCTATGCCCATTTCAGTGAATTATTGGTATCCCGACAAAAACAACTGGCAACTTATTAAAAATAGAAAAAAAGCAGCAGCAGTGGCTGCCGAGAACAATAGCAGGTGGTACAAATATAGCAGAGCTCCCTGAGAGCCGCAGGCAGCTGGGCAGTTACCAGAGTCAATTTCTCTCACAGAAGAGCATCCATGAGGCCCAGCAGCCCCCTGGTCAGTTACACATGTTACCATTCAGAGATTTAACCTGCTTCCAAACAATGGTGCAGGCATTAAAACCCAAGCTCCAGGAACTGCTTTGCAACACCTAGAAGTACTCTACTTAGTAACTTGGTAGTTTTCTGAATGCAGTGGGGCAGAAGCAGCAGAAGGGCAGGTCAACAGCTAGGAAAAACATACACTGCTTCAGCTCTGCTTGTCCAGGGGAATCCAAAGTGGTAGTAGGCGAACCTGGAATGACTGGCCCCGGACACTGGGCGTAGCAAACCCACAAAGAGGAAAAGAATTGAACCTGCATGCCAAGTTTACCTTCCGACTCATGATTAAATACAGGATTGATTGAAATTTGCAAGCTCATGAAAAAGGTCCTGCCCCGTAACTTCTTCTCTTATAATGAAACAATAAAGAACTCACAGAGTCTAAACAGAGTATAGATGCTCTGTAAGGAAATAAGAAAGACAAAATATTTACATCCTCTAAAACTTTAAAGAGATGTGACAAACATAAAGATACAGGGTTAAGTATTTTGCTCAAAACTTTGCATTATAATGACTCTTCCTTTCTTCTCTTTTCTTTCTCGATTCTCTTTCATTTATTGAGGGGCTGGTAGGCGTGAGAAATAAAAGGCTAAAGAAGGCGATGCTAGTTGGATGGAAGGAGGACAAGAAGGAAAAGTGGGGAAGGGAAGGAAACATGAGACAGACACTTTAAGAAGAGACAAGATACAGGTCCAAGTCGAGGCTGGCCACTAGACTTCCAACCCTGCAACTAACAGCTCTTCTGGATTCTAGGTCATGGCACCCTGCAGAATGATGGGGGCAGAATTTTCAGTGATTTCTGAAGGTACTTCTCAGCTGCACATGGCAATGGGCTCTGAAGAAATGCAAACAAAAGATAAAGCTGCAAAAGCTGAAGGCCTCAACTGCACGAGACTGTCCTGATGACTAAACTCAAGACTTGTATCAAGAAAGAAGAGGATATAAGCTCTCAGATTTTCATCTTAAATGTAGAATTTTTTGTAATTTTAAGCTCTTCCATAAGTGGCATTTATCAAAGTAATTATTAAAGAGTTTCTTGGACTGTGGAAAATAGTATGAAAGTTACTCAAAACAGTACAATCCAGCGATCCCACTCCTGGACATATATCCAGACAAGACTAGAATTCAAAAAGACACAAGTACCCCTATGTTCATAGCAGCACTATTCACAACAGTCAAGACATGGAAACAACTGAATGTCCATCAACAGATGGATAAAGATGAATGGATAGAGATGTGGTATCACAGCAGAATATTACTCAACCATAAAAAGGAACGAAATAACGCCACCTGCAGCAACAAATGAACCTATCTATGAAACAGAATCATGGGCACAGAGAACAGACTGGCGGCGGCCAAACGGGAGGGGCCTGCCCAGAGGCAGGGCTTGGGGTGGGAGGCTGGGGCTGGCGGATGTAAGCTTTTATACACAGAACGGGTAAACAACAAGATCCTACTCTACAGCACAGATAACTGTATTCAATACCCTATGATAAACCAGAATGGAAAAGAATAGAAAACAAAAATGTTATATACCTGTATAACCAAATCACGCTGCTGTACAGCAAAGATTAACACAACACTGTAGATCAACTGTACTTCGATAAAAAAATACTGAGGAAAAAAAGAGTTTACTGGGTGATTTCCCCAAGTCTGTTCTATTACATTTTTGCATCCTTATGACATACCTGAAGAGGTTAAAGTAGAAGCAAAGAGTACTCTCATGTAGCTGACTTCTGCTATGGAAGCCAAGTGGTGGGACATGGATCAATGGAAAGAGGAAGGTGGGGCATACAGTCAGAAGCAAGGCTGATGGGAATCCAGTAAGGGGGCGAGTCAGACCCTGGGCAGTGGGGAAAACTTAGCATGTTGTGACATGTGAGGTCTTTGTGATGCACTAAAGTGTCTTGACATGGGGCTGAGAAATACCAATGCTTAGGACCATGAATGTGTTTTGTTTGAACTATCTGTGAAGTGTGCTCAGTAACACTGTGAACACCATGAATCAGTTCTCTCTAAACTGACTCCTTAGAAAAGACAGGAGGAGAAGTGGACGACAGAGGATGAGATGGTTGGATGGCATCACTGACTCGATGGACGTTGAGTTTGAGCATGCTCCGGGAGTTGGTGATGGACAGGGAAGCCTGGTGTGCTGCAGTCCATGGGATCGCAAAGAGTCAGACACAACTGAGTGACTGAACTGAACTGAAAACATTCAACAAGACAGGTTGATAATCAGTGGTCAGCATTTTGGGGAACCTGTTGCTAAGCTAACATGAACCTTCAAAACTGAAACCCATTCAACACAGACCTTGGCCTCATCAAAGTCCAAGGCAATAGGCTCTGATGTCCTCCTCACTAAATTCAGAAGTATTTTAGATCAAAATATCAGTGAAAACCTGGGCAAGGAGAGGTTAGTAAGAAAAGACAGTAAGAGTGTGAGGAAAGACAGGATGTCCTCCTCCCCCCGGTCCCCCGGACCTGCAATTATCCCCTCTACTCAGTGAGTCCACTCCTGTTCTGATTCCAGCAGGCATTCTGCATACGGGCCCCTTTAACACATCTGCGAGAACTTGAGATCTGTATGGGCCAGTGACACAGAGGAAAGATTTTGGTCTTTGCAAAGCTAACAGGGTGACTATCTGGCCCTGTGGGCTCTGCATCTCCAAACTGAGAAATAAGTCATTTGCTATTGAAGCACTACATAAATCAGATTCATCTTTAAGAAATGGGTTTGTCTCCTTTTGAAAGACACACTCTCTTCTGTTTCAGTTTTCAAGCATATCTCCCATCCTATATGAGTTTATGAATACTCATCAGGAGCAATGGTTTACTTACATTCCTTCATGGAGTAGAGGAAAATCGCAATCTATTCACAATTATAATATCCTAAAAATAAATTATTTGATTCTTTCAAACGCGAAAAGTGACAAGCGAAAACATTCTTGTTAAAACTCGTAACAGAAAGTTGGTCATTTGCAAATACGTCTGCCAGAGGCAAAAAGAAAAACAAAAACAAAAAAAGGGTGGAGGGAGTCATTTAGTAAGTTTTAAAAGCCTATTCTAGTTTTTAAAGCATCGCTTGAAGCAGAGTATAGAGAAATATAAACATCAGATTAAACTACTTTAACTAGAGCAAACAGCAATTCTCTGACTTTCAAAATTCATAAGGCAAAGTTTTCAAAACCTCATCTATAACACCACACAGCTACTACAGTGGGGGCAAGGACTATGCCTTTTGATTGCTAGGAATGCAATGTGGCCAGCATACCATATATACATTCAATATAATCTACTATGTATGATAAATACATTCATTCATACATAAATAAAAGGCCTAGAAGAATATGCATTAGTTGTTAACAGAGGTATCTCCAGGGAATTGGACTGGGGAGGTGGGTACATGGGAGCTAAGTCGTTTCAGTCATGTCCAACTCCTTGTGACCCCATGGACTGTAGCCTGCCAGGCTCCTCTGTCCATGGGATTCTCCAGGCAAGAATACTGGAGTGGGTTACCATGCCCTCCTCCAGGGGATCTTCTGGACACAGGGATTGAACCCAGGTCTCTGTCTTTTGCATTGGCAGGAAGGTTCTTTACCACCTGGGAAGCCCGACTGGGGAGCAGCAGTGTTTAAAATGAGAAATGGGGGACTTCTAATTCTATGTACTTCTCACAATTTAAGAGAGAAATACATAAAATTACATACTTCTAAGAATATTATTTTTAAAGTTCTTTTAAAATTTTAAAACAATCTCAAATGGACAGAAAAGTTGCATGTACAAAGAGCTCATTCTCCCAGAACCATTGAGAGTAAGTTGTCAATCTCATGCTTCCTCACTTCTAATACTTCATGTGTTTTTCTTAATAAAATAAAATCTCTTATGTAACTAAAATACAGCTATCAATCAGGAAATTAATGCTTTATCCCAGCAACGATCTTTTAAAATAAAAGGATTCAAATCAGCTTTTTAGTCTCCTTCAGTTTGAAATAGTTCCTTGTCACCTTGCTTTGACTTTCATGGACCTTGAACTTTTAAAGATGATCACAGTCCACTCATTTTATGGACTGTCTCTCAAACTGGGCCTATCCAATGTTTCCTCATGATTAGATTCAGGCTATCCATCTTGGCACAAGTATCACCAATGCAATATCGCATCCTATCAGGCGACACAATCTCTATTGTCCTACTGCTGGTCATGTTCACTCAGGTCACTTGGTTAAGGCAATATCTGCCATGCTTCTTCACTGTAAAGTTACTCTTTTCTCCCCTTTGTTTTCAGTATTTTGAGGGGAGGCACTTTAAAATTTAAATGAGCCATTTTGAATTTATTCATTAGTCCATACACAGGTTTTATTGCAAAGTATGCGAAATTGTAAGAACCTTCAGTTCTCTCTTTTATTCAACAGGTTTTACCTAATAACTATCACTTCAGAAATTCTGATGATAAATTTACCCCACATTTGGCCAGTGGGAGCTCCTTCAAACTGGCATTCGTGTCCTACTGAAATACCTGCAGCATCCTTGAAGACTTCTTTGCACAAGATATTCCAGGTTCATTTCAAACTTCTCTGCTCTAATCCTATAATCAGCCATTTGTCCAAGAAGCTGGGGTTTCTTGTAGTTGAAAATCGTATTAAGAAGCCAAGATCTAAGCTTGTGATGAATTCATTGCCTCTGAGGTATTGCTGCTCCCAGGCACCCTCACCCTCTTTATGGACAAAGAAACGTAGGCACATAAGTATGCATATAAATACACATGCATGAATTTTACACCTGTAATATCTCTCTATATATGTATCAATATTTTTTAAAATTCATGAGTTCACATTAATACTTCCAATCTTAACTTCACAAGGTTCATTCCAGTTTTCTCCCTTTCAATATTTGTAACTCCCTTCTCCAACAGAGTTGCTAGCTCCCATTATACTTAACATACATCTGCAGCTGATCCATCCTCCCCCCGTATATTTAACCAGTCTCCCAGTGCTGCCACCCCAACCTCACTGCATGCCCTTCTCACCTCTCTTCAGGTCCAACACACCACACCAGACCCTCCCTGCTTGTGAAGGCCTCTGCATCCTACTTGGGCTCTGACACCCTGACCAGGTCAGCTATCTTCTCTGTCTACCTAAGAGGCTTTAGGACTGAATTGTTCAAGAAGGATAAGAAGAAAAATACTTTTAAAAATTCAGTGTAAAAAAATATTTCTTAAAAAAAGTACCCATTGAGTTGGTACTTGTAATAATTCAGACGGGCAAGTTCAAGTTCACTTTTACATCATCTCTGAAGAACAGGTTTGTTAAGTAAATTAATAGTGTAAACAAGCTTGTAACCCAGATGTTTAACCTACTTAAGAAAAGTAATTGTTTTCAAGCACTCTAAAATCACTGGGCATGTACTTGCTTTTAATTACTGTCTAATTACAAATGATTTCTATTTTCTTCATTATAGCTTTGATAAGTCCTCTATTTGATTACACTTTAAGAATTACTACTTAAGTTCAATACAGTTAAGATCCTTTTAAAAATGTCTCTTTATTAATCAATCTGGCTTTTCAATTAATCATTTGAGATAAAGTTTTTAACTACTCAGTAATTTCTCTTTCCATTTAATGTATCACGCTGCTCAAACAGAAAAATGCCTTTCAGTGGCCATCCAGGACTGGTCCCCCGAAGACCTCCTGCCTCGCATGCCATCAGTACTGGCCTCTCTGTCCTCGTCATTATTTATCAATGCAGTGTTGAGGATTCTCATAAAGCCATCAGTTTCCATCATTTGAGTGCGTATTTTAAGATACTTCGCTTTATAAAACCGAGGTTTACCATCAATTAACAAATTATTCTGTGCTGCTACTGAGAAGGCTTGGGGAGAGAGTACATTCTCAATCAGAGCCCTAGCTCCTCCACTTCCTTGTTTAGCAGTCTCAGATCAGACACTAAGCTTCGTGCCCACATCTTTCTTATGAAGATCGAACTCCACTTCTTCAGGTTGTGCTGAGGACTCAATGGGATCATGAGAAGTGCTTGCTATATAATAGGTACTTATTGAATGTGAGGACCCCACAAGAGACTCCTGGAAAAACTCAGTATGATTCAGACCAGTGTTTTCCAGTTTGGTCACACAAACCTCAGAGAGAATCTACAAAAGAACACGGGTCCCAAGCACTGGTTTACCGTGTGTCTGCCTATCACTGCCCCTGACCAAAACAAAGAAACATGAAAAAAACAGCAAGAATTCCATGATTTAAAAACAAGCAATGACTTATCCTTCACCCATGAGAATAGTATCAATATTCAGAGGGAGAAGACATGAGAAATAAATAGGCTATGTTTTCTACTTTTGACTTCCAAATAAAGCTGCCAATTAGTCTTAGAAACCCCAACTAATCCTGGCCTGAGGGCACTGGGGCCACTATCTCAGGGATAGGTTATTTATTTATTTGTTTGTTCTGCCTAACCAGCTCTGCCAAGTACCAGTGACTAAATATTAGAATTTAACATCTGATGAGAGAAGATTACATCACTAAAATGAAGTGGAGGTAAGCAGTTTGGTTCTCTTTTTTAATTTTATATATCTATTTTTATGTTTGCCTACACTGGGTCTTCGGACAAGGCAATGGCACCCCACTCCAGTACTCTTGCCTGGAAAGTCCCATGGATAGAGGAGCCTGGTAGGCTGCAGTCCATGGGGTCGCAAAGAGTCGCACACGACTGAGCGACTTCTCTTTCACTTTTCACTTTCACGCATTGGAGAAGGAAATGGCAACCCACTCCAGTGTTCTTGCCTGGAGAATCCCAGGGACGGGGGAGCCTGGTGGACTTCCACCCATGGGGTTGCACAGGGTCGGACACGACTGAAGCGATTTAGCAGCACACTGGGTCTTCACTGGTGTGTGCGGGGGCTACTCTAGTTGCGGCGCTTGGGCTTCTCATTGGGTTGGCTTCTCTTGTCGCGGAGCATGGGCTCTAGAACACAAGCTTAGAAGCTGTGGCACATGGGCTCAGTTGCTCCGCAGAATGTTGGATCTTCCCAGATCAGGGATTGAACCTGTGTCCCTTGCACTGACAGGTAGGTTCTTAACCACTGGACTACCAGGGAAGTACAGAAGTAAGCAGTTTTAAAAACCAAAGGCGTTAATACTGTGATGCAGTATGGGCATTCTAGCAGTGTTGGAGGGGGAGGACAAAAATGCTTGCCTCAAACAGTGAGCCGAGCAGAAGTACAGAAGTCCCTGCAAGTTAAGACATGACCTCCATAGAAAATACCAAGATAAGGAGTGAACCTAAATATTGTCTGGGGTCACAAAGAGTCGGACACGACTGAGCGACTGAACTGAACTAAATACTGTCAGCTAACAGTGCCAGATGTATCTGTCCTATGCATTTGATATTTAAAATATCAGCCATGAAATTAAAAGACGCTTACTCCTTGGAAGGAAAGTTATGACCAACCTAGATAGCATGTTGAAAAGCAGAGACATTACTTTGCCAACAAAGGTCCGTCTAGTCAAGGCTATGGTTTTTCCTGTGGTCATGTATGGATGTGAGAGTTGGACTGTGAAGAAGGCTGAGTGCCGAAGAATTGATGCTTTTGAAGTGTGGTGTTGGAGAAGACTCTTGAGAGTCCCTTGGACTGCAAGGAGATCCAACCAGTCCATTCTGAAAGAGATCAGCCCTGGGATTTCTTTGGAGGGAATGATGCTAAAGCTGAAACTCCAGTACTTTGGCCACCTCATGTGAAGAGTTGACTCATTGGAAAAGACTCTGATGCTGGGAGGGATTAGGGGCAGGAGGAGAAGGGGACGACAGAGGATGAGATGGCTGGATGGCATCACTGACTCGATGGACGTGAGTCGGAGTGAACTCCGGGAGTTGGTGATGGACAGGGAGGCCTGGCGTGCTGTGATTCATGGGGTCTCGAAGAGTCAGACATGACTGAGCGACTGAACTGAACTGAAGCTTTTCTGGCATGTAAAAGTTGTGGTTTTGGTGTTTTGTTTTTGTTTTTTTAATCATGAAAATTTGTTTACCATGAAGGGATGGAGGATATAGTGACCTTCCTTCCAAACTGCTTTGAGAACAAAGTTAACATCTTTTAACCAAGATGTTAAAAAAATGCAAACAAAATGCTAAGGTACCATGAATATACACTGCTATCTCTACAAATGATTCTTCATACAAGAGGATAAAGTTATCTACAGGTTTCATTTGCAAAGCTTCTCTGCTTCCAAATGGCTTCCAAGCAAAGGTCAAAATGTCTCTCCCAACCCCAGGTCTGCAGAGAGCCTAACTCTGAGTCACCTGTCACAGCCTCAGACACAGGCAGAGGGCACAGGGCCAGGGGCCTAACTCCTTACCCAACAGAAGTCCAACTCGCTCTCCAGAAGAACCCATGTCACTGAAAACACATGGGGACTCGCCCCAGGAAGAGAACGCATTCTCGTTTGTCAAACTCGGAAACATGATCCCCCCCCCAACCACTGTAAAAGCTGCAACAGGCAATACAGCCAGATCCCCCTCCTTTCAGCCAAGCTTCACTTCAGTCTCTCCGCCCTTCAAATGGGTGGAAGTGCCAGCTGCTCGGGCTCTTCTTCTCAGTTTGGTGGGGGGAGGACAGGTAAATCGAGAAGGTGCTACAGCCCAAAGAACTCGAGACTGATCTGCATTTAACGTCTTCTCAGTGAAATAGTCTTTTTTTCCTATTCAAAGATGTTTAGGCATGAGCAAGGCAGGTGGGAAAAATAGAGAGTTCTATATAAAATATAATGTTGGGTAAAAGGTACTTAAAAGGCAGGGAACAGTTCATAGGTCCCTTTCATGCCACTTCAAAAGAATCCTGCTAGAAGGCCAGGCAGGATGGTTCAGCAACTTCAGGAAACTTCCGTGAAGCCATTTGGCCTGGGAGAAGTGGTCACATCTGGTTTCCCCCCAAGGCAGTCAGGGTTAGCGCTCAAGCACACAAACTCAGCAGCCAAGGCTGTCAGGATCCCTTCCCACCTGTGCAGCTTTGGGCATGATACTTAACATCTCTGTAGTTAGATGGTCATGAAAATTAAATGCTAATGTATATAAAGCACTTCAAAGCACAAAGAAAGTATTATCTTTCCCTTTTAAAGCATAATTTTCTCACCTCCTCCAACCCAGACCTTTCTTTCCTTTTCAGGTCATTTGCCTGACCCTGGTCCTATCTTATTCACAGCCCAGCCCGAACTCTCATGAACATTCACCAGGATTCCCTGAAGACTTCATGCCCTGGCTACTCCACACTACCGACCCAAGTCAGTCCTCACTCAGCCTCAGACGAACCCCAACTCTCTGTGTTCTTCACCTTGCCTTGCTGGAAGGAGCCTGCATGGCTGCAGAGCGCTGCAATTACAAATAAAGGACGTCTTCTCAACTATAAGCCCACAGAGCTGGTAGACGGCTCTTCCTGTAGCCCTTCTCCACTCAGATTCCATCTCGTGTTTAACAGCGAGGAATGCCTCCTATTCAAAGGTGAATGTCCCTCAGGGGGAACTCCCTCAAATATCCTTCTGTCCATTTCCAAATTTACTTTTCCCTCTCCAAGACTAGCCTGTCATCTATGCAGCAAATCTCTTCCCACAGCTCTGTTGTCTTTTCAGACCCTCTCCTCTGTTCTAGCCTACTAGCTGTAGCAAATTCATCCTGGTTACCAGGCTCAGTTCATGGATGATGAAGTTAGAGTTCATCCCAATATCTTCACTGGTTACCTCTGGACTTGTTCTTTCCACTGAGCCTTCAGCTTCATGCTTTAGAACATAAGCCCTACAAAGATAAGGATCTCATCTCTTTTCTCCCAGCTTTATCTCTGGAGAGGGCTTCCCAGGTGGCGCTAGCGGTAAAGAATTCCTCTGACAATGAAGGAGACACAAGGGAGGCGGCTTCAATCCTTGGGTCGGGAATATCTTCTGGAGTAGGAAATGGCAACCCACTCCAGCGTTCTTGCCTGGAAAACCCCGTGGGCAGAGGAGCCTGGTGGGCTACAGTCCATGCGGCTGCAGAGTCAAACACAACTGAGCAACTGACACAACAGTAATAACACCACCAAGGGGTGTGTGTGTGTTGTGTGTGTGGTGCTAGGGTTACAGAAGTGAGCATAACTGGCTCCTGTCCTAGAGCTGCTCACCGTAGTGACAGAGAAACCGAAAACCCACAGGCAGACTTCCCAATGTGACAGACAGCGGCAAGCGGAATGAATGCTGGACCTCAATGGAGCCCTGAACCTGTTGCACCGAGCTCCTAAAGGCCAAACCTAACTGCCCCCACATCTAGGGTTTATCTCGGCTGACCCGAGGTCCCAGCCCTGATAACTCTCCTTTACTTCCCTAAACGCCTTCCTGCCTGGGCTCCTCTTGCACCACCTTTTTCCTGTTTTCATCCCACTCCTCTGATCATCTGCTAAGAGAGTGCTGTCACAACCATGACCTAGAAGACCATCTCCAGATGTAAATGGATGGCTCCCAACTTCTCTCGAGCTCCAGATGGTTCTTTTCACTTGTCAGTTCAGTTCAGTTGTCGCTCAGTCGTGTCCAACTCTTTGCGACCTCATGGACCGCAGCATGCCAGGCAAGTTATACTAAATGTCCAGCAAAGATCTCAAACATGTCCAAAGCACACACAAGCCTGTCAGCCCCACCGTCACCCTTTTACAAATTCAACACCTCTGCCCCACCCAATGAATGCCCATTCCCACTCCTGGCATCACCCATTCCACTCTGCCTGGGGCCTGTGCACAATTCCTCCCTCTTTCTCACATCCAGTGGACTTCACCATTTAGAAATACCGAATTGTTTCTAAAATCTAGTTCTTGCCATCTGTACCGTCACTCACTTAATTTACATTTTCCAGTCTCTCCTCTTGCTTTGACTGCCCCCAATGCTTCCTCCTGTTCAGATCCCAACACAGAGATCAACAGAAGCAAGTTGAGATTTTTTTTTACATTGAGAACAGTTGTTTGTTTGTTTATTTTTGGCTGCGCTGGGTCTTTGCTGCTGTGTGAGAAATTTCTCTAGTTGCAGTGTGCGGGCTTCTCATCGCGGTGGCTCTAACTAAGAGCGCTTCTTTTCTTGCGGAGCACGAGCTCTAGGGCACCGGCTAAGCAGCTGTGGCCCACGGGCTTAGCTGCTCCTAGGCGTGTGGAAATTTCCTGGACCAGCGATCAAACCTGTGTTCCCTGAATTGACAGGTGGATTCTTAACCACTGGGCCACCAGGGAAGCCCTGGCAAGTTGAGGTTTTAAAACTGCTTTCTATGGGATAAAATTCAGATTCCTTAGAACACAAAATCCAACCAACCCTTCTTCACCTCTCCTCCAGGCAGCCTACACGAACATCTCACCATTTCTCATACTCCCCCCACCCCCAAGTCCTCGCCTCTCTTCAAGCCACTTCCTCTGCCTAGCAATAGAATGTATGAGAACAGTAGCTAACACTGACTCCAGGTACTGCTATTACCTCCCATTTCACAAGTGAAAAAGCTGAGGCACACAGATATTACTTGCCCAACAGTGGGTTGACCTAACCATACATCAGTCCTGACTTCAGAACCTCAGTTCTTAGCCTTCCTCAAGCAACTCCTAACTTCCCTTAAAGACTCAGTTCAAGGACTTCACTGGTAGTCCAGAGGCTAAGACTCGGCACTCCCAATGCAGGGGACCCGGATCTGATTCCTGGTCAGGGAACTAAAGCTCACATGCTGTAACTAAGAGTACAAGTTCCGCAACAAAGATCGAAGAGTCTGCATGCTGCAACTAAGACCCAGCACAGCTAAATAAATATTAAAAAAAAATAAACACCAATGATGACTCAGGTCAAATGCTTCCTCTTTGGTGGAATCTTCCCTAAGCGCCCTAGGCTCTGCCTCCAACCTCCAGGATCTCTTGGCATCATGCCTGTTTTTATTACAGGCAGGCTCATATTACTGGTTGTGTTCCAAAAAGAAAAACCAGGTCTTTATCTTTATACTATTCCCATCAACCTACAGTGCCTGATGCACAAATACTTAGGTAGTAATTTTTTTCAAGTACACAGGACGCAGAGTATACCCTGCTCACCCGTCTACCAGCATGATACTGCTTCTAAACACCCTACCTACACTGCTAACCCCAAACTCTCCCCTCTTCCTCTGTTGGCCAGAGGACTCTGATGAGGAGAAGTCAAAGCCCTCATGGGGACGGCCACTCCCACAGCCAGCTGATAGCATTATCACAGCAGGGCAGACCAGTGAGCTGCTGGCCATGCGCCCCTTGATTACAGGAGTAAAGTGCATTGGAAAAGCACTTTCTCTTGCTGAAGATGGACAGAGGGGACATTTGATGTGTGGCTGCCAGATTTAATGTCTCTGTCGTTTAAGATGTGAGAGTGGGAGGGTGGACGTAAAAATAATATGTAGTATGACAGAAAATCAGCTATGGCCATTATTTACAAGTCAACAAGAGCCAACAGACTGGCAGAAATGTACATAATATTATTTAGTTTCATGATCTAATGGCCTCTTTCACAAAATCACCAAGACTATACAGCTGACCCTTGAACAATCAGTGTTTGTACTGTGCGTGTGCACTAACACGTGGATTTTTTTTTCAAGAGTAAACACTTGACAGTTGAATCCGTAGATGCAGGACTGCGGATACGAAGGGCTGACTGTAAATTCACATGCGGGTTTTCAACCAGAGAGGACTGTCGTCCCTAACCCCAGCATTGTTCAAGGGTCAGCTGTATACCTCATTAAATTAGATCAACTTTGGAACAGGCTCTGAATAGAATAGAATGTTCTAAATTCTACAACTAGAATAGAATCTTCTAGATTCTACAACTGCTTAGCACCTAATGGACTTGGCTTTTTTTTCTTCTTATGTTAAAGTAGAATGGTCATCTGGTTACAGAGGGAGTAATTTTTTTTTTAAGTGTGAGATCCTGTGACACAGTAACCATCATCAGTCAATAAATAAGAATGAAGGAAGGCAGTCTCAGAACTTGTATTTCTATGAGTGAGGCTAATAAAACCAGCGAGCACATAGTTAATTGTAATACATGCTAAGAGATGGTCTATAATTAGGGTGGTTCCCTAACGCTGAACTCCTGTACCTCTGCTGATCTGCATTCCCCATGTAATAGTCTTCATAAAGCTACATTCAACTTAGTAAAATGTTTCTTATTCTGAGACTGTCCATTCTACTCTTTTGTCAAAATGCCTTTTCTTTGAAATAGTGGTAATAAATAGGGTTGCCTTTTTTTTTTCCTAAATGCTGTTACATGGCAAATTTAAAACCAGTTAACTCACGTGGGCCCTAATGTTGCTTGTGCAGCGCTACAGTCCCTGAGACTACATCTGGGACCACCACGTTAAAGTGTCTGAAGAGGCTTGGGCAACAGCCAAGCCCGGCTTGCTTGCCTAGAATGTAGCTTTAGAAAGGAGTAATCAAAATGGAAAGCACACCATGCATTACTCCAAACTGTGCCTAAAAACAAAAATAAAAATCTGGTACGATTTTATATATACACAACACTTTTAAGATTCTCAATACATATTAGCATCGTAAAGACTCTAAGTCCTTGTAGTAAGCAAGATCAGTTTAATTCAGGAAAGGAACCTTTTTTTTCTCTTTTTTTCCCAGACAAACCTATTAGTACCCTGACAGTGGGAAATGCTGAACTAATCAAACCTACTGAAGTGTATCTGAAAACAGAATGTGTTAATTAGTGGAAATGTGTCTTCCTGAAACCTGGAAAGAGGGCCGGGAATCACCCCTCCCAAAACAGAGTATGACTGTTCTCTGTGGGGCTTTTTCAAGAGAAAATATATTATCTGGTAGTCTGGTTTTTCTACTTAAGCTTCTCTAAAATTTGGGGAGGGGGGACATATGTAAATCTCTCCATTCCTCAATATGGATGGCCAACTCCTCGTGATCCAGACAGAATGTTCTGGATAGGAAGGACAACATTCTGGTCATCAAAAATACCTATCTTCTACATGCTCAAGTAGCAAATGAACACTTCTAAAAATCACTTATGAATCTGGTTGGTGTGACAACTGAGCAGACTGACAAATCTGATTCTCAAAACCAACCAAAGTGGGGACCATGTCTGGGAATATGGCCAACTCCTGAGTGGTTCCTTAAAATTTCTTTAAACTTCAGTGAGACAACACAGAGTGGGTCATTAAGCCATTTCAGTGGTTGAGATCAGCTTATTTGGGGTTTTGTTTTAAAAAATGGACTTGAGTGGAACGTATCAGGATAGAATAGATCACGTAGAAAATATTTTTGCTTTAGTGCATACTTTATGTATGGGGCTTCGAAATGGCACCCCACTCCAGTACTCTTGCCTGGAAAATCCCACGGACCGAGGATACAGTCCATGGGGTCGCAAAGAGTTGGACATGACTGAGCAACTTCACTTCACTTCCCAGGTTGTACAATGGCAAAGAATCTTCAAGCTGCCAGTGCAGGAGACTCAGGAGACTGGGGTTCCATCCCTGGTTTGGGAAGATCCCCTGGAGAAGGAACTGGTCATCCACCCTAGCATTCTTGCCGGGGAAATCCCATGGACAGAGGAGCCTGGAGGGCTATAATCCATGAGGTCACAATAAGAGTTGGAGACGATTTAGCGACTAAACAACAATACTTTATCTCAATGCAAATTATATTTCTCAGTGTTGATCCAATCAAAAAGTTTGGAAGCCACTGTTCTAAACTACCCAATTAGCTATCTAACTTCAGCTTAAAAATAGCAACTTCTTGGCATAAAAGAGCGGTAATTATTTTCTGCAAGCAAAGGGTAAAAAAACCCCACAAACAATGGCATCTAGAGGTACAAGACTCACTGCTTTGGGTTCCTGAGAAGGGGACAAGAGATCCTGTCCTAGGACTATGGTCTTATTAAGCCATTAAATGACCACATGCAGGACCTTCCCTGGTAGTCCAGTGGCTAAGACTTCAAGCTCTCAATGCAGGGGCCCCAGGTTTGAAAAATAGATCCCACATGCCCCAACTAAAGACCTTAAATGCTGCAAGGTACACTGAGGATCCCCAGTGCCAGAACTAGGTCCCAGCACACCCAAATATCAAAAAATAAATGAAGGGCATCACGTAAGCCCACTACTACACAGTATAGTTGTTTTTAACCAAGGCATGGATAACCAAAATGTACTTCTAAAGGAAAACAAAAAGGTAAGGAATTAATTTTCATATTGATTTTAAAAACAGGACTTCACAGAATAGCTGACACTTCAAATTCTTAAATTTCATGGAAATATGAAATTTAAGAAAATTTCACGGAAAAATAAGGTCCTCTATGCCCACCAAGATGGAATTGTGCACCAACCCAAAACCAACGCCTGACTTTCCAGTGTGAACAAGGTTTGGTTCCAAGCACAATTCAGGATCATTTCTGAATTGGAAATGAATTTAGGGTTCATTTCCTAATCTTTACAGGTTATTATTTAGAAGTTCTAGTTAGCGACTACCTAGCAGTATAAATCAGTGAGATCACTAAATATAATAAAAATCTCTGAGCCTGCTTTTTTATAAACCACTCATATCTAGTAAATATTATACTGGCCCAGATGTCAAGAAATACAAAATGAATGTAATAGTCTATGGCCAAACAGCCTGCCAAAGAGAAGTGAGATTCAAGCCCAAGATAATTAGCCTTTGGCACCTTCCCCCTCATGCACCTCTATGCACATTGGAAGACTGGGACAGAGGACTGAAAGCTTCTGAGAACCCTGGAATCCTGATGTCACCTCCCACCTAAACCACTCATCTCACTGGCTCCACAGTTGAAAAAGGGGGCAGCAGTGCTTCTACCCCTCCAGCTAAACCTGCTTTTAATTACTTTTTAAAAGCTTTTCACTTTGTCTTAGGGTATAACCAATGAACGATGCTGTGAAAGTCTCAGGTGAACAGCGAAGGGGCTCAGCCATATGTACATATGTATCCAGTGTCCCCCGAACTCCCCTCCCACCCACGCTGCCGCATAACACTGAGCACAGTTCCCTGTGCTGCACAATAGGTCTTTGTTGGTTATCGATTTGAAATACAGCAGTGTGTACATGTCCATCCTAATCTCCCTGACTATCCCTTCCTTAGATGTAAACCTCTGTACCTAGCATTTCTAACAGGACACAAATTGGTTATATTTTAAAACTTTTACGGATGTACCATCCTGCAGACCTGAACAGTTTTTTTCAATTCCTTGTTTTAAATTTTAGAACCTACACATTAAAAAAAAAAAAAAGTTCATCTTCTCACAAGTAAACTTAGGATTTGACCCCTCCAATCCTAAAAATTTCATAAGCATAAGCCCACATGTGTTCCAAGTAACATCAATCCTATGAAATGCTTTGCCATGGGAAGAATGTTTAGTGATTATCTGGCTATTTCCAAAAATGCACATTACCTGCAAGTATCTGTCTTACTTTGCATAAATGCTCCCTGTCTAAATTCGTAGCCACACACAGCTAATGTGCACTCATTACTTTGCCAACAAAGGTTCGTCTAGTCAAGGCTATGGTTTTTCCAGTGGTCATGTACGGATGTGAGAGTTGGACTGTGAAGAAAGCTGAGCACTGAAGAATTGATGCTTTTGAAGTGTGGTGTTGGAGAAGACTGTTGAGAGTCCCTTGGACTGCAAGGAGATCCAACCAGTCCATTCTGAAGGAGATCAGCCCTGGGATTTCTTTGGAGGGAATGATGCTGAAGCTGAAACTCCAGTACTTTGGCCACCTCATGCAAAGAGTTGATTCACTGGAAAAGACTCTGATGCTGGGAGGGATTGGGGGCAGGAGGAGAAGGGGATGACAGAGGATGAGATGGCTGGATGGCATCACTGACTCGATGGACGAGAGTCTGGGTGAACTCCAGGAGTTGGTGATGGACAAGGAGGCCTGGCGTGCTGTGATTCATGGGGTTGCAAAGAGTCAGACACGACTGAGAGACTGAACTGAACTGAACTGTGACAGAGAAACTGAATTTTCAAGTGAATTTTAACTTAAATTTTAAGGGTGTTCCCTAGTTGCCTGGTGGTTAGAATTCTAGGATTTTACATCCATGGCCTGGGTTCAATCCCTTTTTAGGAAACTGAGATCTCGTAAACTGCATTGCAACAGCCAAAAAAAAAAAAGATTTTTTTTTTAATTGGTAATTTACTTCCATTATTATGAAACTTTTAAATGTTTGGAAAAACCTGGGTATGTGAATATACTTTTTCAACTATGTATGTGTCTGTGCTCAGCTGTATCCAAATCTGTGACCCCATGGACTATAGCCTGTCAGGCTCTTCTGTCCACAGGATTTTCCAGGCAAGAACACTGGAGTGGGTTGCCATTCCCTACCCCAGGGGATCTTCCCGACACTGGGATCAAACCTGCGTCTCCTGTATTGATAAGCAGATTCTTTATTGCTGCGCCACCTGAGAAGCCCCGACTTTTTCAACTACAAGTTTTATCAAATCTAAATACAGATCAAGCATTTCTAATAAAATTTTATGTTCAAACTGAAATGCACTGTAAGGACAAAACAAACACCAGATTTTGAAAAACTGAATATTAAAAAAAGAATATCAAATACCCCATTAATATTTTAAAATATATTACATGTTGAACTGACATTATTTTGCACATCTAAATATCTAAATAAAGTAGATATTATTAAAATTAATCTCACCTGTGTCTCTTTTGACCACGTGGCTTGCAGGATCTTAGTTCCCCAACCAGGGATAGAACCTGGGCCCTTGGCAGTGAAAGCACAGAGGCCTAACCCCTGGACCGCCAGGGAATTCCTGCCTTTTTTTTTAATGCGACTCTTGGAAAATGTAAAATAACACATGACTCACATTCTATTTCCACTGAATGGTGCTGGCATAACCTAATGATTCCCAACCCTTTCTCACCAAGAACGCCTTCCATGAGTAGGTTCTGGGAGGCTGCCATAACCAAACACTGTTCTTCCTGTGTGACCCCAAAACCTGCTGACCACATCTGACACTGAGAAGTCCTTCCCTTCTCCTCTCTGACTCTGACTGACTGTCCTGCACAAGCACCTTTCTTTAATCCTCTCCCAGGTCTACTTTCTCTTCCTGTCCCCAAGGCCCCATTCTCAGTTCTCTTTTCCATTCTCTGCACTTCCATGGTGACCTCATCCCCTCTCAGCTTCAATTATCACTTCTACATGGAGGACTTCCGATTCTTTGTCTCTGCTTATGAACTCTTTCTCAAGCAACAGTTCCACATTGTCAGCTGCCTGCCAACCAGGTCCATCTGGAAGGCCTATCAACTTAAACTTGGTATGTCTGACCTGGAATGCTGCATCTTTTGCTGGAGATTCTCATCATTCACCTTGAACACGTGGGGTCCCTGGTAGCTCCTCTAGCCCCACAGTCTTACAGCAGGCCCTTTCGAAACGAACAGTCCTCTTCGCCACAGCCTCCTACCTGGCCTGCCTGTCTCAATTATCCCCTCAGCCCTCCCCGCTTCCAACCCCACCACACTCGTCCTCCTCTGCCCCACTGCCATACTAGTTTTCTCAAAATACCACTTAGATCACATTGCTATCAGACTTTCAACAGATCCCCACTATCTGCCGCAGCAATCCAAACTACTCGGCGGGCATCCCAGCTCTCCTACAGACAACCAACCACCCTTCAGTCCCCTCTGAACACAATCAGCCCTTCTCCAGCTGCAATGCTCTGCCCTCAAGTCTGCTCTTCTGCCCAATCTTTAAAGAAAGTGAAAGTTGAGCAGTCGTGTCCAACTCTTCATGACTCCATGGACTTTCCAGTCCATAGAATTCTCTAAGCCGGAATACTGGAGTGGGTAGCCTTTCCCTTCACCAGGGTGTCTTTCCAACCCAGCGACTGAACCCAGGTCTCCTGCATTGCAGGCAGATTCTTTACCAGCTGAGCCACAAGGGAAGCCCGATCTTTAAAGTTCAGCTCAAATAAAAGGTCCTTATAAAGCCTTCTCTCATTAACCGAGCTGAAATTAGCCTTTCTCCTCCCTGAAACTCCTTCCGTACTTCTAACGGCAACCACAGTAGTAACGGGAGTGCATCTGCGGCCTTATTCTCTTTATGAAAGAGTCCTTCCGACAGTACCTAACAGCACTTGCACAACACACTGCCATTTGTGGACATTTTACCAAAGAAATCAACTTAAAAAGGAAAATCTTGGTAAAGTTGGGACCACTGATGATTCTCAAATTTTTATCTCCAGCCAGGTGTCTAATTACTCCTCCAGGGATCTTCCTGACCCAGGGACTGAACCTGTGTCTCTTACGACTCTTGCACTGGCAGGCCGGTTCTTTACCACTAGCACCACGTGTGAAGCCCTGACCTTCACTTAGATGTCCCAAGATCCAATTACTCCAAAACTGAACTCATTTTCTCGATCCCACATCTGTCTCTTGTCTAAAGGGACCCTAAATCCGTGAATGGTACAACCATCTCATCAGCAGCCCAGGCCAGAGACAGAGGTGTGATCTTTTATCTCCCCAATCCTGACCCTCAATGATCAGGTTCTGTGACATCTTCTTCCTAAACGTCTCTGGATTTATCCATTTCTTCCCAACTCGCTGTCAGTCCAGGCCACCACTACCTAGGGTTACTGCAATACGATCCGGTCTTAGACTCAATCCTCCAGCCGTGGATTTCTACAGGGTGACTAGAGCATATCTTTCAACAACTCAACTTGAACAGGTGAAATTCCTGCTGAGAACTCTTTAACTGTTCTCAAGATAAAGACTTCCAAACATGACTGATAGACTCTCCCACATCTCACCAGTGTTTACCTTTCCAGATTCACCTTTCATTTCCCAGATTATCTTTTCTCTTACACACATCACGCTCCAACCATGTCCAAGTACTCTACATACAGGTCTCCAAATATGCTGAAGTCCTCTCTTGCCTCAGGGCCCTTGCATAAGCTGGTCCTTCTATGTGGGTTGCGTGTCCCTCTTTCGTAATCGTCCAACACCCTGAGGACTGACCAGGCTCCCTGCATTTATATAACTTCATAATGGTACCTGGAAAAAAATCTCCCTACTATAAAACTCCTATGCTAGCACTTATTCCAATGCCTGGCAGGTAATAGGTATTCAATAATTATTTGCTGAAATGAATTAACAGATAAAAATGGCTTTCTTTGAAATAAATTCCAATCCAAGGTCAATGAATGAATGTTATGTGTCATCTTTATTAATTCAAAAGCATTGTATCAAGTGGGTAATTGACCTAAATTTTAATTTTATCTGTCTTCTGAGTCAAAACTATTAGCAGTTTGGTTAAATAAATAAGAGTTTATATGTGCAGGCTCAGAATAATAAAAATGAAGGAAAAAACCACTGCATTTTCTGTTCTCCTTTTCCTTGTAAACTCTAAGACCAATTCATTTGAAATTGCTGAGAACCTTTTGATGCAAAACACAGAATGTATGAAAAGCAGCCAAGCAAATGTGGATACACCACAGGGGCAGAGCATGAAGGAAACTGGAGCGCATGAAGAGACGACATCAGACCATAGGAATGTAGGGACTTGAATAAAAGAAAGGGCTCAGAGCGGCTCCTGTCCTCATCCAGGCGGAGGCTCCGCGCAATCAGTGCCCCGGCGTCCTGATCCTGGGAGCCATCAGAGGACCGAGGCTTCTGTGGGGCCGTTACAGCCTTTCTGGTTTATTGAACAAAGACAGAAAGAGGGAGAGCAAAGGGGAAGGAAACACTTACTAAGCAACAAGACTAGGTGCTGGTCTTTTCGTTCCAGCATTTCCTTTATGCTTCACAACAAAGCACTGTGCCCATTTTACCGATGAAGAAACAGGGGCTAATTTTGGTCCTGGTGACCTTATACTCAGGTCTACTTCAAAAACATTTCTATGAGTACTCACTTGTGCTAAACCCTATTCTAGACACTGAAGACTGAGCAACATGCACAACACTCAAGTCTGCTCTGGGTAGTGGGGAGTGAGGTGCCACACACAAATAATGTGATTTCAGACACTGATACAACTGGTGGTGGTTTAGTCGCTCAGTCGTGTCTGACTCTTGCGACCCCGTGGACTGTAGCCCGCCAGGCTCCTCTGTCCATGGGATTTCCCAGGCAAGCACACTGGAGTGGGTTGCCATTTCCTTCTCCAGGGGATCTTCCTGACCCAGGGATCGAACCTGGGTCTCCTGCACTGAGCCACCAGGGAAGACCAAGTGATACAACTGAAGGGTATTAAAAGAGGAAAACTGAGGGATGTGCTAGAGTAACTAGGGAGGCAACTGATCACACAGGGTTCTCAAATAATTTAAAAGGTAATTTCGCACAGCTAAAGAAAACAATAATGGATAAAATGACTACCTCGTCAAACCTTAAATGGAAGTCTCTAGCACAACCATGCATTGGAGAAGGAAATGGCAACCCACTCCAGTATTCTTGCCTGGAGATTCCCAGGGACGGGGGAGCCTGGTGGGCTGCCATCTCTGGGGTCGCACAGAGTTGGACATGACTGAAGCGACTTAGCAGCAGCAGCACAACCAGAAGCAAAAATTACCATTCATTCCCTGATTATCAGTGAGGCGACCATCAGGTGAAAGGAATTATAGCATTACCCTAATTGTAACCCAAAGCAGTAGGTTAGATGGTCATCAGATGGCAAACATTTCCACATGAACCAGTGGTTCCTGGGGGCCCTGCGCAGACCAAATTAATTCTTAGCTCTCAAAGCACCTACAACACCAGCATCTGCCATAAATGATGGCTGAGTATTTGAAGGAAGAAAGGAAAACATGTTAAAATGTCACCATTATGGGTTAAATCCCTTTTCAGGCCAAGTGGCTTCAATTCACCCCACCTCACCCCACCCCACCCCACCCCCAGTTCTAATCGTAAGAAGCAGGTGAGGGAAGTCGGATTAGTATAAATCCTTGAACAATACTGTACTAGGAAACAATTAGCCTAGGCTGCCCTACTCCCCAGCCAATGGTCAGAAACCCCACCTTTAAATCACAAGGTCCACTTAAAGAAAATCTAACAGCCAAATGACAACCAGAAATTAATGAGGAGTAATTATTTGGCTTCTTTAAACAAAGGTTCTCCTCACACAGATACTCAGGCTACTTATGCGCCAGGGACTTGCTCTATCTCTCACAGAGCACCAAGGTAAGGCCTCTGGTTCTTTCACGGAGCATCTCCCTCGCCAGAGTGGTACTCCTTAGGGTTGGGACAAAGTACATTCATCTGTGTTGTCTCAGGGTCTTGTCCAGTTTAACCGACAGAAGGTCAATGAATATACTGAGCTGTAAAAATTAAATCTCTTGCAAACTTTTCAGTCCTGGGGCAGCTGGGTAGGGTGAGGCGTAACCCCTTACTACTGTTACTTGCTGGGGCCTACTCTGCAGAACCTGAAGGTCTCATCATCACAGATCATTCCTTCCGTGTCTCTTATAGGATTAAGAGCTGGAAAAGCCTTACAAGTCTCTGCTTCAATTTTTAGAAGCTGATTTCTAAATGACTTGTCCCAGTGGCGAAAAAGAATAACAAATGGCCATTCAAAGCTGAACAACGGAGTTGAGTTTGCGCTGTATACCAAAGATGCCAACACTTTCTTTCTGGTATGCAGATAAAAGGACTGAAAAACAATTTAAAAATAAGATACCACTTCTGATTAAACGGTGCTATCAATTTTTGTGAGGTTTCAGTAAAATCTTAATAATGAATCTGTGACATTTCTTTCTGCAACACAGTAGCATTGTGAATAGTAACATTACTATAATATCACAAGTAGACCCAGCAAAAGGAAATAGGCATTGGGGGTGGGGAGACTTTAGTGACGATTATATTATTTTTTCTCCAGATAGAAACTTCCTCTGCATACACTGCCTCATTTTTAAAAACCACAACGTGCAAGTTGTAGTATTTCTGCGTTTTGCTCTTCATAACATCAGCCACATCTCTCAAGTTTTTAAAGATTCATTTCACAGTGCCAACAGAAAGAAAACTTCAACAAAAGGCACAAATTAAGGACTATCCACCTGCACGCTTGATGTATAACTCATTTTTATTTGCTCCTGAATTACCAGAGTTTGGTGTGCCATAAGGATGGGCTCTGCAGGAACTTAGATCCAAAATGGCAGCTGAGCTTCTGAAACTCACCAGAGCCATAACGCTTAACATACGTGAAACCAGGTCTTATTTATCACACTTCTCAACCTGTCTAGAGAGAAGAATATTTACCAAAACATTTCAAAGAATCAGATGGCGTTCTGTTAAATGTTCATTATATCATTCTCCTTCTTGCCTAAGAAAGCAGGCACCCTGCTTCTGGTCCCTCCGCTCTGCAAACTGAATTAACCTGCTATTCACATGTTTACACAGTCCAGAAAAACAAGCTAATGACAAAATGTGGAAAGCTGAGGTTCATCTCATTCTTCTTCTGTAAGGCCAATTTAGGAAATGGGCACAAAATGAATCATCTAACAAGTAAAGCCCCAAATAAGCGCTTTCATTTTCAGAAAAAAACAACAACAAAAATCAGAACTCTAATTTTCCTCAGGTCTACCACAAAGCAACACTCTCTATTACTATGGTAACTTCTACGTCTTTTCCTTCAAATTCAAGCTGTAAAAAAATTTTCTAAGAGACAAATTTGTTCCAGATTACCTTTTGAATGTAATGTTTGCAATCTTACACAAAAGCTGAACTTCTACCACCAAAAAAATTTACACTGAATTTAAACCGTCACTTCCCCACTCATTTCCACTGCTACTAACAACATTAATTTTAGAAAAATAATAAAATACTTGCTCTTTAGAGACAGAGGACTTTAATTATCTTTATGAATTCAAATGGAACGTCTTTTTGTTAAATTAGCGTGAAAGTCCCTTCATCTACAAACAATTGGCCCAAAGAAACAGGCCATTTTCAGCACAAGAGGCCAATCCATTTTAACAGTGAATAAAGCTTTTGAAAGCATTACACACCCTCTTGCAGACTGTCAAATTTTCAAAATGGTCCAGCATTTTTTCCATTTTTTTTTAACACTCTCAGGCCCAGCAAGCATCTTATAATTAGATTAAAAAGGAAACAAACAAAAAAAAGCCCCACTGCTCCCTTCTGATCAAAATTATTCCATTTATGCTTAATTACCTTTAATCCAAGTCTACATATTTAATGATGGGGATATGACAATTCAATTTGCATATTTTAAATGGCCTTTCTAAACTATACTTTGTAACAGCTTTAGAACAGTCTCTTTCTCATGCCAATATGCTAAGGCATAAATCAGGAGGATACAAATTAGGAGGAAAAAAAAGAAAAGAAAAGAAAACAAGGCCTCTGCGAGCCAGGGATATGCTGAGGGGGGTGGGGTAGTTTCCCCAGGGGTGGGGGATATTTCCCCGCCACATCACAAACTACAATCCTTTCAGCCCACCAGACCGAGAGCATTACATCACACTCTCACAACGATCGGGGGAGGTGGCTCTGAGAAGGCAAGTTTTCAGTCCTCTTCCCTCCCCATCCCCAGGCTTTCTAGAATCCTGCATTAGGAGTAATGGAATTTAACTTCAGGGCACTCACTGCACAGTTTCGAGGGTAACCAACAGACATACAGGTACACCTACTTATTTAGGTGACCAAATACGACCATTTCACAATGGATACGTGGCTGAAACAGACAACTAGATATACAGAAGCTGAATTTGTGCTGAAAAGCCCAGTTCATCCATATAAAATTAAACAGAAACTGTAAGCCATGAGAAACAGAGAAGGCCAACCCACAGGGAGAAACTGAGAGAAAAATAATTCCTAATCGGGGTGATGAGCTGTTCTATCTTTCGAACACCATGTTTACAAGATACTCCCACCATTTGGTTCAAACCACGATCAAAATAAAAGCGCATCTGGCTGCACATTTGAGCACACACACAGAGACCCAGCGCAAATGAGCGCGCGCCGAGAGGAGAGGGGTGATCCACACACTGCTTGGGAGGTTTTCAAGCCGGGGAATCTACAAACCCCAAACCTCCTGGTGTTCACTCGCCCCCAGCCTGATGTTTAAAATGTATCAGGTCTTATTTTAGGTTTTACATCTCTCTAGGAAGGATGGCCAAGCTTTAAGAAAAAAAGAAAAAGGCTTTCCCGTGGTAGTGCTTGCCCTCCCAGATCCTTTGTCGGCCTTAGCAGCCGAAAGAATGCAAACCCATTTATATTTATGCAAATTTTTGCAGCAGATTTAAGGGGGTAGGGAGAGGTCTGTGTTGGTTTTTTTTTTTTAAAAACCTCTTTCTAAATATCAAATTTTCAATTACTCACAGCTTCATTTATTTGCAAGACACAAACGAGGATGAAAATCTGCATATAAATTAAAAGTGCAATTAAATCACTTCAAAATTAAATATTTTACCAAGGCTTTTCCATTTCTAAAATGCCGAACCAAAAGTACATCACGGGTCTGATTTACAGATTCACGAAATGTCTGAAGCCAGTCTCCATGCTAGACAAATGTCGATTTGCAACACCACTAGTGAAAACGGTTAGACAAGATCCATATAAATCAATTGGTTTTAAAAAATTGAAAATATTTACCAACCTCATAAAGTGCAGCAGTGCTTAAATCCAGCAAATTGAGGCATACAAGGTAGAAATGGAAATGAAAAAAGGTCCAAAAAATGATTTCTTTTTGTCTATCTGTTTTTTTGTATTTTAAATATTCAGAAACCAGCAGAGACTCTGTCGGCCATTTTGGCTTGAACTAACTCTCACACTCACTCTCCCTCTTGCTCTCTCTCTCCCCCTCTGTCTCTAAAGGAAGCAGCTTTTTGTGACCTTCAAATAGAGGCGGATCATGTGACTTTGGGCAGGTTTGTCAATCAGGAAAGGGGCGGGAGCTTGGGCTGAAACTGCCTTAAAGGGAAAGCGGCCCTTTTCCACTCACTTTCATTTGTGAAACCGTGTTATCTCATACTCTCCACCTACACACACTGAATGTGGAAGTGGCAACAGCAGAAGGGTAACAGATGAACAAAACAGAGAAACCTTTATTGCTTTACAGAAATATGCTCAGTTGCTAACGATTCTTACAGATTCTGGAGCTTGGCTCACTTGCTACAGTTATTCTCTGGATGCTTGGGCAAGCACAGGCTGGCAAACTGCTCTTTAAAGGGGGACTTAAACAATATTTTACCCAAACAGGAGACTTTAGTCTTCAAAGACTGAGGTGAAATATAGGACACAACTGATCTCTAACAAGCTCCTAAAATGCACAGGAAAAGACTGAAAGGAAATATACCAAAGTATAAGCTCTATATGCCAATTCAGAGAGGTTATGTGACTTCTCTCCACACAGCTAGACAGCTGTAGAACAGTGAGTAGTCTCCCAACTGAACTCCACATTTATACTTTAAAAATCATTTTTTTAATTGTTTTATTTATTTATTTATTTATTTATTTATTTTTTGGCCATGCTGCACGGCATGCAGGATCTCAAGTTCCCTGACCAGGGATCGAACCTGTGCCCCCTGCACTGGAAGCACAGAGTCTTAACTACTGGATCACCATATTTACTGTTTCAGGTGTATGTATGTTTGGTATCTCCTCCCCCCACCCCAAACTATGCTACAGCAAACTGTCAGATGAGTCACTTTTAATGCCCTCCCCAACCTGAAGAAGTAGCTCTTCAGCTGACCTGGAGGCAGCGTTAAATTTAAAACCTACCTGGCTTCCCCCAAGCCTAAGTCCCTTCCTACTCAGTGCATCTTGCTTTCTACCCACCTAAGAAAACCACGCTGGGTTTGCATCTCTAGCCCTGGGGCTAACAAGCTGTGTAACTGTAGTCAGGCAACTCCCTTCACCTCCTGGGCCTCAGTTTTCCCATTTGTGGAATGTAAGGATCGGACATCAGTAGATGGTATCTTTGGTTCCTTGCAGCCCTAAAAACCGTACTCTCTGTTTCTTTCTTTTTAGCAGTTCTGTTTCATCTTATCCTTGCCATCTCAAGTCATTACCCCAGGAAAGTTTTTCTTGACCCTTCCCGTCTAGACCAGGCCTTCCGGTTTAACACTCCCATAATTCCTTTACTACTTCTTCATAGCACTGGTCGTAACTGCAGTTTATTAATTGTCAAAGCACTTGCTTGCAGCTGGTCATTCCCAGTATGTATAAGGACACACTACATCTTCCTTCACTGCTGTGTGGGGCCTGACACCTACCTAGCCTGCATAGTAGGGAAATGAATGAATGAATGACTTAGACTTCCATTCAGAAGTGCTGGGCTGATCTGAGGAAATGTGCCATCCAAAGACAAGGAATAAAAGTCACATGCTATGCTATGCTATGCTAAGTCGCTTCAGTCGTGTCCGACTCTGTGTGACCCCATAGACGGCAGCCACCAGGCTCCCCCATCCCTGGGATTCTCCAGGCAAGAACACTGGAGAGGGTTGCCATTTCCTTCTCCAATGCATGAAAGTGAAAAGTGAAAGCGAAGTCGCTCAGTCGTGTCTGACTCTTAGCGACCCCATGGACTGCAGCCTACCAGGCTCCTCCATCCATGGGATTTTCCAGGCAAAAGTACTGGAGTGGGGTGCCACTGCCTTCTCTAGTTTTCAGAAACTCATCTCTATCTATCTAAGGACTGCTTAAGGAAGCAAAATAACTAAAATGACAGAAAGCGGGCAAAAGTGCCCTGTGACCATCAGACTCCATCTATCTCTATGAACCAGAAAGGGTCGGATTCCACAGTGGGACTCCCCTAAACAAACTGGGCTGACAGAGCGTAATCTGACATGCCAGCCAGCAGAGAACGGATGGATTCTGTAAGCTCCATATTCCTTGAAAACAAACCTATGAACCCTTTTAAATCCCACATGCTTGTCATCCTGGCTTCTGGGTCTTTGTACAGTCTCCCTCCTTCACTTTTTCCACTCTGACAGAAGAGCAGGAAAGGAGCTGTTTCAGGGCAGGCAGAGGCCAATGCCCAGACAATCTGGCAGCCTGAATATTTATGGCGTAAACGCTTCCACTGTCTTTGCACAGACCAGAGTGGAGTAGGAGCCAGGACCTGGACTGACAATTGAGATGTAGGCAAAAGTAGGAAACTCCTAGGATGGAAATTTTGAACATTTAGTCTATTTTTATCCTTCCAATACCTTCCAGATGAGTTACGGAAAGCTTACTTATATGGAGCATACTCAACACGTTAGAATGCATGGAGACTGTATGGCTGCCTTGGTTTAATTTGTGATGGACAGAATTTCTTTAGAAGACTGAATATTGCAAAGTCTCCACTCCTCAATGCAGATATTATTGTATAAAAATGTATATGTATTCCTTTCTGTTAAATAACACGCTGCACAAGAAGTCCAGAAACAGAGACAAATTTTAAAGCAAAGTATTAGTTCTATTTTCATATAATATGATTGCTAATTTTCTCCAACCTCCAGGGAATTTTTCTGTTGGTGAGTTATCGCTAAGCTTAAAGCAATTAATTCAATTGTTCACTAAAAGAAAGAAGTGTAATAAAGGCATATTTTTCCTATATTTCCAGACATTTTGGACTTCCTATTTATATTTGTTTTACTTTTTTATATCAGCAATAAGTGTTTTTAAATTATATTACAAGGTGAGGATACAATATAACAAAAAATGAGCTTACTTTTACAATTTACATACTCAAATGAGTGTTCTCTTTCAATGTTGCCATCTTTGGTGATTATGTAACAAATACTAAAATATTTCTATGAGGAAACAGGATTGAAAATGATAAACTGAACATTTAACCCAAAAATCTAGAAAATGAATAACAAACTCAAAAAAGAAAATAAAGACCAAATTATAAACATAAAGTAAAAGTCAAAAGAAGAGTAGACTGAATCTTTATTGACTCAAAAAATTTTTGTTTGTTTTAAAATGAATCTATCTATGAAACAAAAAGACTCACGGAGAACAGACTTGTTGTTGCCAAGGGGGAAGGAGATAT